>NC_084489.1:44384230-44712563 GCF_030035675.1 Rhineura floridana
ACCATCTGAAGCTGGAGACTGTGAGCAATGCAAGCCCCATACTCTCCAGCTGCAAATGACAGACAGCTCTACAAGGCTATGTAAGGTTGCCTAGTGATGACATCTGCTGCCAGAGACATGGGGCTTGCCAGTTCCAGAGGCTTGGCACAGGTTGCCATTTGAGTAAAAACAAATTGAAAGGTGGCTAAGCTAATCTTGAATGGAGGGCACTCTAATTTGAGCAGGGGCATTTATATTTTTGAACACTTTCACTATGAATAAACAGCCCATGTCTCTCCAGGGACAAGTATGCAGCCTGCCTTGAATGAACTTGCACTCATTCTTAAAACATGAGTTTACAGCTTGGTGATGCTCCTTGATTCAACGCTGCCTTCAGATGCTCTGTCAGTGCAGGTGTTTAGTGGAACATAGGAAGTTGCCTTATACTGAATCAGTCCATTGGTCCATCTAGCTCTGTATTGTCTACACTGACTGGCAGCAGTTCTCCAGGCTTTCAGACAGGGTAGGATCTCTCCCAGCCATACCTTGAGTTGTTGGGGATTGAACTTGGGACCTTCTGTATGCAAAGCAGGTGCTCTACCATTGAGATACGACCTGTTTCAATTGGTATGCTTAGTTCCAGGAGGCAGCAGAGTTAGCCACTGGTCTGTATGGTCTAGTAAACTGCAGAGCAGACTACCTTAACTTGCATTATATGAGGCTGTTGTTGCATTGATGGTGGCAGGTCCCCTTTTATTTACCGACAGATGGGGTGATATTGTTTGATGTTGGGGATAAGTTGATGCTGTTTGCTGCTTTGGGTTCTCCAGAAGGAAAATGGGATAATTTTAAAATAAAAGTTCCCCAGCATTTGGTCACAGTGGCAGAAAAAGAGCATCTCATGCACACACAGAATTCCATGGGAAGGGCCACGTCTCCATGGCAGACCACCAGCTTTCCATGCAGAAGTTCCCAGGGCTCTGTTTGAAACCCTGTAGAACAGCTGCCAGGCAGAGTAGACATTACTGAGCTAGATGGGCCAGAATAACACAGCTTCCTATGTTCTTATGTTCCAATATGAACAAGTTCTTAGCATGTCAGGGAGAAAGTTCTAGGCTTTCCTTTCCTGGGAAATGCTCATTTTGTACATGTAGAAAAGATCTTATTTGGGGAAGCAATCAAAAGTTGGATACTCTATTCAGGGCTCTTGCTTCCCTGTTTTGGCTCAAAAATACTGCAAAAATGGTTAGGGGTATGTGAAGCCCAGTTCTATGCACCACTAGCTAATAAGATTTAGCATGTTTATTTATTATTTATTTTATTATTTGATTTATATCCTGCCCTTCCTCCCAGCAGGAGCCCAGGGCGGCAAACAGAAACGCTAAAAACACATCATAAAAAGACCTTAAAATACATTAACACAAAACAACATTAAAAACATTTTTTTAAAGCTTTAAAAACATATTTTTTTAAAAAAAGGATTAAAAACATTATTAAAGAAAACATATTAAAAGGAATTCTAACACAGACGCAGACTGGGATAGCTCTCAACTTAAAAGGCTTGTTGAAAGAGGAAAGTTCAAAAGGCGCCGAGAAGATAGCAGAGATGTTAACAAAAGTGCACTTGTAAATCTTTGATGTGAAGGAAAGTGGCATGCATAAAGAATTACATAATTGCAGGGTTCTAGGAGAAAGAATAACAAAATAAAATATTTGGAGACAAGGAAGAACTGCTATTCTTAATCAGGCTCCTACATTTCAGTTTGTATGCACAGTCCCAAGTGTTTACAATCAGCCCATAAGTACAATGGTGTGAGTAAAAGATGGCGTTTCAGTGTTAATTCTACATTTCCTTTTTGTGTGTATTATAATAACCTAATCAGACACTGAACATTATTTTCATAACCTTTCAAGTTGTCCAAGTATGTGCTCTATGATACAAAGCAAGGTCTGGGATTAGTGAATCAGTCACTCTCCTTATGTTCTTATATCTTATATATACACTTGTCAACAGGATGTGGGATAGTTCAGTGTTGCCAAGATGCATTTAAATATAATGAATCCAAGAATTCCTCTTACATTGCTCATCCTCAGAGAAATGTTCCTTTTTCATACTGTGGATGGCAGTAAACAGAGGGCATTGTGACAACCTTTGCTTTTTTTCCACCTAGCAGTCTGTCTACACATTTTGAATATGTTTGCTTTAGAGATCAGTATTAATTTACAGTCAATGAACAGCAGTTAATTTATCCCTTTAGCCAAGTGCTGTAAAGTTGGAATGATCTGCTCTTTGCATAAAATTTATGGCTATGCTTTAAACTTGCACTGAATGACAAGTTTAAACTTGTTTTTGATAAGTTGGTTATCAAAAGCAAGACCAAGACCAATATCACCACAATGTCTAACTCAATGTATTTATAAATTAAGTTTTTGCACAAACATCCCATGTGGATGGTAGTTGCTTGCTGGCACTTTACCAACAAAAATTAGAGCTTTCCTTTTCCCCATAGTAATCCAAGATATTTCAAAGTTGGTGTGGGAAATCTGGGTTCAGCAGATATTTCTTCTTTTGTTACATTTATGCCTTAACTGCATAAAGGGACATAAGATTAGGACCAGCAACTTCAGGAGTCAAAGGTGAGCCCAGGATTGTGTGTGATCAAAGCTTTGGAATCAGGACTAACACAAGAAGAATCCTTCTAGATCAGACTAAAGGCCCACCTAGTCCAGCAGTGTGTTCTCACCATGGTTAGCCAGACTTATTTTATTTATTTATTTAAAATATTTCTATCCCGCCCTTCTACCCTATAATAGCGCACTCAGGGCAGCTTACAAAAATAAAATTAGACATGTACATAATAAAATTGTAAGCAGTAAAATCACAAAAACATTAAAATTAAAATACATAAAATACAATTAAAATACATAAAATACAATATATATATATATATATATATACACACACAAACGATAGAGATGCCAGCAGATCCAGCAGCACTGACTAAAAGAGAGAACTTTTGGATTTACTCTCTGGACACATTGGCACCACATGGCCTGAACCTGGAGGACAGTACCACCACTACTTAGCTTCTGCAAACGAAGCCCCTCTGAGCATTCCATCCTCAAAGCTCTATAACTGCCACCTTGGTAACAGCATTTATATGTTAGCAGCTGATGAAGGCGGAAGCTGAAACTTTTTGTTAATACAATAAAAACCTCTGTTTCGTTAATCACAATTACATTCATATATACACACACACATATGTAGGGATTGGTACTAAAGGGACTACAAAGGTAAAATTTAATGTAGAAGACATAAAATCAGTGTCAGTCCCTCCCAAAGGCTCTCCGGAACAAGATCATTTTCAGAAGTCTCTGGAAAACTAACAGGGAGGGAGCACAGCAAACTTCTTGGGGAAGGTATTCCAGAGCTTGGGGGCCACAGCTGAAAAAACTCTCTTCCACGTGCCTGTCAGTCTAACATCTTTCACTCCAGGCACGCAGAGGAGACCAGAGGCAGATGATCTTAAATCCTGGACAGGTACATATGGGCGTAAGCGGTCCCTCAGGTACATTGGTCCAAGGCCGTTTAGGGCTTTAAAGGTCAGAACCAGCACTTTGAATTGGGACCGGAAACAAATTGGGAGCCAGTGGAGTCAAAAAAGCACTGGGGTGATATGCTCCCTGCGCCATGCTCCAGTTAACATTCTGGCTGCTGCATTTTGAACCAACTGCAATTTCCGAACCGTTTTCAAAGGCAACCCCACATAGAGTGCGGTACAGTAATCAAGCCTCGATGTCACCAATGCATGTGTCACTGTGGCCAAGTCAGCTGCCTCCAGGAACGGACGCAGCTGGTAGACCAGTTTGAGTTGGCCACTCCTGGCTACCGCAGCCACCTGATATTCAAGCAGCAGGGCAGGATACAGAAGGACCTGCTCCTTCAAGGGGAGTGCAACCCCATCAAGAACAGGTTGCAACCCCGTCCCTGGTGCAGTTTTTCCCTTGACCGCAGTACTTCCTTCTTGTCTGGATTAACTTTCAGTTTGTTAGCCCACATCTAGCCCTTCACAGCCTCCAGGCACTGGTTTAGGATGAGCACTCCCTCCCTGCAATCAGGTGGTAGGGAGAGATAGAGCTGAGTGTCATCAGCATATTGATGACATTGTACTCCAAATCTCCTGATGACCTCTCCCAGCAGTTTCATATAAATGTTAAAGAGCATGGGAGACAGGATGGAACCTTGCGGTACCCCATAGGCCAACAGCCAGCGGGTTGAGCAGTAGTCTCCCAGCACCACTTTCTGGGTCCTGTCTGTCAGGTAGGTCCGGAGCCACCATAAAACAGTACCTCCCAATCCCATCCCAGCTAGACGGTCCAGAAGGATACCATGGTCGATTGTATTGAAGGCCACCGAGAGGTCCAGCAGCACCAACAGGGATGCACTCCCTGACTGATGCCCAGTGTAGGTCATCAAGCTGGGTGACCAAGGCAGTTTCTGCCCCATGGCCAGGCTTGAAGCCTGAATGAAAAGGGTCTAGATGGTCCGATTCATCCAGGAAACTTGGAGGTGAGCAGCCACTACCCTCTCAATCACCTTGCCCAGAAAGGGGAGATTAGAGACTGGGCAGAAGTTGTTAGGATCCGCAGGGTCTATACAAAGGTCTTATCACAGCCTCCTTCAACAATGTTGGCAGAGAACCTTCCCTTAGGGAGGTGTTAATTAAATATGCCAACCACTCAGCCACTCCCCCTCTGGCAGATTTGATTAACCAGGATGGGCAAGGATCAAGGGAACAAGTAGTGGCCCTCGATTCTCCCAGAATCCTGTCTACATCCTCAGGCTTTACAAGCTGAAAAGTATCCATAGAAAAATGACACGCTTCTGGGACATCTGGCACAACTGTAGTTAATGAGGAGTCCAAGTCAGTCCGAATGCAAGCATTTTATCTGCAAAGTGCCTCGCAAACATGTCACAGCAAGCGACTGAGGGCTCAGGGTCTAATGTAGGGCCAGAGCCCAAATGACCACCCAGAAAAGCATCACTGGACGACACTGAGCAGATGCAATGGTGGCAGAGAAATGCCCTTTCTTCACTGCCACATGATAGGCTCGAAAATGAGCTCTAGCCTGTGTTCGATCGGAAGCGGACTGAGTTTTTCTCCATTGTTGCTCTAGCTGTCATCCCTGCCGTTTCATCAGGCCCAAGGTTTGAGTAAACCAAGGTGTATTATGGGCCTTCCCTGGTGGGAGAGGGCATTTTGGAGCACTAGTGTCCACTGCCCAGGCCACCTCCATATTCCAGAGATTGACCAGGGCTTCAGCAGTATCACCAGCCATGCTGGGAATATTCCCCAGAGCATTCAGGAAACCATCTGGATCCATGAGTCTCTGGGGGTGGACCATCTTAATTGGCTCTTCACCCCTGCGAAGGTTACCGGGGGCACAAAGTCTAAACCTTGTCAGGTAGTGATCTGTCCATGACAACGGAGTCACTAAGAACCCCTCCACCCTCAGGTCACCTTCTTCCTGTCCTGAACAGAACACAAGATCAAGTGTGTGTCCTGCCACATGCGTTGGTCCAGATGATATTAGAGACAGTCCCCTGGTCATCATGGCAGCCATGAAGTCCTGAGCTAGACCTGTGAGTCTAACCTTGGCATGTATGTTGAAGTCACCCAGGACCATCAACCTGGGGAATTGCAACACCAACACCGAGACCGGCTCCACCAGTTCAGGGAGGGAGGCTGTTGGGCAGCGGGGTGGATGGTACACCAACAGAATCCCCACATGTTTCCCTGACCCAACGCCAGGCACACACACTCAAAGCTGGAGGTGTTAGGGACAGGGTACCTGACAGAGGAGATAGATTCCCTGCAGACAATTGCGACCCCCCCCCCCCATCCTCTGGATCTAGGCTGCTGGAGTGCCATAAAACCTGGTGGGCAGAGCTGGGAGCAACCTACTCCGCCTTGGTCATTTAGCCAGGTTTCAGTAATACAAGCAAGGTCAGCGGATTCATCCAGGATTAAGTCCTGAATTAAAGTGGTTTTATTTGTCACTGACCTTGCATTCATCAGCAGGACAGTAAGATTCAGGGAGTTCCCAACATAGCTACCAGTGTCCCGAGGGTCAGAATGGGGAACAGAAGGAATGCAAGCACAAAGATGTCGTATATCCCTTCCCCTGTAATGGTCAGTCTGCCTCCCACCGCTATTACATCCCCTGCCCAATATTTCCTCAGTGGCGGGCCCCCGACTACTCCTACCCTGGCACATGTTAAAAGAAACCTGACACGGGAGGGGGGTAGCCTTGGCTAGAGGTGGCTCTTATAAAAGAGAGCTCTCTTCCACACCCCCTGGCAGTTGTCTTCTCCCTTGTTAGTCCCAACTGGCTTCAGCTGGCACCCAGGCCTTGCAGGGAGTAGCAGTTGACACCTGAGGAAGCTTGCAGATGGAGTTTTGCAGGAGGCCACAGCAGCAAGGTGTAGGTCCTGCTGGGTTTCTCCCACCTTCCTGTGAGAAGCCTGTGGGAGCAGGACATCAGTGCAGTTACATAGGGTTGCCAGGTCCTTGGCCTGAGACTGATCCTGTATCTTTAGGAGAAGAGAAGGTCAGCCAAGTGCAGGTTTGCTTGCAACTCTGTAATGAGAAAAACCACAAGGTGGAATTCTCCCTTCCCCCTGCCCAACTTTTAAAGATACAGAAGGCCTCTTGGTTGCCAGACCCGGCCTCCAAGAGGTCTTCTGTATTTATTTATTTATTTATTTAATTAAGCTTATATACCGCCCGACTAGCAACAGCTCTCTGGGCGGTGAACATTAAAAATACAATAAAAATAACACAAAACTGTACACAAAACTGTACAGTCTAAAATCAAAATATAATAATTTACAATTAACAGGAATTAAAATGCCTCAGAGAAGAGAAAGGTTTTAACCTGGCGCCGAAAAGATGATAGTGTCGGCGCCAGGCGCACCTCCTCGGGGAGACCATTCCACAGTTCGGGGGCCACCACTGAGAAGGCCCTAGATCTTGTCACCACTCTCCGGGCTTCCCTATGAGTCGGAACCCGGAGGAGAGCCTTCGTAGTAGACCGTAGTGTACGGGCCGGTTCATATCGGGAGAGGTGTTCCGACAGATATCGTGGTCCCACGCCGTATAAGGCTTTATAGGTAAGTACCAACACTTTGAATCTGGCCCGGAAGCATATTGGAAGCCAGTGCAAACGGGCTAGCACAGGTGTTATATGCTCAGACCGCTTAGTTCTTGTTAGCAGTCTGGCTGCCGCATTTTGCACTAGCTGTAGCTTCCGAATCATCTTCAAAGGTAGCCGTACGTAAAGCACATTGCAGTAGTCCAGACGCGAGGTTACCATAGCATGTACCACTGATGAGAGGTCCTCCTTACTCAGATAGGGACGTAGCTGGGCTACCAACCGAAGTTGGTAGAATGCATTCTGGGCCACTGAGGCTACATGAGCCTCAAGTGTGAGGGAAGAGTCTAAGATGACTCCCAGACTACGCACCTGTTCCTTTAGGGGGAGTGTAACCCCATCCAGGACAGGGTATATATCCACCATCCGATCAGAGAAACCATCCACCAACAGCATCTCAGTCTTGTCAGGATTGAGTCTCAGTTTGTTAGTTCTCATCCAGTCCATTGTCGCAGCCAGGCAACGGTTCAGCACGTCGACTGCCTCACCTGAAGAAGATGTAAAGGAGAAGTAGAGCTGCGTGTCATCAGCATACTGATGACAACGCACTCCAAAACTCCTGATGACCGCCCCCAGCGGCTTCATATAAATGTTAAAAAGCATGGGAGACAGAACCGAACCCTGCGGGACCCCACATTGGAGAACCCACGGTGTCGAGCAATGTTCCCCAAGCACTATCTTCTGGAGACGACCCGCTAAGTAGGAGCGGAACCACTGCCAAGCAGTGCCTCCAACTCCCAATTCCTCAAGCCTCTCCAGAAGGATACCATGGTCAATGGTATCAAAAGCCGCTGAGAGGTCAAGGAGAATCAACAGAGTTACACTCCCTCTGTCTCTCTCTCGACATAGGTCATCAAACAGGGCGACCAAGGCAGTCTCAGTGCCAAAACCAGGCCTGAACCCCGATTGAAATGGATCTAGATAATCGGTTTCATCCAATAGCGCCTGGAGCTGGTCAGCAACCACACGTTCCAGGATCTTGCCCAGGAACGGAACATTGGCTACTGGTCTGTAGCTGCTGACATCCTCTGGGTCCAAGGAAGGTTTTTTCAGGAGTGGTCTCACTGCCGCCTCTTTCAGAAAGCCAGGGACCACTCCCTCTCGTAAAGAGGCATTAATCACTTCCTTGGCCCAGCCAACTGTTCCTTCCTTGCTAGTTTTAATTAGCCAAGAGGGGCAAGGATCCAGTACCGAAGTGGTCGCACGAACCTGTCCAAGCACCTTGTCCACGTCCTCGAGCTGAACCAACTGAAACTCATCCAACAAAACATGACAAGACTGTGCTCCGGACACCTCAGTAGGATTAACTGCTATTAAATAGGAGTCTAAGTCCCGGCGAATGCATGAGATCTTATGCTGGAAGTGTTCAGCAAATTTATTACATCGAGCTACTGATGTATCTGCCGTATCTTGTAGGCCTGGATGAAGTAGGCCACGAACCACTTTAAAAAGCTCCCGTGGGCGTGAGAGAGATGACTGAATAGTGGCGGCGAAATGTTGTTTTTTTGCCGCCCTCACCGCTCCTACATAGAGCTTAGTAGAAGCACGAACCAGCTCATAATTGCATTCGTCGGGAGTTCGTCTCCATCTCCGCTCAAGCTGCCTCCTGTCTTGTTTCATCGCTCTCAGCTCCAGAGTATACCAAGGAGCTGTATGAGCTCTACATAGGAGAGGGCGCGCAGGAGCGATCGTGTCAACAGCCCAGGTCATCTCTGTATTCCACAGATCGACCAGGGCTTCGACAGGAGCGCCAGTCTTATCAGCCGGAAAAACCCCCAGAGCCTTTTGAAAACCTTCAGAATTCATTAGTCTCCGGGGGCGGACCAATTTAATAGGTCCCCCACCCTTGCAGAGGGAAAAGGCTACTGGAAGTCTAAACTTCAGCAAGCAATGATCTGTCCATGACAACGGGAGAGATGTAAAACTCCCCACATCCAGATCACTATCCCCATGTCCAGTAGCAAAGACCAGGTCAAGAGTATGCCCCGATGTATGTGTTGGGCCACTAACATATTGAGACAGCCCCATGGTTGTCATGGCGGCCATGAAGTCCTGAGCTGCCCCAGACAAAGTAGCCTCAGCATGAATGTTGAGATCTCCCAGTACTAATAGTCTGGGGGATCTCAACAGTATCTCCGAGACCACTTCCGTCAGCTCAGTTAGGGAAGCCATTGGGCAGCAAGGTGGGCGGTACACCAAAAGGATTCCCAGTCTGTCCCTCTGGCCCAGCACAAGGTGCAAACACTCCAGACCAGTGATTGCATGGACATGGTGCTTGGTGAGTGAGATGGAACTCTTATAGACCACAGCAACCCCACCTCCCCGACCCACAGATCTACCATGATGCTGAACCAGATACCCCGGTGGGCAGAGCTGGGAGAGACTAACTCCTCCCTGTTCGCCCACCCAGGTCTCGGTTATACATGCCAGATCGGCCACCTCGTCCACAATCAAATCATGGACGAGGGAGGTTTTATTATGTACCGATCTGGCATTAAAGAGCAGCAACTGGAGATCTGAGAGTTGGCTGATAGGACAACCAACAACCCTGCGGGTATGAGAAGGACCAGAACGCGGCACAGCCACTACATGTCTGGGCTGCGTTCTCCTTACCTGGCACGTCCCTCTCATATCACCATACCTCCCTCTACCCGTCACTACGGCAATTGAGGCCCCCTCAGGTCTCCCCTCTTGATGATAAAATCTCTTCCCGAGGCACATGATAAACTATAAATACAAAAAACTCATATACATAAAAATACACATTCACTCACAACATACACTCATATAACACCCATTCATCCACTTCAAACCCACACAGAAGACACAGTCCCGTATTCTGTGCGCCCAAACGCCAGCTCTAAGACCGTTCTTCTTCCCACGTAAAACGCCACCTGGGGCCTGGTCCTGCAAGGTGCACAAGTGCAGAGCAGGAGCCCAAGAAGGAGAGAGCAGAGACGCCAGCAGAGACGCCAGCAGAGACGCCAGCAAAGCAGCAGCAGCAAAGCAGGCAAATGGCTCTCCCTCCCTGGGCAGTGATGGTCCTCTTCCCTTGCAGGCACTGGATCTCCCAAGCCCCCTCAGCCAGCCGGCTTATATATCCCCTCCAGAGAAGGGACAGGTGGAACAGTATCAGGCACAGCTGGCTGAGTATCTGGAGCCTGGTCCTGCAAGGTGCCCACGTGCAGAGCAGGAGCCCAAGAAGGAGAGAGCAGAGATGTTGGCCAAGCAGCAGCAGCAGCAAAGCAGGCAGATGGCTCTCCCTCCCTGGGCAGTGATGGTCCTCTTCCCTTGCAGGCACTGGATCTCCCCAGTGTATCTTTAAAAGTTGTGGAGGGGGGAGGGAGAATTCCACCTTGTGGTTTTTCCCATTACAGGGTTGCAAGAACACCTGCACTTGGCTGACTTTCTCTTCTCCTAAAGATACACGTTCAGTCTCAGGCCATGAACCTGGCAACCCTAGTAGGGATGTATTGCTGGCTATCCATGGCTGCTAGCCATGATGGTTATACTCTGCCTCCCCAGCTGGTGGAGGCACATGCTTCTGAATAACAGTTGCTGGAAAACACAGGAGGAAAGATTGCTGGTGTGCTCAGGTCCTGCTTGCAGGCTTTCCACAAGCATCTGGTTGGCACTGTGAGAACAGGATGCTAGATTGGCCCCAGGCCTGATCCAGCAGGTTCTTCTTATGTTCTTATGTACCTTAGCACAAATGGTATGTCTGCATATTCCAATCATGTAACAATGGACTGGATTCAGATTAAGCAGGCTGAATTTAACACTCACTGTTTTCAATGGGAAGAGCCAGTAATGTGCCAAATTGACTTCAATGGGCCCTAAAGTTGACTAAATCTGTATCTAAACCACTTTTGATTTCCTCACAGAGCAGACAGCTGTAGTCCCTGAATTCTAAATCTATCAGATAAAAAACAAATTGCAATAAAAGTTTGTTGCAAGTGTTTTTTTTAAAATAACTCTCAGCTAACAAGCAAAATTCAGACATATCCAAAAGATTCTTTGGTGCTGTTTTCTATTAATTTCCCTTCTGTAAATGAAGATCTATAGGAAATAATCAGATAAATAATCTCCATATATTAAAGGTTAGGTGTGTCAGCTCTTTCAATGATAGATCAGCACTGATAAGCACTTCAGAAAAAAATGATCCAAAGCTCAGGACAATCCTAGGCCAGTCCTATCCATAGCTAGGCACTTTATGCTCACTGAAATCAATGAGTTTAGATACAACTAACTGTGCATAGGATTAAGCCTAGGCTTTATGAATGATGCAGTGTTTGAATCTTCAATATACTGGAACATAATTTGGGCAGAAGAAGTTGACAGTCACTGACTGTGAAAGCAACTCTTATAAGAAGTGCCAGAACTTAATGTCTGTCAGCTTCTAGTTCTCCATGAAATCCTAATAATAGGGAAACCCTTGCTTAGAAATATCAAAAGGGCTGGACTCTTAGCATGGACTGGGGGAACTAAATATGAGCATGGATACTTTCCATTTCCACTTTTAGTTTTGGGTGTGCTTTTATTCCTGCTGGAAGAACTTGAAATGTATTGACAGTTTAGCTGGGCCAAGAAAAGTCAGTATTCATATGTTCAGAAATGTAATTAAGTAATCTTAGCCTCCTGGAAAGCTAGAAAAAGGTTTTCATGAAAATGGTTGTGTTTCTGTTTCTGCTCTGTTAACAAATGCCAAAATACTAGTCTGGAAGCTGGCATTATTAGTTACATCTGGACCCAAGTAGGTATGGTGCCTTGGACAACTCCTTGAAAGTTCAGACTAAAAGCCAGAGCAGATTCACTGCCCCACTGACATCAGGGCCATGAGTCCCCACTGAGTATAAGATATGGTGCATCATGTATAGGCTGTATCCATTATCTTCTGTCAAAAACATTGGTGCCTCCCTCCCTGCCTGTCATTGTGCTGTCAAGAAGCACAATGTACCGTGATTGTACTGTGCTCTGTTTTCTGCAGGCATGAGTGCTGAGCCCAAACAGGAACTGAGTTTTGCAACCATTTTCACACTTCTCTGAAAGGGCCCACTGGGATATGCCCCAAATAGTGCAAAATTACCCATGAAGTGTGTTTGGGACGGAAGAATGCATTGATGTGGCTGAGGCCGAGGTTCCCAGGCTTGCCACATTGTGCTACAAGGAAATAAAATCCCCAGTACAGCAAGATCCTCAAATTTCAACTGTGAGGGCAAAGTATAATCTTAATTTGCCCTCTCTTCTTCTTCTTCTTCTTCTTCTTCTCCTTCTTCTTCTTCTTCTCCTTCTTCTTGTTAATGATAATATTAATATTAATATTAATAATAATAATAATAATAATAATAATAATAATAATAATAATTAATTATTAGTCACTTGATAGACAAGTTTGATAGTGCCAGAATGATATTTATTTATTTATGAGATTTGTTAGACGCCCATCTGGCAGAGGTTAATCTACCACTCTGGGCGACTTACAACCAACACAAGTACATTCCATATGAACATAATCAGAATCCTAAAAATTAGAAATTAAAAATTAAAAGCTTAAACATTTAAACCCCCCAAGATCTGCAATCATGATTGCTATGTGATCCCCGACTGGCTAGGATTCTTTAGAAAAAGAAGAAAGAGGTCTTACAATGGTGCCAAAGCAGCAGGATCTAAGAAGAAAATTGGTGTAAAAGTAATGTGAAAGGCACAAAAGTAGTGGGACTTTAGGGTGGCTTTTTTGTATCCCTTGAAAGACCACTTTTTGCCATAAATGTTGTAGTGCAAAAATCCAGTGCTTAGAAGCAGATAGTTCCAGGAGAAAAAAAAATCTTATTTGGCTGATTTTATGCTTTCCTTCTTCAGTAGCATATGAAAGATCCCAAACATATGTTTGTGTATAGTAGAACAGAGTGACTACTTGGGACACAGGTGGGGTACTTTTTTGTTGTTGTTGCTTGATGGCACATTCCCTCATAGGCAGTCTTCTGGGGGGGGCACATGACAGTGGGGGATAAGGCCAGAGGCACAAGAGGAGCCTTTATACAATAGGCTATATTCCAGCCATGCAAAAGCCAGAGGCTTCTGTTCACCAGACTCACCCACATATCTCCATCCTCCATCAAGACAAGCAAGACAGTTCAAGGACACATTCCAGTCAGCCAAAAGCACTCGAGGAGGGCATGGTGCAGGGGTGGTGAATGTGGCCCAGTGAAAGGTGTGGCCTGTGGAAAGTCCCAAGGATGGGACTAGAGGGACACATTCGATAGGGCTGTGCAATGGATTCAGCCGAATCTTGAACCAAATTGGGCCAACTGAGGGGTGGTAGCCTGGGCTTTGCCTGAGTTGAGTAGAGATAGCCCAGATTATTGTGGGTTGGGTCGCCCAAACCAACCTGGGACTATCAGGGGGTGGTACATCAGGTTGGAAGGAGAACTAGGGAAAAGGCCTATGAGAGAAGGAACCCTACCTGCCAGCTATGTCATCCCAGGAGAAGGTAGAGGTTGGGAGGGTGGGGTATTGATGCAGGCAACTTTGCTGTATGACCTCTCCTTCCCACCTCGCCTTCCTGCCCAATATGCTGGACTATGAAGCAATAGCAACTAGGGTTGCCAGGTCAAAAGCATCCCAAAACCTTAGATTTCAGAGGCAGGCCCTAGCGATGTCATTATGCATGATACATTAAGCATCAACCACAGTTGCTTGGAGCATACAATCAAAAAAAAATTTTTTTTTCTCTGATTGGAAATTAAGATAGAATTTTTTGCTAAAAGATGGAGCCTGGGTAGGGAACATTTAGTCTAGACTACTTGCTTCTGGCAAGTGCCCTCAGGACAGGACAGTCACCAGAAGGCCATTGTAGGAGGAAATGTTGTGGAGATGTTAGACAGGAGCACTCAGGAGTAAAGATGGATGCCCCTGAAGGCTGCAATTCTAAACACACTTACTAAGAGACTAAGCCCCATAGAACTCAATAGGACTTATTTCTGAGCAGATACTATTTGGATTGTGCTGTTGGTAAAGCTTGACTAGGGATCCTCTGCAAAGATATCCATATCCAAGCAGGGTTGGCAACCCCCTGCCTGGAATGCCCTGTCCCTGCCTGAAATGCCCTGCCCCTGCCTTTTCACATGGCTGCTCCAAAGATCTTTACAGATTTGAACCTTTACTTCAGAAAGTTTTGAGAAATGAGTAAAACTAAGAAGATTCTCTACCCTTTTCTGTCTACCCATATGGGCTGCTATAAACTCACTTCAACAGCCACCTCAATTCCAGTGAGTAATAATTGACAGAAAGAAAACACATGGTTTGGTCTATCTTCACAGGCAACAGCTTGGAAACAACAACAATTGCAGCCACACTTCCCAGTATGTGAATTCTCTTTTACCACTATTGGGCAATAAACAAACTATCATGCAACCAATAAGGTGCATCATCAGTGGGTTTAAGGGGTTCAGCTGAGCACATGGAACCACTGTTGTTGCTTCTATCAATGTAAGGGAGTGAAGTTAAAGGTAAATGAAATGCAAATAGAAATAGAAAAAGAAAAGACAGTGATGATTTCCTACATACAATACCATACCAACAACAAGATCCCTATGAGTAAGGCAGAAAACTCAGCATCCCACAACCAGTCAGGATTCCTAACCAAAAAACAAAACTCAAAAAATCCTGGCAGCCAGTCAGCCAAAGTCACAGAAATCCCCAGCAGAACATGACCCCGGGTCTGCAGAATGCTGTAGCACCCTATCAGCACATAATACCTCTGTTCTGAAATGATTTGCTACAAGGCTAAGTTCAAGGTGTGCTTTCCATGTTACGGGTACTACATAGTACCTGTTCTGCTCTTGTAAGAAATTGATCTTTTAGCAGCACCTACACTTTGGAACTCCCTGCCTATTAACATTACTCAGGCACCTCCATTGTACTGTTTTCAGCACCTGCTAAAAGCACTTCTGTTTAGGCAAGTCTAGCCAGGCATGTAGAAGCTATTGTTTTTCATCTCTTTTTAACTCATCATTGGTTTTATTATTTTGAATGTTTTTAAATACCTGTCTTTAAGTGATTTTGCCAGTAATTTTATTATTTTAATTCCTTCTATAAAAACCACTTTGAGATTTTTTACAATAAAGTGGCATATAAATGTAAATAAAATGCATAAATACATTTTGGAGTCACTGTGGCCATTGGGTCTCTTTCCACTCTGAGGAACAAAGCAATCAGGCCATTTGGTACCATCTAGCTCAGTGCTGATGACATGGACTAGAGGCTCTCCAAGATTCCAGGCAGTAGTCTTTTCCAGAGATTGAATTTTGGACCTTTGCATGCAAAACATGTGCCCTACCACTGAGGTACAGCCCTTTCCATTTAAAAAAGTATCTTTTAAAATTGATCTTTTCAATTCACTAATGAATGCACAGCATTCTAGGGCAGATCCACACCATTCATTTAAAGCACATTCAACATACATTTGAAGCACAGAATCATGGAAACTATAGTTTGTTAATCGTGGTGGGAACTATAACTGTGAGGGGGAAACTACACCACCCAGAATTCTTTGGGGGATGTAATGCACTTCAGATGTGAGTTGGATGTACTTTAAATGTATTATGTGGATCTGCATTACTTCATAAACTTTACCTGCATATAAATCATTTTAATTACATTTTAAAATGGAAATAAGTTACAAAGTTTACTGCTTACTGGTTATTGGATTTTAAAGGGATTTATTTCTTCCTGTGAGCTGCCTTGGTTTCCAATCAGCAACCCTACCTCACAGGATTGTTGGAAAGACTACACACACACACACACACACACACACAAACACACACACACACACTGGAGATGTAAAAATACACACACCCCATATAATAGTATATTGTCAAAACTAGTTGGTCATTGCAGAACATTTTTTTTAAAAAAAATCAGTATTACTTTCCTACATAATAAAAGCAGTGATACCTAAATAAGCCCCGCCTAATTGCTTTAAAAAATAGGATTGGAGGAGGAAAGAAAGATTTACAACATAAACACAATTCTTTGCTATTTTCACTCAAAAGTCCCATTGATTTACAGCACAATTCTAACTATGTCTACTCAAAGTAAGTCCTACTGAATTCAATGGGGTTTACTCTGGGTATGTGTGATTAGCTTTGCAGCTTTATTCCCAGAAAAGCGAGTATTTGATTAAAGCTTCATATTGGGAATGTTTTCAAAACACTGCCCTCTTCAACAGTCCAGGAAAATGTAAATTTGTTTGACTCCTGCATACAAGAGAGAAAAAAGACTTTTGCTACCGTTGAAAGTTACATATTTACTCAGTTTATGAAATTTTCAGACAGGCAGGAAAAAACAACAGTTTTCTGAACTTGCAGTGGAATCTAGCTACTGCCTGGAAGTCAACAAATCCTTTGTCAATCACAACCCTGACTTCACTTTTTGGCCACAAACCTGAAACGGCAGGGTTAGAGCAGCAAGCTGCGAGCTCATTTAACAGAAGTTGGGGGGGAGCTGACGTTTTGGTGTATATCTTGTGAACCAGACCACCTAGAAACTTACTTTTTTAAAAATGAAAGCTGAGCATCCAGAGATTGAGGTGACTCACCCAGAGACCTGGAGAGAACCCCAAAAATTCAGAGTCTCCAGGTGAAAACTGGAGACCTGACAACCCTAACAGCAACCCACAGGAAAAGGGCTTGGAACGGAGCACTCTGCAGACTCTCCCCTGCCAGGCCTCCTTGCAGGCTGTTCCCAAGGCCCCATTTTCATTGCAACTGTCCGGGCCTACTACCATCAGCCACAGCTGGGCTGCAGGAGGTGGAGGAACTGAGCCCTGGTCAGAGTGAAGCATATGAGATGCCATAGTGGCAGATATAGGCCCAGGTGGTTGCAGGTGCAATGGGCCTTGGGAAAGGGCCCTAATGGAGAGGTATTTGAAGAGGGGGAATTGGGATTCAATTCTGTGAGGCACTCCTTTGCACATGCCTTCCCTGCAGTGCAGGCACTTGCAAAGGAGCACCCTGCAGGATTGAATCCTTCTGCTCTTGGTCAGGGGTGGTGGAGATGTAGCATCTCCTTTCCCCCCTCCCACCCATATGTTTATTTAGGGTTTTAAAAACTCTAATTAAACATTAGTCCCACTCACAAATTGATCTGTGGCCAAATCCAGGATGGGTGGTCCCCAGTTCAGCCTGTGGAGGGTTGGCCTGAGCTAAGACCCCAGGTCAGGCCTAAATATTAGGCTGTTTGGCCTGAGGTGCCTCACCTCTGATTTTGGATAACAGCATTCTTTTCTTTTGTAAAGGAATTTTATTTATTTATTTATTAAATGTATATCCTGCCCTTCCTCCTAGAAGGAGCCCAGGGCGGTAAACAAAAATACCAAAACATCTTAAAAACAAAAGACTTTAAAATATATTAAAATTAAACATCTTAAAAACATCTTTAACAAACAACTTTAAAACATCTTAAAAAGCAATTCCAGCACAGACAAAGAGCAGACTGGGATAAGGTCTCTACTTAAAAGGCTTGTTGAAAGTGGAAGGTCTTCAATAGGTGCCAAAAAGAGTTGTAACCTGTCTAATATTTAAGGGAAGGAATTCCAAAGTGTTGGCACCAACTAAAGGTCTGCTTCGTATGTCATGTGGAACGAACCTCCTGATGAGATGGTATCTGCAGAAGGCTCTCACCTGCACAGCGCAGTGATCAACTGGGTACATAAGGGGTAGGATGATGTTTCAGGTATCCTCATCCCAAGCTGCATAGGACTTTGTACACCAAAACTAGAGCCTTGAATTTGTCCTGCTATATGATGTGTTAGCCTCAGAAAATATGAACTAGCTTTGCCTTCTGTGAGATCATGTGGCCAAATCTGATTAGCTGGCTGATGATATCACTGTGAAGGAGGAGGAAGAGGGCTATTTTTCAAACAAACCATTAAGCCTGCAGCTGTGGCCAGCAGCCAAATAGTGTAAAGCTAAGCTTTTGGAGGTCTTTTGAGAAATATTTCTGGTCCCCTGAAAGTCCCCCCCCTTTTATTTGCATTTAAAATGTCCTCTGGAGAAACATTTGGCTCAGCCTTACTATTCCCCCCTTCCTTCTTCATAAGATGTTACACTTAAAAATAAGTCAGATCTTTTGTTTTGAAAAAAGCCACAAATCAAATGCAAGCACATTCCAAAATAACCCATGGGTTGAGCAACCCACAATACACAAATCTGACCCACAAAATGATTTCTGGATGTCTGTACACTTTTCCATTTTTCTTCAACATGACAGCTCGAGATCTTGTCCAAATGTGCGGGTGCATTCAATATCCTTTAGAACAGAGAAAGTGGTGAATCTAAAAAGTGTAATGCTCATTGACAAGCTGACATCAAAATGCTCAAAAACCGATACTGGAAGTATAGTAAAGTTATCGTCAACGTGCTTATAAAATCCTGTGCTTTCAGGACAATGGACATATGACCATATGTTTGATACAGTAAATGTTGCTTTCTACAACATTGCTAATGGTTATAGGGCCAGCTGAAGACCTCTTCAAATAAACCAGTCAGTTTTAGGGCTCATTCATTCATCACAACAAAAGGGCACCGTTTGGTGGCATTGGGCGACATTCAGAAGTGTGTGGTGATAAGCCTAATTTTATTTATTTATTTATTTATTGCATTATATACCACCCCATAGCCGAAGCTCTCTGGGCGGTTTACAACAATTAAAAACATACACAAATTTAAAAACACATTTTTAAAAAGCAATTTAAAAATACATGCTAAAATGCCTGGGAGAAGAGGAAAGTCTTGACCTGGTGCTGAAAAGGTAACAGTGTTAGCACCAGGCACACCTCATCACAAAGATCATTCCATAATTTGGGGGCCACCACTGAGAAGACCCTCTCCCTTGTTGCCAGACTCCGACCTTCCCTCGGAGTAGGCACTTGGAGGAGAGCCTTTGGTGTTGAGTGTAGTGTACGGGTGGGTTCGTGTCGGGAGAGGCATTCTATCAGGTATTGTGGTCCCAAGCCATGTAAGGCTTTATAGGTTAAAACCAGCACTTTGAATCGAGCTCGGAAACATACAGACAGCCAACGCAAGCCCGCCAGAATCAATTTTATATGTTCGAACTGTCTGCTCCCTGTCACCAATCTAGCTGCAGTTTCCAAACCATCTTCAGAGGCAGCCCCACGTAGAGCACATTGCAGTAATCTAACTTGGAGGTTACCAGAGCATGGACAACTGAAGCCAGGTTATCCCTGTCCAGATAGGGGCATAGCTGGGCCACCAACAGATGTTGGTAGAAGGCACTCCGTGCCACCAAGGCTACATGAGCCTCAAGTGACAAAGATGGTTCTAGGAGAACCCCAAGCTACGAACCTGCTCCTTCAGGGGAAGTGCAACCCCATCCAGGACAGGTTGGACATCCACCATCTGGTCAGAAGAACCACCCACTAGCAGCATCTGTCTTGTCTGGATTGAGCCTCAGTTTATTAACCCTCATCCAGTCCATTGTCACAGCCAGGCACTGGTTGAGCACATTGACAGCCTCACCTGAAGAAGATGAAAAGGAGAAATAGAGCTGTGTGTCATCAGCATACTGATGGCAACGCACTCCAAAGCTCTGGATGACAGCACCCAAAGGTTTCATGTAGATGTTGAACAGCATAGGGGACAGAACTGACCCCTGTGGAACCCCATACTGGAGAGTCCAGGTGCCGAGCAATGTTATCCAAGCACCACCTTCTGGAGCCGACCCACCAAGAAGGAGTGGAACCACCGCCATGCAGTCCCTCCCACTCCCAACTCAGCCAGTCTTCCCAGAAGGATACTATGGTCGATGGTATCAAAAGCCAATTCAAGGAGAATCAACAAAGTCACACTCCCCCTGTCTCTCTCCCAACAGAAATCATCATACAGGGCGACCAAGGCTGTTTCCGTGCCAAAACCAGACCTGAAACCCGACTGAAATGGATCCAGATAATGGGTCTCATCCAAGAGTGTCTGGAGCTGGCCTGCCACCACTCGTTCAAGGACCTTGCCCAGGAATGGAATATTTGCTACCAGCCTATACTTATTAAGATTTTCTGGGTCCAGGTAGGGTCTCTTCAGGAGTGGTCTCACTACCGCCTCTTTCAGGCAGCCAGGGACCACCTCCTCTCACAGAGAGGCATTAATCATTTTCCTGGCCCAGCCGTCTGTTCCATCCTTGCTAGCTTTATTAGCCAAGAAGGGCAAGGATCCAGCATAGAAGTGGTTGCACGAACCTGTCCAAGCACCTTGTCAACGTCCTCAAGCTGTACCAACTGAAACTCATCCAAGAAATCGGGACAAGGCTGTGCTCTGGATACCTTGCTTAATTCACCTGCTATAACACTGGAGTCTAAGTGCTGGTGGATGTTAAAGATTTTATCCTGGAAGTGCCTAGCAAATTCATTACAGCGGGCCTCCGATGGTTCTACCATGTCCTTGAGGCCAGCGTGTAATAGCCCCCAGACAATTCTAAAGATCTCTGCTGGGCAGCAGATTAATGATTTGATAGTGGCAGCAAAATAGTTTTTTTGCTGCCCTCACTGCCTCTAAATACAGCTTACCATAGGCACTTGCCAGTGTGTAATTGCATCCACCAGGAGTTTGTCTCCATCTGCACTCAAGCCGTCTCCTATATTGTTTCATCGCTCTCAGCTCTGGGGTATACCATGGAGCCATACGAGCTCTACACAGGAGAGGCCACTCAGGGGCAATCATGTCAACCGCCCGGGTCATTTCTGTTTTCCACAGTTCAAGCAAGGTTTTGACAGGAACACCAGCTCTATCAACTGGAAAGCTCCCCAGAGCCCTTTGGAAACCATCCAGATCCATTAGTCTCTGGGGGCAGACCAATTTAATAGATCCCCCACCCTTGCATAGGGGAAAAGCTGCTGTAAGTCTAAATTTCAGCAAGCAGTGATCTGTCCATGACAGAGGGACTGTTGTAACACCCCCCAATCAAATTGCTTACAAACATAATCTTTAGGGAAGGCTCACCTATTGTCCCCAAAGTCCTGACCTGGAAATGAATGTGTTTTGTTCAAAATGTTGTATTGTTTCTCCAACCAGTCACCTTTCAATAAGTATTATTGTAAAACAAGGGTTGTGTATTGCTCCCACATGTTTTATTTGCTAATCAGTGCACTTTTGTCTTGGGATCTCATGCAGTAATTTCCTCTCTAGCTTGATGTCACTCCTCCATTAGGAGGTTCGCTACTACCCCATGGAACCACCTGTATCTTCAACAGCCCAACATCTGAAATGGAGGATGCATCTGTGAGCCTCCTGGTCCCACTGTTCCTGCTGGCACAAGGAAAACTCTTGTTTTGTCCCTACAACTGTTAGAGTAAAAATAGGTGATGGGACTGAGAGTGATGTGGAGCAAGCCAAAACATGGCAAAAGTAATTCATGACTGCAGGGCTCCTAAATAAACAAAAGGATCTTCAGATTGTGACCTGGTGGCATCCCTAATTATATTCTCATAGCAATCTCTGAAGTTGACCTAGTTATGCGTTCTCAACCAGGGTGGGAAACCTATGAGCCTCCAGATGTTGTTGGACTCTTGCCCCTATCAACCCTCATTAGCATGACCAATGGTCAGGGATGGTGATGATGGGAGTCATAGTCCAACAATATATGGAAGGCTACAGGTCCACAATTTCATGTTCTAGGGAAAGGTAGGACAGCCCTTAATCCCACTACCTAATCCACCTCGCCATTTAAGACAAATCATAGGGCTTATCCAAATGGAGCGGGATAATCCATGGTTTCCATATTCGGTTTGTCATCTGATAGTCCTCACTTTGCCTTTTAGTTTGCTCTTTCCTAATTATAAAAAATGCTTTTTTGCACACGCACACGCAGCGGTAAGACCCCTACATTCTTTTCGCTTTTTCCAAGCTCCGCCTCTAAAACCTCCCCCTATCAACCAATTGGTCAGCAAAAAAATTAGGTATGCTCCTCTCCCCCTTTGCAAGGAAGCACAATATGGCTGTAAAGGAGTTCTCGCCTCAGAAGGAAAGGCTGCTGGTCGGTTTCACGCCTGCCTTGTTTGTATTTGCAATATTACACTTAAACAAATGTATGCTTTTCTGCTTTTATTGATATTTAAGGAGATAGACACGCTGGCAATTGCACTTATTTCTCCAAAAAAGCAAGAAACGTGTCACCCCCCCTTCTCCCTTTCCTTCCCACGGAGAATGAAATTGACAAAGCTTTCCGGAGCAGGCTTGAAACCAACCAGAAGCCCTTTTCTAAGTATTTAGTATTTGTATTTGCGATATTACACTTAAACGAATGTATGCTTTTCTGATTTGAAGCAAAACCCCCAGCAAGTACAATGAAATTGACAAAGCTTTCCAGAGGCAGGCTGAAACCGACCACCACCCCTTTCTCGCTTGCTGTGCATTGCAGATCTCACCCAAAACGGCCGCACAGTTTGCAGGCTGGCAAAAAATAAAATGCATCTGTGCAGTAGTTGCAGACCCCCCCACAACACATTGCGATGATTGGTTCAATTTTCCCGGGCTTATTCTCGCACATGCGCAAAAGTGCAGATACATGATTGGCTGGAATGAGGAGAAGGGGCAAGGGGAAATCCCCAAGAACCGCCCATCAGCTGTAAAGTCCGCGGTATTGCATCCTAACACCTGAAGGCACAGCGGATGATTCCCGATTTTAAACAGCAAATCGCATTTTTGCCGGTATTGCAAGGAGCGGATTTAACCCGCGAAAATGCGTAACAGCGCAAGACGTCATTTGGACGACCGAAAAATAATGAACACACATAGCGGGCGTGTCACACATTTTGCAGTCATCTGGATGAGCCCATAGTCCCACTGAGGCGTTATAAAAACAGTACCTAAGGGTGCCACTAAAGGTAAGAGGGCTGGCCATTCTGTAATTTGAACATTGATCTCAGCCCTAGCTCAGTTGTCAACGTACTCAGAATCACAGACCTACAGATCTAAAATCATGGACCTTTCTCCCATAAGTCAAAGGACAGGATCTGTAATTTGCAAGCTCTTTTCTTTACATGTTTGCCAGCTACTGAATGCCTGCAGCTAAGATGTTATAGTCTTTATATGCTGAATCACACATTCAATGACAACTTTCCACAGAGGAGAAAGACTACTTACAAGGCTTCTTGAGAGAGGTAGGTCTTCAATAGGTTCCGAAAAGATAATAAGATGGTGCCTGTCTAATATTTAAGGGGACTGAATTCCAAAGAGTAGGTACCACAGCACCAAAGATCTGCTTCCTTTGTTGTGCAGCACAGACCTCCTGATAAGATGGAATCTGCAGGAGACCCTCACCTGCAGAGTACAGTAATCAACTGGGTATATAAGCGGTAAGACAATCTTTCAGGTACACTATACAGTTTTGCTCCACAGCTGGAGACAGTATGCTTTTGAACAGTAGTTGCTGGAAACCACAGAAAGGGAGAGTACTGTTGTGCTCAGGTCCTGATTGTGGGCTTCCCATAGGCATCTGCTTGGCCACTGTGAGAACAGGATGCTGGACTAGATGGGCCATTGGCCTGATCTAGCAGGCTCTTCCTATGCCCTTATGCATGCATGTAGCTAAGAGGTCTGTGAGCCAGGATGGTGTAGAAGTTATCATGTTGAGCTAGGTTTAAAATCCCTACTTAGCCATTAACATGGAATGTGGCCATATCAAAGCAGGCTTTTGGGCCTTGCTGAATAGGTCCAAAGTTAGCCTTTGGGTCTTGCCCTTTCAACTCACAGACAACTGAAATGGCACTGCCATGCGAGCCCAATGCTTTCAGAGCATTGCATGAGATAATTCTCTGCCAAGGAACTTCACACTCTAAGAGTAATGCAGCACAAATGCCATAATTTCTCAAACAGGCTTTAGTTGGCACTTATAGCAATGAAATAAGAGGATCAATGGATTTGTGGTCACACAATCAGACCATCTTGGTAGATTTAAAAAAGAATCTGAGTCTATTTTTATTAAAGACAGTCTTTCAAGAGCTCAAATACAGAAAGTCATCTCAAAGGACTTTAAAATGGATAGTGCATGACTATGTAAGATGAATTTAAAAGGTGAGAGGCTTTATTTATTGCTTTATTTAAAATGGGTAAGGAATAAGTAATAATACAAATACAGATCTTAAAAAAACATTTTACAGATCGTTATAAACATGCAAACAATAACATACAAAAACATTTTATAAAATGCCCACAAAGAAAGACGTAACAAACAAATAAAATCCCACAATGCAACTAAACAGGTACAAAATACTCTAGAAGACCTGGGAATTTTTTGTACAGAAAGAAAGAAAAAGAGTAAACCTTTGCCAGAAAAAACATCAAATTTGGTACCAGGTTAACTTTCTAGTGGAGGTTGTTTCAAAGCCAGGGGATACACCTGAAAGAGCCTCCTCTTCTAACTCAGATGGTGGGGCCCCCGAGAAGAGGGCCACTTCCCAAAGCAGCCCCTCATTAGCATAATGCTGAAGCAATGTCGGAATGTGTGAACCATCCTTATTTTTATCTGATGCCATGTGTTATTAAAACAACTAGCAGAGAATGGACCAGTAAAGAGGCTGTGTTACAACATGAAGCCACTGGGCAGCTAAGGGCAAAACTAGACATTAATTGCACAGTTAGCAACCAAGTCAGGAGGGATTTAATTTTTTTTATTCTAGGTACCAGAGCCCTGATTTTCACCAGGATCACAGTGCATGGGGAGGAGAGGCTTAACTTCCACTCCTCATCTGCAAACCTTCCAAAAATTGCCACCCTTTGCAACAATTAGCTATATTTTTAAACCCTCCCATTGGTACCAATGGGAGCTTCTTGTCGCAAGGCTAATTACTGCATGGGGAATGAGCTGATAGCTGGGAAGAGAAGGATTGAACTTCCCCTTTCATGTGCTGTGGTCCCAGTGAGCACTGCCCTCTGTTGCCTAGTATTACACACACACACACACACACACACACACACACACACACAAATAAAATAATAATAATAATAAATTTAATTTTTGTGTCGCCTATCTGGCCGAAGCCACTCTAGGCGACGTACAAACTAAAATTCAGTAAATTACAATACAATACAGATAAAATACAATAAAATCAGAACAATCATTAATCACAGCAGCATGAAATCAGTTAGGGCGATCAATAGATAATAAAATATCCCAAAAAAGTTAGCCCTCCCCGGAATTCCTGAAGGCCTGTCCAAAAAGTCAAGTTTTTAATGCCCGGCGAAATATATCCAGGGAAGGGGCATGGCGAAGATCGAATGGGAGGGAGTTCCAGAGAGTGGGGGCCGCCACTGAAAATGCCCTCTCTCTAGTCCCTACCAACCTAGCTGTTTTCGTTGGTGGGACTGAGAGAAGGCCCTGTGTGGCTGACCTGGTTGGGCGGCTTAATTTGTGGTACTGGAGGTGCTCCTTCAGATAAACTGGGCCGAGACCGTATAGCGATTTAAAGGTTAATACCAACACCTTGAATTGGGTCCGGAAAACAACTGGCAGCCAATGTAGGTGAAATAATACTGGCGTGATGTGATCACGGCGGCGGCTGTTTGTAAGCAACCGAGCCGCCGCATTCTGAACCAGTTGTAGTTTCCGGACCGTTTTCAAGGGTAACCCCACGTA
This sequence comes from Rhineura floridana, assembly GCF_030035675.1. Lineage (NCBI taxonomy): Eukaryota > Metazoa > Chordata > Lepidosauria > Squamata > Rhineuridae > Rhineura > Rhineura floridana. The sequence continues at coordinate 44,410,070 of NC_084489.1, forward strand.
GAGCGCATTGCAGTAGTCTAATCGAGAGGTGACCAGGGCGTGTACCACCAGTGGGAGCTGATGAATAGGGAGGTAGGGTTGCAGCCTCTGTATGAGATGTAATTGGTACCAAGCTGCCCGGCTCACTGCCGAAATCTGAGCCTCCATGGACAGCTTGGAATCAAGAACCACCCCGAGGCTGCGGACCTGATCTTTCAGGGGTAAACTCACCCCATTAAACTGTAGGTCAACAGCACCCAACCTCCCCCTGTCACCCACAAGTAGCACCTCGGTCTTATCAGGATTGAGCTTCAGTCTGTTCCTTCCCATCCATCCACTCACGGATTCCAGGCACTTGGACAAGGTCTCCACAGCCATCTCTGGTGAAGATTTAAAGGAGAGATAGAGCTGCGTGTCATCTGCATATTGATGACATCGCAGCCCAAAACTCCTGATGATAGCTCCCAGCAGCTTTACATAGATGTTAAATAGCATGGGAGAGAGGATAGAACCCTGTGGCACTCCACATGTGAGGGGCCAAGGGTCTGAAACCTCATCTCCCAATGCTACCTGTTGATGCCTGTCAGAGAGAAAGGAACGGAACCACTGCAAAACACACACACACACACACACATTCACTAATGTGGTTGGTAGGTGTGCAACTGAAGAGCTTGACCCTCTGTGTGGTTCATTTTCACAAATTCCTAAAGGATAGAATCACTCTCTGACTGTCCATTGTTTCCAGAAAAGGAGTAATACATGGTGTATGTCAAAATAAAAAGTAATAGATCACATTTATTGTTGAAATACATAGATGCATTAATAATAATGATAATGATAATAATATTATCTCATTGCATAATCTCTCAAAGAATGTGGAAGAGTTTAATTACAAAGAAATGTACCACCATGGAGAACGTTTCATGCTGAAATCCCAAGACACTGCCCTTATAAAATGATTATTGTTCTGTGACTCTCCTGAGTTCTGTAATCCGTCTGGCAGCAAAATTGATGAACGTTGCCAAGTTATGCTTATCTAATATTTGGCTTTTCCTTTGAAAGTCATCCCAGACTCTGGGCAAGGGGACAAGCATTTAACTTGGAAAGACAGTTTGGTTTCGTTCTGTCGTCCCTGGAAGATATACTGCTGAGCACAAAATGGAGTGTTTCTTCTGCACTTTAACAAATATTTAATTACTTCCTTACATTTGGATCCTGTGTGTGATCTGTGGTTGAAACATTTAAACTATGCATTGGCAATCGAGGAGGCGTTTTATGCTGACACGTTATTTAATTTTAGATAGGTTTAATGGCAGCAATCTAGAAAGCGGATGGTTATAATAAACATGGAGGCAGTGATTTTTATGAACTCAGATGAGGCTGTGTTCCAATAATCCTTATTTTTCAAGAAGTAGGTCCTCACTCGTTTGGTAGTCCCACTGACAGCTCAGCTGACAATCTAATTAAGTCAATTCATACTTGGTTTTAAACAAGTTTGTTCTTTCTGAAATCAATTAAAGTCTACATGGCCAGGATCCAAAACCTATGAAATTAGTTCTGTGTGCTCAAAGGAAGCTTACCTCCCCCTAAGGATGGGGGAGAAATTTGATTCATTTCACATTTGAAGCTGAATCTATCAAATTCACACTTTCTGAAACATTATGAGAACCAAAACACAACCATCCTTCAAAAGTAACTCATATCTGAATTTTGCAATGCAGTACACCAACCAAATAATGTTTACAAAAATGTATAAATTAGGGGAAAGTGTGCATAAAAATAAAAATAGTGAAAATAACATACAAAATGCATTATATTAGGAGAAACTGCTTGCAAAACTGTACAACCAGAACCACTACTGAGGTAGCCAACATGATGCCCACAAGATATTGCTGGACTCTAGCTTCCCTCAGATCTAGCCAGCTTGGTCAGTGGTCAGGGATGATGGGAGATATCTGGAGGTTTTCACATTGACTACCTCAGTTCAAAACAAAAGATAAGAAGTCAAAGTGGTATAGAACAAAAAGAACAATAGTCACATAAATGATTCAATGACTTGACCCATTGATGCTGGTTTTTAAAAATAAAATAAAATAAAGCAGACTAATGCTATTGTACTTTTGCACTGCAAGAGATCTAGAGAGCTCTGAGTACTGTCTGAGTACAGACAGTAGTGGCTGGTATTCATTGGGATTGGTAGGGCAGAACGCAGGGAAGCCAACAGTAGATGGAGCCACAGCCAATGACAGGCAAATGCAGAGCAAATGACAAGCAAAGGCATCTAATCCTCCTCCTCCCGGCTGAGTTCTACAAGTGAAATACTGATACTAATGGGGAGGAAGCTGGCATCCAGTCCCATCACTTGGGTTAGTTTTAAGTAAGAAGGTAGGCAGGCAGTTGGAGGCTGGCTGAGGACAGACTGAGGTTGGTGGGACAGTGCCCCATTCACCCCAGTGGACCAGCCTGCACTGCCTATAGAACAGCCAATGCTGGTAGTGGAAAAATCCGTGGCGGAGCTACCACCACCTCCTATGCTGTGCTGGCTCATTGTAGCCAGGGCAGAAGCTGGGGGACAGGTGTTTTTCTTTAACCTCCCTGCCCCCAATCTCCAGTGGGAAGGAATTTACCATACCATCTGCAAGACTGGTGTAGCTCCAGTCCATTTTCAGGACACTCCACTCCATTCCCCTTCTTTCCATTTTCTTGTTTTTCTCCAACAGTCAGTCAGCATTCCATGCCCACTGAGCGTGTTCTGTTGTCTTGGGTTGTTTTTTGGGTTTTCCTCTTTATATTTTTCGCCCAAAGATTTTTTGTATGTCTGCAAACCTTTGGGTTCCCCCAAACCTCCTGATGCCTCCTCCTTGTGAGTGAATGGTGTACTCCCTGAATTATGTGGCAAAGCCCTGGTTTAGGTTTTCATATGCTTGAGAGAGGTTGCGCCATTAACAAGGTGTCTTGAGTTAAAACAAGGACACTCTAAAGTCCTAAGTCACTCTGTGGACTTGGGTGCCCCCCAAATTCTGCATTTTTAAAGCAACCACAGCATGCTTTAAAAAACAGAAACCAAACTGGCTGAGCTGGAGATGAGAGGTGGTGAAGAGGTCTAGGTTTTAGTCACTGCAAATTATTTTCCCAAGGCACTTCAATCACAGTGATTTTGGGGAGGTATGTTGAACTAAAGCCCACCCCCACTATTGACCCTTGGGGTACTGGGGCCCTTGCTGAAGGTGGGTGACATTTTCCACATCCTGTCCTGTCCGAAGCCGATGAACTCAGACACACTCGGTTCTGTGAGTTTTTCTCTTTTTATTAAAGTAATAGATACATCAAAAGCGTTGTGACTCATCAATCTATCTACCCTTTGTAGGACGTTTTGCCCTAACTAACACTGACTACACTGGTCTTCGTAGCCACAGACTTTGCTGCAGCAACAATCCCCTCCCCTGCACCCCTTTAAGTAGGCTTGGCTTTTGCGCGTAAATGACTGCTCCTGCTCAACTCTGACCATTGCACTTTGCGCCTCTGAAGCCCTTCACATGCTGCGCGAGGGGGGCTGGATTGCCATCTCCCCATCTGACTGGTGGGGCTTATTTGTCTGCTTGAACGTGGGAATCAGTGGAGTGCTTGGATGGGAAACATCAGGGTGAAAAGGTAGCGGCGCAGGCAAAGGAGGCGTGTCTTTTGGAGTAGTCTCTGACAGTTCAGGCTGCACTCCAGCAGGGGGGGCAGGGGACTGGGCGTGCTGTGAGCTCTCCTCAAATCTAGCCCCCTCCCTCGGCTCATTGTTCCAGTCTTCAAAGTCCATGTCCCCTTCATCAATGTCTCCCCTCCCATCCTGGGTCACAACACATCCCAGTCTTTCCTAGGTATCCATGCTCTTTTTTCATGCATGTTTGAAGGCATTGCTATGCAGGACTGCTTTAAGCTGCAGCCATTAACAGATGGCCATGAAGATTAATAATCTCCTCGATGAAGGGAGAGAGAGGATCCAATTCTATATACTGTGAAGTCTCAGCCAGACTGAATTAGAACTGTGTTTGGCTTTTCCAATAAATTGCTTTCCCATTAATCTTCATTCATTCCATTTTTCATCTGTTTGAATTGCATTAATTACATTTTGTCTTTCATTGTTAGTTCATTCATATTTTATTTTAATTCATTTTTGTGTAATTCATTTCTACTTTGCTTCTAACTTTGATGTTTTCAGTCCAAATGGCATGTAATTTGCAGGTTTTCTACTATGTCCCACCACTGCTGGCATTAGTCCTGTCAAGGTTTGGACAGGCTGGACAAAGAATCTCCATTTTAGAAGCAATTTACATCCTGAAAGCTTCCCATTGCTCATCTTCTGTTTATAAAATCTGTTTTTTTAATATCCAGTTAGCATTAAATTTACAAGCACTGTACTGCCCCTCGAAAGCATCAAACCTGGCAAATTTCAGAAAGATTAGACAAAATGTCTCAATTTCATAGGCAATTTAAAGAGGCACATGGGCATAACCTACTATTTGAACTTAAAAATACTGTTTCTATTTTGTCCATTTTACCACTCCCTCACTTCCACCCTCCCTGTAACCTTTCTGTGAACTGTACGCTGTGTTCCATGGAATGCATACAATGGAAAAAAGTTGCCATCAGTATAAAACAATTGGAATCAAATGGAAAAATGAACCAAATGAGATTTTATTTCTCATTCATTTTTATTGTGAAAATGAAATGAAAACACAAAAATGAATGGGGCTTATTCATATAGATTTTCATTTCCTTGTAAAAGAAATGTGTGCATATCCCATACTGTATAGGGGTTAAAGTTGTTGGCAAAACCTTTTCTTTCTAATCATTGACCCAAGGATTAGCTTATAAATGAATGTATATGGAACAGTGAAATTCACTGCAGACAGACTATATTTATGCTAGTTAGGACAGCAGGATCCCACAATAAGTGCAGACTGAATACATTTTCCTGTCTTTGGGGCTCTGGACTTGATAGCGCCCATAGATTAAACCCATTAAGCCATTAAAAAAAATCTTAAAGCGCTTTCAGCAATAAAACAAACCATCTGCTAGTCCCTGTATCTTTCAGCCATCTATTTTTCTCTCAAGAGCTATCATCATGAATGCCTTTTGCATTTCTCTCTTTTACACTACAGGACATTCTGAACCATGGACCAGTATTGTTAACCAAGAGCTTTTTAAACAAAGGCTTTTATTGTCATCTCCCTACAAAGTTCTGTAAAGAATGTTTGCAATTAAGTTAATTCAGATAAACCCAAGACCTCCTGTCTAGCAAAAGATGGCTCTGAGTCAGCTTTGAATTGGAGGTGGGGGGGGGGATTCTTATCTTCATTTTGCAAATGAAGCAGCTGGGAAGAGATACAGTGAAGTTTGCCTTGCCTCCAGGCCTGCAGCTTTTTGTCAAACTATTATATACATTTGCTCATGTTTTTAAATGAGGTAATCTGGACACTTGAACATTGATCTTGAACTTCAATGGGATTTAAGCAACATACAGTGCAATCCTACACATGCCTACTGAGAAGCAAGTTTAACGGGGCTTAACCCCATATAAGTGGGTACTGGGCTACAGTCTGTGGGCACACTAGTTGCTTCAAGAGCAGCGAGAATGGTTTTTCTGGCTGTGCTTTGAAGTGACTCTGCCCTTGGTGAACACACCTCACTTCCCCACTGCTGCCTTCAGATCCTTCAGGATTGCCAACAGCAAAATTTTGGGCCAACCACTGTCTCTGCCTGAACCTACAGCAAATACTGTGTACAGTTCTGGTCGCCTCATCTCAAAAAGGATATTATAGAGTTGGAAAAGGTTCAGAAGAGGGCAACCAGAATGATCAAGGGGATGGAGCGACTCCCTTACGAGGAAAGGTTGCAGCATTTGGGGCTTTTTAGTTTAGAGAAAAGGCGGGTCAGAGGAGACATGATAGAAGTGTATAAAATTATGCATGGCATTGAGAAAGTGGATAGAGAAAAGTTCTTCTCCCTCTCTCATAATACTAGAACTCGTGGACATTCAAAGAAGCTGTATGTTGGAAGATTCAGGACAGACAAAAGGAAGTACTTCTTTACTCAGCGCATAGTTAAACTATGGAATTTGCTCCCACAAGATCCAGTAATGGCCACCAGCTTGGACGGCTTTAAAAGAAGATTAGACAAATTCATGGAGGACAGGGCTATCAATGGCTACTAGCCATGATGGCTGTGCTCTGCCACCCTAGTCAGAGGCAGCATGCTTCTGAAAACCAGCTGCCGGAAGCCTCAGGAGGGGAGAGTGTTCTTGCACTCGGGTCCTGCTTGCGGGCTTCCCCCAGGCACCTGGTTGGCCACTGTGAGAACAGGATGCTGGACTAGATGGGCCACTGGCCTGATCCAGCAGGCTCTTCTTATGTTCTTATGTTCTTATGGAGGGGCAATGGGTTGATCTACCAATCAGCTGCGAAATTTGTCTGAAGCTGATTTTAAAACAACAACAACACTTGAGCTGATCCAACCAGGTTTTAGAGTAAAAAGGGATGGCGTTTGACTAGCATTGTGCCCCCGTTTTCAGAAAACAGAGATGGAGATGCACTGGAACCTGCACAACAGTAAGTATGTCTCTACCCTAAGTTGTATATTAGGCTACAGGCATGTAATATCGCCTTCCTTATATTGCAGCTAAAAGAATTGGAAAAGACAACTGTTATTGGAGCCCATGGAACAAATGCAAATATTTTGCTTGTTTAGTCTTTTTACATATAGATCATGTAATATATTCAGATAATTGGCCACAATCTATAATGAGCAACACTGGGCAACAGTTTGAGTTTCATATAACCCACAGCCTGCTGGAAACAAAAGCAGATTGCCAAAGTCTCCATTATAGCGAGTATTGCAATATAGCCTCTCTTGTTATTATGTAGCAGAGTTAAAAGCGTTCCTAATGCACTTTCTTTTTCTTTCTTTTTTGCTGTATACTTGTTTGCCAAGTGTCTCAATTTCTAATGTTAATGTGAGCCTTGATTCTCTCTCTCTAAAATGGTAAACCATGCAATATAAAAAACAAGATGGTCACGGGTATGATTTCACTGCTTTGTAATCTCTTTCCCCCAGTTAAGTGGGATGTTCAGGGAAAACTTTGGAGGCTCAGTTTCCTTTAAAGGGATCTAACATTCTTTGCATTTTACTTATTTGCAAATGTACAGGATGGGCAAGTATTGCGAGGTGGGGATGGTAGAGTTAAAGCGTGAGCATAGGCAGATCTATTCCCAAGAGATATTGGAGTGACCTCCATTCACTCCATTAGCTTCAAGCATTCTTGGCAACTTTGAGTTAGGAGGACCAGACAAAACAAAACACCTGTATTCTGTCAGTACAACCCTCAGAGCAAGTGAAGTAGCTTACAAATAATTTTCCTCTACTAGTGATGACTCTTTAATCACCTCTGTTTTTCTTGACCAGTGTGGTCAGATGTCCAAGAAGGCAGAAGTTCCCCCAAACAATAAGAGTTAGTTTCTCGGTATGATGAACTCCAACACTGGGGGTGGATGGGTTACTGCTATGCTGGCAACAAAACAGGCCTTATCAGAAGTGACTCAGCAGCATTGTACTGAAATTATTTGTCCTGGGCAGTTATATATTTTGGGGTGCTCCGCAATGCACTTCCATACAATCCTTGCAACACAGTCCTGGCATCTGCATCCATAGCAGTTGCAGGTGCACATCTCAGTGTGCATCTGCATCACCATACTCCTTAGAATCCCATCGAATTACCTGAGTGCCTCTCTTAATGTGCAAGAAGATGTACACCCCCCATGCAGAGCTCCCCTTTTATACACATGACTAGCTGCTCACAATTAGAACGGATTGGGGCCACTGTGTGGCCCAGACTTGGATGAAAGAGGGAACGAGACCAGGATGAAGTTGAAATGTTTTGCTTGCCTAGCAGTTTGACCAGCCTTGAGCCAGCTGTGTTGGTGAAATATTACATGCCTAATTCTTTGGATATAACCTAATACTGTCAGTGCCGGTTATAAAGGGTGGCCAGGTGGGGCACTGGCCCGAGGGCCCCTGGAGCTACAGGGGGCCCTTCGCTCTCCTTCCATGATTTGCGGAAGCATCCGTGGACCGCCATCCCCCCGCTATCCCCCCACTTTACCTACCTTTCCATTGTTTTTTGCGGCGTGCAGATTTGACATCAATTAAGATGGCGGCTGAGGTTTCCTTAAGGGGCTGAAACCTCTGTCGCCATTTTTTGCTGATGGCACGCATGCGTGCTACATGTGTGTGTTGCTGCCATCAACAAAGATGGTGGCAGAGGCTTCACCCCCTTAAGGAAACCTCAGCCGCCATCTTGATTGATGGCAAACCTGCGCACGCTGCAAAAACAATGGAAAGGTAGGTGAAGCGGGGGGATAGCGGGGGGATGGCAGGCAGCACAGAAGCTCCTGTCTTGCGGTCCGTGGATGCTTAAGTTCCGCGGATCATGGAGGGGGAGCAGAGGGGCCCAGGGCAGGCTGGTACCCAAGGGCCCCGGCATGCCTGGGGCCAGCCCTGAATACTGTATTGCAAACAACTGGACGGTAAGCAGGGGGCATGGATTTTCCCATTTGGCAAGATACTGCTACCTACAGTCAGTACAAGCTGTTCTGTGTGCAGCTATATTTTTGCTTGTCAAGAAGATTGGGGTGCTCAGCACTGCACTTCCATGCAATACTTGCAACACGGTATTGACAAACAAAATGCTGACCTTTCAGTATTCACCCCCATCTTTTATCCAGATGCCATTTTAATTAGGGCTTTGTTACTGAGGAATAAATGGATCATTTCAAAGATAAGAAGAGAAATAGATTGCTGCAGATGAATACAATTTAGGCATAAGAATCCAGACTTGCTAACTTAAACTAAAGATGCATATAGATGCACATTTTGGGGGAAATCAGAAAATCCTGACAGAAGCCTACGCATGCCTGCTTCCTGTTTGAAGCCATGTTCCATCTTCTGCACCCGCTCACCCCAGTGGGCTGAAAGATGGAGCAGCACACTGCTCCCTATGTTCCATGTTCAGATTAACCACTAATTCTCAGTGGTTGCAGATGTTTGTTCTTCCTGCTCCATTTTTCAGTCTTCAAAAATGAACAGTCATATTAAAATGAACAGGCCAGTGAGGGCTGCCATCTCTCTCAATTATGCCATTTCACAGACTTCATCAAGCTGGTGCCTTTCAGATGTTTTGGAGTACAACTCCCATCAGCCCTTGGGCTGCCATGCCATACTGGAGTGGCAATGGAGTGTCATTTCAAGTGAGGCATTATGAAGGAATATGGCAGCCCTATCGGACTGTTAAGTTGCTGCTTCTTGGGGATGATGGCCAAACTCATCCAAGCAAGTCTCCTGCCCTCTGTCAAATGTCTAAATTTCTTCCTGCCCCACCCCAAATGCCCCGATTCCTTTCTCTCTTTCATCCTCCCCCAGTCTTCAAGGGGGGGATCTATATGGAACCTTTGGCTCAGTTCCAGTATTTTGAGCTAACACCAGTTTCCAGGCCATTTTAAAATGCAGCCCAATGTACAATGGTTTGTGGTAGCCCTATCTAAAATTTCCAGAGCCTGAATAACCATAAGTAGCCTATCTCTGTCCAAAGGCCCAGGCTATCTTTGTGCTCAAGTTTCAGCTACTGAAAGGTGTTGTGTGCCATAGGCCTGTCAACAGCACCTCCAAATGTTGCATTTTTAAAGCAACCACTGCATCTTTTAAACTGGAGGGAGTGAATCCTTTGTGGATGAGCCCACAGCTATCATTGCTTGCTCTCCCAGAACCAAAGGTGAAACCTAAAGATTTTGACCCAGAGGAAAAAGAAGAAGAGGAAGAGGAAGATGTGGAGCTAGAACTGTGGTCTTCTGAAGTCAAAGTTGTTACACTTGTAAAAGACACTAAATGGGCTTAGGATTCAGCATTTTGGACTACCGGGCATGAGGCAGCAGCGTGCCACCTGGGGAGTCGGACGTCCTCCCTGCAGCCCGGGCAGGTGGACCAGCTCACCACCAACATGGGCCGCGTGGAGGTGTAGAGGGACAACTTGGCTGACGACATTATGCTCTTTCAAGAAAAGAAGGAATGTCTCTCCTAAGACCACATCTGCTGTGGTAACTGTGTGCATCATTTGAAAACAAAGAAAACATTGTTTTTGTTGCAATTTTTTTTTTACTTTGTTCTTGTATTTGCATTAATCTTGTTGCATTGTATTTTTACTGTATATTTTTTACTGGTTATTTCTTACAAATTTCTTTTTGGTAATCTGTTTTAATATGTTGTTCACTACTTTGGGGGCCTTTTGGCCAAAAAGTGGTATATAAATAAACTATAAAAAAAACCCACCTAAAACAGATTTATTTATTTATTTATTTATTGCACTTGTATACTGCCCCATAGCTAAAGCTCTCTGGGCAGTTTACAGCAATCAAAAACAAATATACAATTTAAAAACATATTTTAAAAACAATTTAAAACACCATTTTAAAATTCAAAACAATATAAAAACAATCTAAAAACACATGCTAAAATGCCTGGGAGAAGAGGAAAGTCTTGACCTGGCACGGAAAAGATAACAGAGTTAGTGCCAGGCGCACCTCGTCACAAAGATAATTCCATAATTTGGGGGCCACCACTGAGAAGGTCCTCTCCCTTGTTGCCACCCTCCGAGCTTCCCTTGGAGTAAGCACCCGGAGGAGGGCCTTTGATCTTGAACGCAGTGTACGGGTGGGTTCGTATCAGGAGAGGCATTCCATCAGGTATTGTGGTCCCAAGCCATGTAAGGCTTTATAGGTTAAAACCAGCACCTTGAATTGAGCTCGGAAACATACAGGCAGCCAATGCAAGCAGGCCAGAATCGGTTTTATATGTTCGGACCGTCTGGTAGGGACGTAGGGACGTAGTTGGGCCACCAACCGAAGTTGGTAGAAGGCACTCCGTGCCACCAAGGCTACCTGAGCCTCAAGTGACAGAGATGGTTCTAGGAGAACCCCCAAGCTACGAACCTGCTGCTTCAGGGGGAGTGCAACCCCATCCAGAACAGGTTGGACATCCACCAGCTGGTCAGAAGAACCACCCACTAGCAGCATCTCAGTCTTGTCTGGATTGAGCCTCAGTTTATTAGCCCTCATCCAGTCCATTGTCACAGCCAGGCACCGGTTCAGCACATTGACAGCATATTGAACATCACCTCCCCAAGCAGATAAACCAACAGTACCTCTGTCTTGTCTGGTTTGAGTTTGAGTGTATTGGCCCTGATTCAGTTCATTCCCTAGTGGGTGAGCTGGATTCTATTCTGGAAGCCCAGCTTGGAGCAAAAATGGGTGTACAACATTCTGGGAGAGTATTTGCAGAGGAGAATCAGTGGGCAATGTTAAGGCAGAAGGTGGATTCTCCCTTCCAATGTGACTTCATGATTAGTTACCTGTTACAGGGCCTTTTTAATTATGGCACCCATGTTTGGAATGGTCTCCCAAGCTTCAGGTATTTTTTACAACCGGTTGTTTCTTATTTGCCTGGCCTTTTTAGACGCTGAATTTTAATCCGGACTACTACTTTTTCTACTGCTATTTTCTGCAGACTTTATGTATTTCCTTATTTGTTGCGTCAGTGTTCTCACCATGTTAGCTGAGGATCTGAAGCTCAGCATAGCAATTCCTTAAATAAACAAACATAAAGCTGACAAAAAAACCAAATATAAGGAATGAACTGCTTAAAGCCCCATTTTACGATGTAATATATATACAGAAAGTCAGCAGAAAGAAAACTCAGTATTCAAAGCCCAAATACACTCAGAATTTTTTTAAAAAATTAAAATACCAAAGATATTTCTGGTGGCCCAGAAATTTATGCAGTCGAGTAGTTTTGACAGAGAAAATAATTAGAGTTTAGGTTGGCCTTTGGCAGCAATACAGCATGTCAGCTACTTAGCGTAATCCAGTAACTGAATCCCCCCCCTCAAGCTAATTGTTTTCCATAAGGATTATATTTTCTCCCATCAAAATGCGACAAAGTCAGAGATTTCTACGCACACACACCCCTCTCCATCCAGGCAAGCAAAAGGCATTATGTGTGTGTGGCTTGGGGAGGATGCATAGCCTGGGAAAACCTTGAGGGCCAGAAAGACATGCACAAAGACCTGCGTTACAGGTAAGCATACATTAATGCCATGATGTCATGGTAGGATGTTGGGGGAAGTGAGAATTCCGTTGTGACTGATAGGTCAAACACAGGGAATGATTTTATCTGGAAAAACAGATTCTTTTTTTTATTCTTCCCACCTCAAAATTAATTTTAAAGATGCCTAGTACAAAAACTCCTGGACTTAATTAATTTTCTACCCTTTGGAAGGTTTCTTAGCCAAATGTCCTTATGTCTGCAATTTGTTTTGCCGACAAAACACTATTTTTTCTACCTGTTTTCACAAGAACACTACAGCTTTTTGAAAATTCTCAGGACTCACGCCCTCAGAAGGATAAATTTCATCCAATTCTGCCCAATAATAAAAAATAGACATTTCCCTTTAAAAAACATCAGATTTAAAGGTGCCCAGCACAAAAGCCCCTAGACCTATTTGGTTTATCCACTGGGAGGGAGGAGCTAGTATGGCTGTAAATTTCACCAACTTCTTTTAAACAGAAAACAGTTAGCCTTTTTTTATTTCCCAGTTGCAAAATGAATGAAGCAGACTCAGGTGGAGCTCAAGCCAAATCAGGCAAACTACAAAGCACCTTCAACAGTGGTGGGGGCCAAACAAAATCTTGTAGTTGATGCACACACCTACCCAAAGCATCTTTTATCATCTTTCATTCTTTATTTCTAACAGTTTTTAAACATTGGGCTAGTACAGATAATCCTGAAGAAACCTAGTTTATGTTAGAATAGGGAACAAAGCAAAGAATTCTGTGAAAGGATAGGGCCTCGTTTTTTACACTGAAATTATTAGTTATTAAAAACAGAGGGTAAATGTACATATTTACTTTTTTATTCTGTAAAACAGTGGCCCACATTGATAGTTTTATATATCATTGTTCACTGTTGACATACGTTGAAATGGCATAAAGGAATAAAGTAAAAAAAGGTAAGCTTGACAGGGACCTCTGGTCTGCTTCAAAATTGTATCCTTTCTTAGGGCTAGCTAAATGTTGAGAGAGTGCCAAATGCATCAGAGGAAGGTTTCCCCTTAACTCCTCCCAACAGCTGTGCCAATGAGGGGGCTTTATGTGGCCACTCTATATATTCAGAGAACACATGAGAATGGAATGGGACCATGGCTGCTGGTCATGCCCCTGTTGGTACTGCCCATGCCTCCCAAGTGGCTGCACATTGGGCACTAGTGAGAAATACATGGGGTACCTGTACTCGTATGGAAAACCTCCTTGATCAGATAGAAGAGCTGTACATACAGAGGGCGCACTTTTCACTAGCACTGCATTCATGGTTGCCAGGGATATGGCCATAGGTGTAACTCTACCCTGCTCCCCCTTATGCATTCATTGGATGTATGAGTAAACTGGGCTAAAGGAGATTTCTTAAGTATCTGCTGACTGCAGCTCACACCATCCCATCCAATGCCTGGCATGTCACTCCCCAAATTTAGTGAACCTTTAGAGTTGCTGTGCAAAGAGCTTTTTTTTTTTTAAGTGGGGAAGTTTCAGTACTAACCCTAACCCTTTGGATCCTTACCCAGAGTCATTTTTAGATGAATGGATGACATTCATTAAACAGAGCAATTACATCACTGAGAAGCTGGATTGTAGTTTCATATTTTTAAAACACCAGTTCTAAATACATATGATTGTCACATGATGAGCTATAAAAATGAACTGGAATGTAGGCACATAAAACAAACTTCACCTTGACCTGATTTCCACTTCACTAAATTTGTTGTAGCAAACTGGTGACACATAGTGGATAAAGAGGAACACATGTCCATGTTTGAAAACAGAGAACAGATGGTAAAACCTACCGATAGAGGAACTGTTAGACAAGAGCACTGTGTATAATTTAGAATGGCGAGATCATTTGAAAACATATCATGCTGGATAAGAGAAAAGGAATTTCGCAGTAATGTGGAATAAACTCAAAACTAGTTTTCTCTCCTTGGGGCAGAGCTTGGAAAAGTTACTTTTTTGAACTACAACTCCCATCAGCCCAATCCAGTAGCCATGCTGGCTGGGGCTGATGGGAGTTGTAGTTCAAAAAAGTAACTTTTCCAAGCTCTGCCTTGGGGTTACAGAGCTGCACAAATCACAAAATCAGTTATTGTTACTCTCATCAGTCTTGAGAATCTAGTGAACTGAGGATGCCTGGATCAGTTTCTGCAGCCAGTACACTTTCAACAAGATTGTCCAAAACTGTCTGTCCCTCTTTCCTTCCTGAGTTGCTGTGCATAATCAAGTTGAAATTCTAATGGAACGTAAGAGTCATACTATTCATAATTACTGATAACAGCTGGAAGAATAACATATTACTTGTTAGCTCTTAACAGCTTTGCTGATATAAACTAAAATTAGGAATTAATCGAAATTATAATATTTGACAGCCTGATTTGTATGATTCTTAAAGATATGTATGCTGATGGTACCTTACATATAGAATAAATACTACTAATACTAATAATACATATAAAAGCAGTGGTGGCTGGTGGCTCCACATCATTGGGACTGTGAAATCTGCTCTGAGTTTTAGTCTGAATTTTCAAGGAGCTGTTCAAGGTGCTTCAGGATTTTGGACTAAAGCCCGGGGCAGATTCCACTGTCCCAGTGACATGGAGCCACCACCAGCCACTGCATATAAATACCAGTTTTCTAGAACTTACAGTATGATCCATCCATCCAAGTTAAGCACTTTTCAGTCCCATTGACTTCAATGGCAAAAATAATCACAGCTCTCCAGTTGGTATCAATGGTCCTTCAAAACTTGTTCAACATTGACTGCATCGTGCAGTTGGTATAGAACTTATTTCAACTGATATTTTGGATGAGTTATTGCAACACTACATAAAAGCCTAAAACTCATGTCTGCAGGAAATTAGCTATGCATTCCAAAAGACTTTTAAAGTGGAAATCTGGAATTTGTTCTTTTCTGATCTGCCCAATAAAAATATATTGTCCAATGAGACAGGAAATAGAAACTTTCTGATCACTATACTCAAAACCTTAGTCAGATTTGTGTTTTGGCAAGAGTCTACAAGAGAATTGCAGGTGCCTGAATGGCTATAGTAGTATTTACAGTAATCACTCTTGCACTCTGGGGGAGTTGCCATCACCAGGAAAGTGGTAGGTTCCCCCCCTCCCATACACACTTTGATTGCAACAAGAGAAAGATGGCTTTTATTGCAGAGTAGCTCTCCCATATGAGTGTTCTTATCATATTTTTATACCACCCAGTTACAAAAGTTCTCCAGGCATATTGTGTCATAAGCTTGTCACTACAGCTGGTAGCATTCATTGGCTTGGACTGCACAGGCCTTTAGATGGCTTTAAGTAGCTATGCCAGAAGAGAAGCTTGCACCACAAAGGCAAAAGCAGAATCCTAGGATAAAAGAAGTTAGCCTCCTTGGGCCATGAACTAAGAGGGAAGAACAGTACAAGACTGCACATCTTCTTTCAGCTCCAGGATGGGTGCGTGACCCCATACATCTGATCAACCATGCACAGCCTATGGCCCACCAATGCTGAATGCAACCCATGAACCATTTACAGCAGCACACCTAAACTTGATAAATGTCCAATTTTTGCAGCCTGTGTTTGCAAAAATGGGAGGGGGAGGTAGTCAAGCAGCTATGAGGCTGAACCGCACTCAGATTGTTTGGTCAGGTCATGCATTAGATAGGTCTGGGCTTGACTGGCCCTGCTTCCATGCTTCCTTCCTTGAATAAGACCCTTTCCTCATCCCTTACATTTTCTAAACAAGAGAAGTATTTCCTAGGCCCAACAGGCACCTGCCAAAGGATCCTGGTAGATTTGAAAGTTAAGTCAATCAGATTTGACTGAAGATAACCACCTTCTTCATTCTCTTCAGGATTCTGGTCTTGAAAAGTTTCGATTGAAATTATGAGAGATGATAAAATCATAAGCTAAAATGTTGTGGCACCTATCACAGAATGTGTTCGAACAATTTCTGGAATTTTAAGGACAACACAGAGGATGGAAGAGTGACTAGCTCTTATAATGTAGGACTGATTCTACCTGAAATTACCGAATCCTTTCACATGATGACCCCATCTTGGTTTTCATAAGGGGAGCCATATGTTTAAAAGAACCACCACATGGAAAACATCTTCTATGTCAAAATTTATGTCCACAGAAAAAAACACTTGACTATTTCTGAAGTGACAAATCCCAGTGGAGAAGTTGTGTTAGGCTGTAATCCTAACCCTACTTACCTGGGAGTAAGCCCACTGAATTCAATATCACTTATTACTGAGTAGAAGCAGGATTACAGCTTTAAGATGATATTCAATGCTAGTCCCACTCGGAATAGACCCACTGAAGTTAATAAATATAACTAACAGGTTCATTAATTTCAATGGATCTACTCTGAGTAGGAATACAACCCTTAGTCTGTTATAGCAAGAGTCTAAGGAAATGTAAAGATTATATTTCACAAGATATTTTTATGTGCTGAGGAACATTGAAAATGGGGAAAATTGGAAACTGAAACAAGTCACTTTCCTCATGAAAACTGAAGTTACACAGTCCTGTGAGAAGACTGCACTACTGAAAACAATGAATTATCCCTTAAAAGAAGTTCCAGAGATGTTCGTTTTTTTACCCCTTAGGATAAGTGGGCTTGCTTCATAATGCTAGCAAATTTCTAAATGTTTAGGGCCTTAAAAATTGAAAAGATTATTAGAACTTGCAACATACTGAGATACTTCAGGCAAAATTAGATGTGAAGGTGGGAGCACTATATGTTTAATGAAAGGGGCATATGGGTTAGGGTTCCAGATGGCGGAGAAACTGGATTCACTTTGCATTTAAAAGCATACTTGTCTGCTTTGCACTTTCTAAAACTATACGCAAACCAAAACAGAGCCATCCATTGAAATTTGAATTCCTCTGAATTTTAGAATGTAGTTCCCCAGACACATGATGTGTACAAAAATGCATATACTAGGGTAAAGTGTGCATATAATTGCCTATATTCATGAAATTAACATACAAAAATATATTATATTATGGGAAATTGCTTTGCAAAAATGTGTGTAAGGAGAAATTACATACAAAAATGTGTAGGAGAATATTAGGAGAAATTCACAATAAGATGCTGATGAATTTTCATGAGGATCTTTTTTTTTAATGCAAACTGATGTGGAAATGTGGAGAACTGAACTTAAGACTGGAAAAATGAGAAATGGAGAGAACCCGAAATTGCCCATCCCTAGTGAGAAGTGTAACTGCAGATTCTGTCCTTGCAGCTTCTCCTCTGCAGCTAAATCCTAATACTGGAAGTGACCTCAACTAGCCAATCATGCTAGGGAGGAGGGACTGGAGGGAGGTAAGCTACAGGCGTGACAGATGGCATTAGTGCTCAGCATCCACTTGCACCATTTGCTGTTAACATTGGACTTGTGCCAGGGCCAGCACTACCATGCAGCAAGGCAATGGAATTTAGGAGGGCAGCCAAGATGGCGACAGAGGCAGGAATTCACATCTGAATGGTGCAATGAAACCTTTTTAAAGTGTTGGCTCTACCATGGGATGGTGCCCCAACTGGTATTCTACCTCAGGGAGCAAAGTGTGTTTGGACTTCAACATGACTGGGTAAATTTCCCCTGTAAACATGTGGAACTGTTACTACCACATTTGTCTGTCTCCATTTGTGACATGCCCTGGCCACTGAACATATATTTCAATTAAGATCATTGCACCACATTACTTTGTGTATTTTTCCTTGACTAAAAAAATAGAGCTTTCCAACACTTACCACTTAGCGCCAGAAGTCCTAGTTATAGAATGGTGCCAGTGTAGGATATTTAGGGCTGTTCAGGTGTAGAGTTGGATGCATCAGTCCACTGCCAGTCCATTTCAAGGCTGCATGTGTTCATTCACAAATCCATTCTGTCCTGTTTCTGTATTCATCTCCTTTTAAAAACCAGCATGAAAATGTATGTTTAAATATCATTTCACCTCAATGCAAGCATTTTTAAATGTATTTTATCCTAAAAGAAACACTTCAAATGCATTTTGGTCTGTGTTTTGACCTATCATAGCAGAAAACAAAGCAAAACAAATATTTGGACTAGGCTGGAGCTTTCCAGAGATGGGAAGAGGGAGGGGTTGAGGTGGCCCAGGATCTGTTGGATCCCAAGCTGCTCTCCCTGCTGTTGTGCGATGATATTGGGTCTGATTGGACCTGATCATCATACCAGCTCCAGCTCCAGGCTGCTGCAGCGATCTTACTGCCACCACACCTTCCCCTCCCCAGTTGTCATGTGTGGCAAGGCTGGGGATGCAGTGGTGATCCCGCTGCTCTGTAAACCCCTGCTGGCAGTGGGAGGGTGGAAGGTTTGGCTTGCAGCCCAGGTCACAAAATTCAGAGAAGTGCAAAATCACGTTTAAAAATGCATTTTTCCAGGACAATTATGTTCCAGTCCGCATACTAGTCCAGGAGGTCAGTTTACACTAGCATTCACACAAATCTGAATTCACCAAGCATCTCTACTCAGACAGCTCTCAGGATCTTTCACTTCCTCTGGCAAAAATACTTCAAGGATCCAGCACCAGTGAAACTCCTTGTAACAGCAATAGGCCTGTGGTGAGGTTCCAGTACCAATCAAAAATAGGCTGTCCCAGGCCTGGCACCAGCAATGGGCCAGGTTGGGCATGGGCCCAAGGGCGCTGCCTAAATCTATAGGCCAGGGCTGGGAGGATGGAGCTCCGTGATCTGTGCCAGCTTCAGGTCGTGAGGCGTGATTTATGACCTGAGGTAAGGGTTTGATGTGTGCCGCAAATCATGCCCTGTCACCTGATGCTGGCATAGATTGTGGAGCGGGAGCTCCATCCTCCCAGACAACACCCCCCATGCAGCCGGCATGGGCTTAAATAGTCCCAGCCACCCTGCCTCCCACATTGCCATGTCAGCATGTGTGCATACAGCATGCTAGCACACTGACATGACGGTGCAAGAGGCGGGGCAGCTGGGCCTATTTAATCCCATGCCGGCTGCATGGGGGATGTTAGTTTCTGAGTGGTCACTCCTGCCTGCCTCCAGTCCTGGGCTGTCCTCTCATGTTGTTGGGGATCATTACTATCTGATCCTATCAGCTGCTGAGTCAGCATCTCAGAACAATGCCTGCAATGGGCATGTTCAAAAATGTCTTGGGCAACACGCTCGAGACGCCGATTAGTGTCAGCTGGCATTTTTGTGTTGGAACACAAATGCAATAATTATGGCCAAATGTTTAAAGGTCTGTTTTGAAATCATTCCTTAGCCCGACACTTTGAGTTGCAAAACCCCCAAACTTCAAGTGCCAACTCTCTGTTTCATGTAAAGTGGCATTCATATGGTGGGGAACAAGTTTAAAGCAACCGCAGTGTTTGTCAGAACAGCTTTCACTGCTAGCTTTGGTTGAGTTCCCCATTCACATTTCTCACCTCATCCAATACGATACGAGAATTGTGCTTTCAGTGTTTTGGACTGCTTTGGAGCTGAAACTGTAGAACATCTGGTTTGCAGGACTGTTAGACTATGATTCCCCTCCTCCCTTTCACATTCTTCACAAAATCTGGCAATAAACAACCTATTTGTGGGGGAGGGGGGTTGGCAGAAATAAGAAATAACAACTGAAAGAGCTCGGTTAACCACAAAAGCAGCTGATCTGAAAATTGAGAACTGTTCTCAGAAGACATCTTTTGTTCTGAGAATACAATGGCAAAGTAGGGGGTTTCAATTTGTGTGTTGTTACTTTCCATTTATCCTTATTAGATTAAAGTAAGTTTCCTACGGTGTTGGTGGTTCAGGGCCAGGGACACAACACCCTCATCTACCTCCCCCCCCTGCAAATTCAAACACACTAAGATTTGGTGCAAGATCCTCCGTGCCGCAGAGTGGTAAGTGGCGGTAACGGAGCCGAAAGCTCTGCTCACAGCCGGAGTTCGATTCCAATGGAAGGAGGAAGTTGAATCTCCGGTAAAAGGGGTCGAGGTCCACTCAGCCTTCCATCCATCCGTGGTCGGTAAAATGAGTACCCGGCATATGTTGGGGGGTAAAGAAAGGCCGGGGAAGGAACTGGCAATCCCACCCCATATATACAGTCTGCCTAGTAAATGTCGCAAGACGTCACCCTAAGAGTTGGAAATGACTCACACTGCAAGTGTGGGGACACCGTTACCTTTTAAGATTTGGTGCAGAAGATCAATAGACTAAGTTAGTTATTCACTAATAGGCCAAAAAAACTCCCCTTGCGGTTTAAGAACGTACGTATAGCCAACAGATATTTCTATCAAACTTCTATCAAAGATAGTTGATGTAGTTCACATATTCACTTTAAATATGTTTGATTTATTTTGCAATGTTAGTGCAGTTTCTTACACTAAATTATTTGCTTCTGTTTCTGTGAATATGTGAAGTACAGCAGCACTTTGCCAAATTTACACTAAAAACTCCAGAAATAATTGCGGAACAATTGCACTGACTGTTCTCCAGAATAGTCTCCAGTGGACATGAGGAGTGTCTCAGTTGCACAAGATAAAACAGTGGGATGTGAAATACCTTCTAGCAAATTTCTAGGTATGCTCTGTGTTTTTAACTGACCTTGCCCACCCTTCATGATGTGCAGATTAAGCACAGCAGGCTGAACACATGCATCTTGGGCAGACCAAGTTTGTTTTTTCCAACAGCTAGATTGATTGCTTCAGCAGCAACATATTGTAATCAGTCTAATTTTACATCAAAGAGAGAGAAGAAGATTCTGTGTTACTGGAACTCATTTGGAAATTTTACTGTATAATATTGAAAGAGAAAGCCTGATAGATTGTAATAAAAGTAGCTTGTAACTTAACATTTAAATAAAATGTTGACAAAAGGCACTGGATGGTTAGATGTATTATAGCTGAGAAACAAATTCTATCATCTATATTTATGAGTTTGGGCATCAATTATAAGCTTTAATGACACTATATGAGAAACATTCTAATCAAATATCCCAGGGCACAAGTTGTCCTTGGTGTACAGTGTGAGTGATGTTTTGATTTAGGGAGGTACTAGAACAGATTGTGATATGCAAATCAATTCAAATGTTCCCTTTGGCATACAACTGTATGGCCTAGCAGTTGGGGCAAAGGACTAATAAACAGGAGCATTAGAGTTTCACTCTTGACTATGAATCAGCATTTCTGGGCAAATCACCCAGTTTGCAATGGATTTTGCTACTAATTAAAAATGCCAGATTCTCCCATCCTGCAATTATTTACAAGCTTCCAAGTTAGCAAATAGTATTCTGTGCATCACATGGAGCCTGATATAAGAAGAGTCACATGTCTTCATGGCATTCTAGTCAACAGAGATTATAAAAATGGATTGCACATGATTTCAAGAGAAATTGTCCCTTTGCTTAGGTAAATATTGACTCAGGGTTTCCAAAGTTACTGATAACTGAGGTACAGTTTTTTAAAAATTAATTAAAATAAATTAAAATAAAATTAGACATTCCCACAACTCTAACAGTAAACCTTTGAATGTACAATTATACTCAGAGAATATACTCAGAGAGACTACTCCCTATGTTTCTGGAAGAATCAGCATTCAGGTGTGTCCCTGATTTAGTTCTAAGCACATTGGCCATGATTCAAAAATCATATGCATTGCCATCATGCCTTCATGATCCCACAGAGCAGAGTGCACTAGAGACCCTCCAGTAGTCACTCGTTACTTCAGTCAGTTGCCCATTAGTTTCCTCTAACTCAGCTCTCTTTCAGGTAAATTCTGCTATCAAAATTAATTACTTTTAAAATATGACTGCCAGAGTGAAGCATGCCTGGGGAGCTTGATATCTGTTCTGCAGCCATGATCTTGCTCTTTTAGGTGTGGAGGCCATTTTGTATTATGCCACATCCCCACAGAAGCTATTTTGTGCCATGACACTGTCTCAAAATTCCAAATGTGCCATCTTGCCAAACAAAGTTGATGACCCCAGCCCTTGGCAGCTGTTTCTATTGCCTAATGGAATGAGACAAAATATTAAGTCAAGGATAGGAACCTGTGACCTTCTGGATGTTGCTGAACTATAGCTCAGGAGAAAAAAGAGGGGGGAGACCCCAAGAGGCTGAAAAAAAGGAATTCTTGAAATGAAAATCCAAATAAATTTATTAAAAAGAAAGCCCAACGCGTTTTGGCCACTCAGTGACTTGGCCTTTGTCAGGGGACAAGCAGGTCTAAAAAGTGTATCTTCAACAATTATGTCTGCATAAATGTGCATGGAGTTTCTGCACTAATTCTGTGCAACTGAATAATGACCATGGAGCCCTGACAAAGGCCAAGTCACTGAGTGGCCGAAACGCGTTGGGCTTTCTTTTTAATAAACTTATTTGGATTTTCATTTCAAGAATTCCTTTTTTCAGCATCTTGGGGTCTCCCCCCTCTTTTTTCTCCTGTTTTATCTTGGATGCTTACCACCCTCATTGCTGAACGACAGCTGCCATCATTCTTTGCCACAGCCCATGCTGGCTAGGGATGATAGAGCATGCAGTTGTACAAATTTATTTGCATTGACATTTTGCCTTTTTCCCATCATGAAATTTAAGGTAGAGTACGTGTGGTTCCAAGGCAGTCACTGACCAGACCCAGAGCTGCTTAGCTTCAGCAAAGTGGTGGCTTCATCTGCCTTCAGGTCCTAAGTGCCCTCTTCTAGTTATTATGGAGAATATATGGGAAAGGATATCCCTTCTCCTAGCTAGCATCATGTGATAATTAGGAGGGAAGTAACAGGGATCACAGCCTATCAACATGTAGTAGGGTAATTGGTTTAAGATGTTTCCTTGCCGTACAAATTGGATACAAATCTCCATATCAGGGGATTTCAGCTATCACAATGTGAATCCCACCCCTCTCTCTAACCTCCAAGAATGCTTTCTGGGATCATGAACTTGTTGCTATTCCATTTTTCTGGCTTTCTGCCAAGACAGATTTGCTCAAATGCAAGCAGTCTATTAAACTGCCATTTTTTCCAGCTGCTCCTTGGAAATTGCCATGGAAACCAGCAGAGCATATGAGAGTGTCAAAAACCAGGTAACTATGGGGTGACTGTTAGCAAACATATTGAATACATGTGTGTCGAGTGATCAACTAACAAACATTGCAAAGTGCTCTCCAGTGCAAGTTTTTGCACAAACCTGCCCAAGAACTCTGTTCTACTTCAGAGACCTTCCTCTGCTGTTCCTTTGCTGCCTGAGGTGCGGCAGGTGGGGGAGGGAGAGAGAGATTAAGAGAAATTTGCCAATTAAAGTTTGCTTTTAATTGCCCCTCATCCCAACTATCTGCACTTCATGAACTTATGTGGATCCCCAGCTCTACTGCTGATGACACAGAAAAGGATGGGAGGAGGAAAGTGCATGATATGGTGCTATTTGTACAAAGTAAGGCTTCTCAAACACATGACAACCTAAGCAAGATAAAAAAGAGTAAATAGTGCTATAGAATTGTTTTAATGTCCCAGTTTCACTTGCACTCTGTTTCCATTGAAATCCAGGTACAGCAGATATTTCCAAAGATCCAGGTTTCATTTTGCATCTCAGAAAGACTTATTGCCCATTTAATGCACCATAGGCACCATGTATGTTGAGCCCACCAACATGGTCATAGGTGCCTGTGGTAGCATGCTTCCATGTGCTGTAACAGTGGGCAGTGTCACAGGGGTTCCTCATGGGAACATACCTTTCTGCATGCACCTTTCTATGTGTTTCAAAGGAATTGTAATGAACCCTGCAGCAAATTCATCCCTACCCATTTCCAACTAGGTCTGTGCTTTTTCCATTCCTCTTTTGCAGCACCACAGCAGATCAACTGACACATTTAGCAGCAGCTTGCATTTATTGCTGTGTGTGGAGTTAAATGCATTGTGTTATGTAGTATTCATCAGGTTAACCAGGGATTTCTGTCCATCCTTTCTCCCACCTGCACCAGTCATATCTGGGTGTCAAATGGGTTTGCTGAAGTGTACACCCCATTACACCATGTGCACATAAAAAAAACCTCACATGCTTGTGAACCACACTCATAAGCCCCTTGAAAAAACAAACTCCACTCTGAGTAGCATGGCGTCACTAATCCATCATCTCAGTTGTCATGGAGAAAGGATCTCTCCTCCAGGTCTTTCCCCTCAAGATCCATTCCTTTGGACTTCTCCTCTGCCCATCCTTCTTCTCACCCACATTTATTTCTTTATGTATTGCTTATTGTAAATTGTATTGTTTTTATTGATGTATTTTATATTTGTGTTTTTTGTAAGAAGCCTTGAGGACCTTTTGGCCAAAAGGCGGGGTAGAAATAAACAACAACAACAACAATAAAACTCTTAATGATGTTGTTTACAGTGAGCCCGAGAAGCTATTCTGGAACCTATTCTGGATCCCTGTAGTGAGTGATGGCATCAAATAATAAATGGTATTCTGTTTTGTGGTTGTTAACACAATCCAACACAGGATTCCTGTCTTTGCTTGGAATTGGTTTGTTGGTTCATGACATAACCCAGAAATTATTCCCACTCTTGAAGCTTTGCATTGTCCCTCCATGTATTCACTATCAGCCAAGGAGTCATAACTCCCACACAAGAGTTGTGACCAGTCATTACCCAAAGCTAGGGTCCACTGACCAGCATGCTCTTCCAAAATGTCACCGTAGACCCCGCTGTGGCCATGGAAATGTTTTTCATTCCAAATCTATTAGCAACTTGAACTCTGACTCTGTATAAAGCCTTTTCTTGTTGATCATACACTCAGCTTGCCTGAATGGTTTTTTGTTTTGGTAATTGAGCAAATAAAGACATTTTTGTTGCACTTTTTCTGTCTTTTAAGGAGCTGTGATAGATATTGTTGAGATTTCCCATTTCACTATCGCCAATAATTATTTTCATATACATTTGATATACATTCAACATATTTGGATTCTATTCAGCTAAGTCCTATCCAGAGCAGACACATTGAAATTAATGAACCTAAGCTGGACATCTATTTTAACTTCAGTGGATAACTTCTGAGTAGGACTAGTATTGAATACCACCCAACGTTGCTACATACTAAGGCCACATCTGCACCTTACATGTAAAACAGTATTATACTGCTTAAACAGCCATGGCTTCTCCCAAACAGTCTGGGAAACCATAGTTTCTTAAGGGTGCTGAAAGTTGTTAGGAGACCCCTATTCCTCTCACAGATCTACAGTTCCCAGAGTTCCCTGGGAAGAGGGATTGATTGTTAAAATACTCTTGGAATGGTAGCTCTGTTTTTAGTTAACCCCAGTTTGCTGTGTTGTTTGGTACCAGAAACGTAGGTTAAAATTACCTATGGTTAGTTTAAAACAAGCCAGCTACAGAAACCGTGGTTTGAAGTTGATTTGATTTAAAATAACTATAGTTAATGTTAATAACAGTTTGCCAGTCCAGATGAGATGATAAACTGTAGTTAACAAAAAGCAGAAGTGAAAGCAAACTCTTCTTCTTGGTTATATGGGAGACAAAGAGAAGAAGGGGAATGCACAAGTCTTTGACTTGTTGAAGCTCATTCAACACTTGTTAAACTATGGTTTTGCTTTTACATGATGGTCAAATGCAGCCATTGTCAATAAAATCATATTGGCTAATGGAATCATTGTATTGTTTGTATATCAAATATCAATGGGCACTATTAAAAGGAAAATTAAAAGTAACAGCCATACACACACGCACATATATACACACACCATTTCACAATGAGTTTCCCATTGGTATGCTAATTTTTAAAATTTCATGATAATTTTAGTTTGCTCATCAAAATGTACTTATAAGCATTTGTTTTGCAAATGCTTTGGAAAACATTATCAAATTTATTTCATAAAGAATATTACCCTGTTACCTGCTTCATAAAATGCTTTTACACAGACTGCTGTTGAAGACTGCAGTAAGTTGGAAAGGCAGCCGCTTAGGGTACTAAATGGGACTGGTCAATGGAAAAATATCTCATCAGAGATATATTCATTGTCTGCCAGTCTGTTTTTGAGCACAATTCTAGATCTAGCTATCTACTAATCTAGCTATACTCTAGGTAGCATGCCTCTGAACAACAGTAATAGGGGAACAATACTGAGAGAGTACTACTCTGTAGGCTTTCCTGTAGGCATCTGATTGGCCACTATGAGAAATAGGATATTGACTAGATAGGCATTCGATCAGACCCAGCAACAGCAGAAAATAAGCAGGTGGCTCAGTGCCTGAAAGGGAAATCCCCTGTGAATCCCATGCAATTTGCACTACTATGATGGAAGAAATGTGGAATGTGTTCGTAATGAAATAAAAAGAGAAGTCCATCAATCCACAATTAACAGCCTTATTCAGCCTTATTCACAATTATAGCCTTATTCAGGCATTCTCCCTTATCCGATTCCAGTCATGTGAGGAGAAAGAGTGAGGGCATCCTCCCTGGTTTGCCCAAACTGTTACTTCACTGTCAGTGGGCTCTAAATCATGCACGGAGAGGAGGTGTCCCAGTGCACAGAGGATGACCAAGCCAGTAAAGATGATATAGGGATGGGTGAAATGTCAGTTTTGGTTTCTCTCAGTTCCTCAATGTTTTCTCCACTCTTAACTTCAGTTCTCCACATTTCCACATCAGTTTGTGATTTTAAAAGTTTGTGAAATGTCATCAGCATTTTAGCACAAATTTATCCTAATTTACAATTTTTGCATGCAATTTTCCCAGTACACACATATTTGCAAATCAATTTCTCCAATACATGCATTTATATGTATGCTTTACACTGGTACATGCATTTCTGTATACATTATTTCGCTGGAGAACTGCACTGCATAATTGGGAGTCATGCGCATTGTTTGGGAAAGTGTGAATTAGGTGAGTTTGCCTTTAAATGTGGACTGAATGGAAAGGAATTCCACCTTCATCCCTATAATGTGACAAAAGGGGTGAGGCCAGGGAGTGCACCCCCTTCTCTTCTCCCCTCAAGTGATTAAAATTGCCTGAGGGCACTTGCCTGAATAGGGTCCAAGACCATGTTAAATTATTCTCTACCTATTAGCAAAGGTGATGAAAAACAAAAGTGAGCTAAAACTGCTACTCTTATTGCTACTTAAAAATAGCAAAAATGTATATGGTTTTCCCGTTTCTGGCTAAAAACATGGTTTCTCACAGAGCTTAGAGTGAAGTGAAGGTGAAACCTCAGCATATAAATATAATACCTTCTGTTCCTCTTAGTGTAAAGAACACCTGATTCAAATTAGCAAGGATTAGTTAAAACATGAAGGACCATTCAGTTTCCTCATCAAGTCCCTCCGGTGTTACCATACAGCCTCAAAGTTGAGAGAGCCTCCTTTTCATAAGTCCTTTTCATCTAAATCCTCAGCTGACTGTCACAGATTTATGTTCCGCAGCAGTGTTCCAAACTGATAACTGGTAGGACCGTCTCTGTTCTTCACAAATGCTGTACCAGAACTATTGTTTGTTGGAGAGAAAATGTTGTCGTGTGCAGCATTTGCATGCAGAATGCTCCATTCCATCTCACCTCCCATCTGGTTTTCCACCCCCGCCCCCATTAATCAGTCAGTATTTGATGGTCACTGAGCACACTTGGTATTGAGTTGTTTGGGTCACTGTTGTCCTCTTTAGCATTTTTGTCTAATTTTTAATTCTGCATCTGGAAGCACAGGTGTGATTTTCTTGCTTTTTAATACAAGCCAAATTTAAGTTCTGCTTTTATAAAGTACCTTTTAGGAGTAGGCACAGTCTGCGACCCAGGCCCTTCATTTTTTTAAGGAAGAGATTTCTTTTGGGGGGGGGGTTGGTTGGTTTGGGTTCCTCACCCTCCCATATATATATAATTTTTACTTCTGCATCTAGAAGCACAGGTGTCCTTTGCCTTTTTTTAAATGCCAGCCAAATTTATGTTCTGTTGTTGTACAGCACCTTTTGGAAGTGGACACAGTCTGCTGCCCACACCCTTTGTATTTTAAGGATAGTTTTTTTGAGGAAGGGTTGGTTGGTTGCATGTTAATTCATTTTGGTTTCTCTCCCCCGCCCCATATGTATATATAATTTTAACTTCTGCATCTGGAAGCACAGGTGTCCTTTGCCTTCCCCCCCCCCCGAGCCAAATTTAAGTTCTGCTGTTATACAGCACCCTCTAGAATTATGCATGGTTTGCTGTCCTGACCCTTCATGTTTTAAGAAAGGGTTTTTTTTGGGGGGGGGAGAATTCTGCAGTGCACTTTAACAAGAGGATGTAATGTGTATATTATAATGTTTTCATGTTATTTATATGTACATTATTAATATTTAGTTTAGTTTTTTGTTTCAAATCTCTGCTTTATAGTAGCATAAGTACTAAAAATAATGGCTGAAGTGAAAAAATACAAAATAAATGCAAACAAATTTTTTTTTATTACTTTGTACAAATAATGACACTTGTGTTCTTCTGTTATTTTTGAATGAGCAATGCCCATCAGCAGCTGTTCTTGGGAAAGCTAAATAGAAATAGTAATACATTTATCCATCAAGTAACATGAAACACTTCAGTTTTCAACATAGAACAGATGTTTAACAATGAAATACAGGTGGAAAATTTATCATTATTTAAAACGTACAGAAACATGCACAACAAGCCACAGTGCATTTACAACACATGCAATCATGCCTACAGGCATCACATGGGTCTCTCTGTCCTCAAACATATTACTACATATTTAGCAATGAACCACACACTGCAGGTAATATGTATTCTTTACTTACACTAACAAAACACAACTATGGGATATAGCAGTGGCTTCTGAACATGTTGTGGTGGCCAACTCATGCTTGGGGTTGAGGTAAGCAGCTGCAAAATGTGGGCTGATAATTCAAATGAACACACTTCTGCAGTTGTACCTTGGTTTACACTGTGTGCAGGGGCTAATTTTTGCAAGCGCAGATGCATTGTGTACATCTAGAATAGTTTCATCATCAGAGTCACTACTTACACTGATGAGGGCCTGAGAAGGAGGACATAAATCAAGATTGTGGGTAGTTTTCTGATGGCCTTTGTTTTCCTTTCCTAGCCCAAAATCAGGCGTGTTTGAGTTGCTTCATAATTGATTGCTATGGAAAGATGGTGGCTGAGATAACTCCACTAGGAGCTCTCTGTTCTGTTTTTTCTTTCTCTTCTCCCCAACCCAAATCCAGATCTAATGCTTGCAGAATCATTGTTTTTCTCCTGGTAACTATGAGCTATGGCATTAAGATTTGACATAATGCCATTAATAGCTGAGACTATCCATTCCATACTCTGGAGGTACTGGTTTCTCTCCCTCATGTTGTCGTCTGCATGCTGTTTGATAGTAGCAAAGATCTCCCTAAACAAATTGTTATTTTCTCTCATTAACAGAGCTTGGAAAAGTTACCTTTTAAAACTACAACTCCCATCAGCCCCAGCCAGCATGGCCACTGGATTGGGCTGATGGGAGTTGTAGTTCAAAAAAAGTAACTTTTCCAAGCTCTGCTCATTAGTGACATGAATTCATTTATCATTGCTGCAGCATGCTCTTTTCTGCAAGAGTCCTTTTTTACACGTTCCAATATTGACATTAGGACTGCGTCAGAGAGTGCTCCTTTGGGTTTCTTTCATCAGAGTTCATCAAGATGAACTGCCGGTGAAAGGGTCACTGTTGGGTTGTGCACTGCTTGGTCTGTTGATTTTACAAAAGTTCATGTTAGCGATATACTGCAAAAGGATGCTCTGTATTCAGCCATAATTTAACCTAAATAGTCTGAACTTGCATTAATAATACCAGTGGAACAGGCAAGTAAAGACAAGTATCATTTTCAGTTAAAAACAAAACGTTCCTACCGACACTGAGCAGAGGGTCTTCCTCAACCTCATGATCAGATCCAGTTCCATTTGTTTCCAAAACTGCATGAAAAATGGAGACAGAACATGAAAAAATATATAAGCTTATCATATATATTTTTTTCAAATAAACCATATACAGTAGGACAGACAGAAATCCCTAGTGGTCACCATTACCATAAATCATCATGGAGGAAATGTTCTATTATGGGAATGAGTGTGGCTCTATGCATGCAGAGAAGAGAATGCACCATTCACCCCCATTAAAAGCCTTGACCAGATGAGTCACTATTGTAGCAAAGCAGTGGATCCCTGCCTGTAACATTCTGGCCAAAAAATAAGGCAGGTTGCTATCCATAGCCCACAAAAACTCAGGTAAACCCAGATAAATGCTATGAAACTTAATTCTGATTAGAATTAGGGAAACAGCTTTGAAATATTTATGAGCAGGCATAGAAGTTATGATTACTTACCCTGATGCTATGCAAGCATCTCATCATCATCATGCAGATCTTCAGCCACTTCATGACAATCTGTTTCTGAAGAAATGTGTCCTCTCCCTGTAAATAACAAGGCATAAAAACAGGATTTGTTGAAATAATATATGTGGCAAGGAAAGCATATAGTTCCCCAGTAGTAGCTGGTAGTTCAGTTGAAAAGAAAAAAGTATAGGTTGGCACAGAAGGGACATGTTTATTCACAGTAATGACAGCAAGTGGGTTTCTAAGCTTCTTGGTTTGGAGGGGAGGTAGATCCAAGTGGCACAGCCCCTATAACCAAGCAAAAAGACTGTGACATGGCCTTCATTTAAAAATAAAAATAAAACTGGGAACATAATTGAAAACACACTTACTTGAGTAATTAGATTTGTTGATGTCACATAAATTTACAGTTCTCAGATCCCTGGGGTGGGAAGCTGCTGGCGGGACTGGTGTAGCTGGAATTGGTAATGCAAAACCAGGTAATTACATAACTGAAGATGTACGTTGCCCCACAGCTTTATGGTTACAAGTATTCATATTCCTGGACACTCAAATTGGTGTGACACTAGCATTCCTTCTAAGAATTCTCTGCAGTTGTTCCTAGTATGGACAAGTGGTTCTATTATTTCCATATTCGGCATTGTGGGCTATGACCCATTGGTACTCTCCTCTGAGTACCTTTGTCTTGTTTCTGCACTCAAGAGCCATGTGGATGTGTCCTCTACTTGCCATCTGCTGTGCAATGTTTTTGTAGATGTTTCTGTGGCTACTTCTAAGTTGCCCTCGTATTTCTGATTCCCCCCAAATGTCTAATAGATCTAACACCTTGTCAGGAATTCCAGGTTGGACCTCTGGCCCCACTAGAACGTTCCTGTCCACAAAATTCAGAAGAGGCCACCTGACGCTGTGCCACCTTCCACTCCACACCACATAAACCAACAACTCAAAATGGTGGTCAGAGGCACAAGATAACAGTCACAAAATCGAGGGTGGAAAGAGTTGCTTCTGCGCGAATGCAAAAAGAACCATTTTTTCATCTGTGCAGAAGCATGAATTCACACATATGCACCTACAAATGTATGATTTTGCACACCTTTGGTCTAAGTACGGCCTACTGTTCACCTTAACACTCATTTCTAGCATACAATACAGGCATGTCAACAGAAGGGCAGGAAAAACAAATGACCCAGGATAAAACCTTCTATTCCCCCCCCCGATAATTAAAAAACATGTTAACTTTTTTTTTAGTGGATTTATTTTGGTATTTCTGAGTACAAGGTATATAACCTGGAAATACCCTACTTCAGTATTGGAAATGCAACTGGCTATTAGCGAGGAAGGAGACAGAGGGCTTGGCATATGATAGAGGAACGCCCATGGACCGCCTATTGCAGAAAAGTCTGCGGCATTGCGTCCGAGCACACGGACGTTGATGCGATTATCGATACAGGAAAGCATATTGGTTTTTTAGTGGTACTATAACACTGCAGTTTACACAGTCGTATGGATGGGCCCTGTGAGTTATAAAGTATTCTGTGGTTATTCTCCCATTGTACCAAGAGAACTCCTTATGAAAGAAGGAATTTTTCACTTAACACATTTTCTGTCAAAAACAATGGGAAATGGATGTGGGTGCCTAGCTTCTTCTTCTCATATTTAAATTGTGCTCAGTTACTGCTCATGCCTCCCTCTCTGTGATGATTGTGTAGATAGTATTGACATCCAAAGAAACTAGAATTTTAGTCTTTTCTGGTGTTCACGAGTATATTTATTTATTTATTTTCTTTTCTTTCATTAATATTCCACCAGTGGTGGCTGGTGCCCATTTATTATTGTTGTTGTTGTTGTTGTTTATACCCCGCCTTTTGGCCAAAGGCTCTCAAGGCGGCTTACAAAGAAAAATAAACACAGGTATATAAATGCAATATAAAAACACAATAAAAGCAATACAATTTACAAAAATTAAATAACAAATAGCATTATAATAACAAATAAAATTAAACAACATTAGGACTGGCAGGGAGGAAGGCAGGGAGGCCAACTGTAGTTGGAGCCTAGGCCAATGACAGGCAAAGCCAAATCATTCTACTTTTGTCCCCATTCTCCTCCCTGCTGAATTCTACCAATGAAATACTAAGAGTAACAGGGAGGAAGCTAACAGCCAGGGCCATCCCCTGGGTTGGTTCCAAGTAAGAAGGCAGGCAGTTCGCGGCTGGCTGAGGACAGGCTGAGGTTGGTGGAGCAGTTCCTCATTCATCCTAATGGACTGGGCTTCACTGTATTCCACCTTTTTTCTATCATGGAACCCAATGTGGTGTACATGTGGTACCTAGGAGGTCACCAGTCCAGGCACTGACTAAATCCAAACCTGCAGCATCACAGTGGCAGGTATGTTAACTGAACATCCTCATGGACCTCTGAAGAGGGCTATAATCTTCATCATGTTTTAAGTCTTCAAACATATTGATAAAACATGTGGTATCCCTCATAAATAATTGAAAAACTATCACAAGCACTATGAAAAATTCTATTCCCATTTTATCTTAATCCCTTTTAAATATTAATCAGTCAATTTATTGAACCAGTCAACAGACCTCACTAACAGCCCATCAAGCCCATAACAGTCCAATCTTGCCTAGCAGTATGAGGCCTAGGAATTTCCTTTTTACATAATCAACTCTTGTCCATAATCACTGTGCCACTCAGGTGTTGTAATCCCTGTGTAAAGCAAAAAGGGAGTCACCGCATTGCTGAAGTCATATACATCAGCTAGCATATTACCCTAGCATCCATGAGTACAGCACAAGAGTCTTCAGTGAAGAGGTCCTGCGCATATAGCTATTTGCACAAATGCTTACACATTACCTGGAACCCTGTTGTATGTGTAGAATAGGACTTAATTAGAAGTGCAATCCTATATATGTGCACTCAGAAGTAATTCCCATTGAGTTCGATGAGTATAGTGTGGTACAGTAAGTGGGTATAGGATCACAGCCTTAGTGACTGATCAAACCAAAATATTTGTATTACACTCCTGTGCATGATGCAGCCTGATCCTACTTACATTTATTAACTTCCATGTAACTTTGCACAAGATTGCAACTTTAGTGTAAAACAACAATTGGGTAACAACATATCTTAGTAGTTCCTTGGAGAAACACCATAGTCAGTAAAAGCACTAAATTGTTTAGCAAATAAATGAATATAGTTAAGAGAATGACTATTCTTGCTAAATAATTTAGAATGAATAATTTTTTGGCAGCTCATGTACATTATTCTAAGGATGAGAGGCAGAAAATCTTATTTTGCACCAATAATAACTCCAAAAGCACTCCTTGCTGTTTACAATGTCACAAATCATGGAATTAAAATGATTGTTTCCTTAAGGACAGCTATAAAATAAACTGATGAATGAAGAAAAATAGGTTTGCATGAGTCATATGAGCTCCCTTAAGCTGCTTAGAAAATGAATGAGATAGAAGAGGTCTGGGCTATATAACAGGCTAAGAAACCTTTTGCTAGTTTGTGACTAAAGACTGTGATGAAAAAGGATGCCCTGATTTAGTCATTTACAATTGACAATTTTATTATTAGGGGTATAATAGGGCATTCTCCTAATGAGACCTCATTGGGATGGATTATTTAGAGGTTGGCATTTCCCAGGAAATGGGGGGGGGTCTGCAGACTCAAATGTCTTGGTTGCACTCCAGTGCTACATATCATTTGAAGATTATTGGAAATGGAAATGGACTGCCTTCAAGTCCATTCAACTTCAACTTTTAAAGATACAGAAGACCTCTTGGAGGCTGGGCCTGGCAACCAAGAGGTCTTCTGTATCTTTAAAAGGTGTGCAGGGGGAAGGGAGAATTCCACCTTGTGATTTTTCTCATTACACTGTTGCAAGAACACCTGCACTTGGCTGACTTTCTCTTCTCCTAAAGATACAGGATCAGTCTCAGGCCATGAATCTGGCAACCCTACGGGGACCCAAGGTTAAGAATGTTAGTAGAGTGACTGGAATAAAGCAGACAAGAGCCCAAAGAGAAAAGAAGCTGATAATATTTTACTTGAGGTAAACTGAAGAACAGTATATGACTTGAGGAGAAATAAAACAGAGAGATTTATCTTTCTTAGGTCTTAGAGGTGTGTCCTCACCATACAGTAGAAGCTAGATATGATGTTAGGCGCACCTCTTTAACCTGAGGGAATTGCATAATTTAGTGACTGCCACAGAGAATGCCCTCTCCTGGGTCATCATCCCTGGTCTCCCATGTCACCACCTATCAAGAGGGCCCCCTCTGCCTATCTTAATACCCAAGAAGGTCTCAAGAAGGGAAGGAGATGGTCTTCCAGATATTTGGGGCTTAAGTCATTTCAGGTTTTAAATGCCAATGTGAGCACCTTGAATTGGTCTTGGAAACAAATTAGCAATACAAATTGGTATATCAGGATACTGATGATGACTCCCTCCCATTTTTGTTTTGCATTAATAATGTGAAAAAGAAAAAAAAGTCATGTATTCAACTTCAGCAAAGCCCGTGAGATGTCAACTGTGGAAATAAAACCAATAATCAGCTGTTTTCCCCTCAGTCATGTCCTCTTTTATTCCCAGAGAGCCATTGCAAGACGTTATGATGCTGAATAATTCTGGATGAGTGAATTCACTTTTAAAATATTTTGCTAGGTATGTCATCAGTTTTAGCCCAAGTCTGGTGCTTGACTATTTTTAATTGGAGAAAAATAGCAAAGTGTATTTTTTTAAACAAATCATACAGTTATTTTGTGGTTTACTTTCTTACCATTTAGTTACACTATAAATTCCTCTTCCTTTCACTCTGTAGAATATTTTGGCAGTTTTGCTTCCTGAAGTGTTTCTGGCTGTAGAGGCATGTGCTTTGACAACACCTTTTAATAACATTGCAAACCTTGCCATAGCAACACAAATATTACCCCAGGAAAGGTCACAGGACCCACTAAGTGAAAAAATCAAGATTGCCAGAGGGGGAAAATCCAGATTAAAACCAGCTTTTCAAAGTTGATAGAATATACACTTTTCCAGCATTTGCTCTTGATTCAGTTAAGATTATGGTGGAAAGAGGGATTTGAACAGCTGAGCTCCCTGTAAATTAGTTTGTTTATCATATGAGAACCAGGGAATTCTTGTTTACATTTCATATTA
This sequence comes from Rhineura floridana, assembly GCF_030035675.1. Lineage (NCBI taxonomy): Eukaryota > Metazoa > Chordata > Lepidosauria > Squamata > Rhineuridae > Rhineura > Rhineura floridana. The sequence continues at coordinate 44,445,758 of NC_084489.1, forward strand.
GGACAGGTGTGGGGAACATCTGGCCCTCTAGATGTTGCTGAACTACAACTCCTATCAGCCCTAGCAAGCATGACTAATGGCCAGTGATGGAGGGCCAAAGATTCTCCACACCTGTATTAGAAGGAAAACATACTGTAGGATCTTTCTCAAGAAGTTGCTCCCTTAAAATGTCTCACTCTCCTCTTACCAACACAACCACCTTCTGTACTAGAAAACTAATATAGTTGCCCCACATAATTAAATCATTTAACCCATCCAGCCAAACCCAATCAACAAGCTATGGATGGTGGCCCATAAACATTCCATTGTTGCTGCCCAAGTACTACCCCTCCAAAACACACACACACAGAGATGGGCACTGCTAAACACAATATATGGTTGGTGGACTGACTTCATCATGATAGGATCATAGGTTGTATAGTCCTGCTTATCATAGTGAAGAGGGTTCTACACAATTAAAGGCCTGGCCTGCTTTCTGATGTTAGGTATGGACATCTAGCAGGGGACACCTATGCACATACAAAATTCTATCTATCTATCTATCTATCTATCTATCTATCTATCTGTCTATCTATCTATCTATCTATCTGTCTATCTGTCTATCTGTCTATCTGTCTGTCTGTCTGTCTGTGTTTTTGTAAGCCCTGAATGCATCACACTGCAGTTCACTTGGCCACAGACAAGTGGTGCTGTTAATTACAGTGTGGCCCAGCCATGCTGAGCTCAAGGCAGGGGTGGGGGAAGGAGGGTGAGCAAGCAGATGGTGATCCAGCTGCGCTGGGCTCAAGATGGGGAAAAAGGAAGTTCAGCAAGTGGGTGATGGCTTAGGCGCACTGGGCTCAAGGTCAGGGGGAAAAGAAGGAAAAGGAAGACAAGCAAAGTGGGTGGAGGCAGGCAGAGGCCTGGGCGACCTATGGAGCTGTTTCATGGGAGGCCTCAGTATCACTACAGAAGGCCTCCCTTTCCTCCAGGCCTTGTGGTGATGGAGAAGGAAGACCGAGCAGAGTAGGGGGAGGTGTGTTGACAACCTGGGGGAAGGGGAGGGGGATATGCCTTGGTGACCTGGGGGAGGGTAAGGGCTGTTGACCCATAGGCATTACTGTCTCTAGTTGTTTTCCATAAAGCCTGCAAGTTTGGAGAAGTAACTGTTATCTCCTGGCCTGAGAGAGAGCAGACATCCAAGGCCAGCGGTTGTCATGGTAACGTGAGATAGCAACTGGGAAAGTTCTAACAGAGTCTGTAAGTTGTGTCTTCTGTATATTGCCTCTGAACTGAGAGGTTGTCTTCTGTGTTTACCTTTAGAGAGAGATGTACCAGAAGGGGGGGGGTGAATGAAGAAACTCTACATGTATTTACTCTTAAGCCTGTTGGCCCTAATGTCTTAATAAAGACTCTTAACTTGATCTAATGCATCTGAGAAGTTTCTTGCTCAACTTAACTCCAAAGTAACGTATGCTGTGTCACGCAAGAAGCGCCACCATCAAGGGGTTGGTATGCAAAGTGTGTAGGGGCAGAGCCCTAGTACAGTATATAATTTTATGTCATCAGTGTTTGGGGGCTAATGTATGAGGAAATCCATCCCACAAGGGACATTCTGCAAAAATGAAGTTGTGGAAACTGTAGCAGTCATAAAGATAATGAAATGTTTTACCTTTAAAGAATCATCTGGATTCTCAGCAAGAATAACTGTTCCTTGGTATCTCCAGGGCTAGGAGAAACCTCATCTGAAATCTTAAGAGAGCTGCTGCCAGTGTAAACAATAGTGAGCTAGATGGGCCAATGGTATGACTTGCTAGGAGGCAGCGTTCTAGTTTCTATGCTTTTGGAGCAAAATGGCTCACTGAATCCCTGGTTTTTCTTCTGGTAGACGGTTAGACAAATCTCATTTTGTAACTTCTTCACAAGAAATGTGTTTCCTGCTCACATGAGTGAAGTCACTTAGGCAGTGTGGTAATCAAAGCTACAGTAACAAGATTGCATGCAAATATTTGAAATGTCTGTGCATTTAAACTGGGTGAATATACTTGAAAACCCCAGAGCTGTGCTCATAGTTCATTCATAAAAATACATGAACGCAAGGTGTTACAGGTCCCATATATCTACACATAATCTAAGAGTCATCTGCGTATTTTTTTAACTGGGTGCCACTGATTTATTTTTTAAAAAAAAACAGGATCTAGTTCTGCTGTATTATTTTCTTAGACAGCATTCAAATGGCAAGGCTGAAAAGTGATAGCATGACCCCTTAAACCTCAGTTACATTGTTGAACCAGAAGAACCTGTAAAGCTAGTCAGAGGCAGAACCACATGATGGCCATGGGGAAAAGCAGCTATTTTCCCCTTGGCATTGTTCATCCTTTTTGTCTACCTCTTTGTTGGATATTCCAGCAACAGAGCCAAAATTAAACAGGCTTAAAACAATGCAAAGGCTGGACTCCTACAGGCTCAATTCAAGAAAAGAATTGAACTAAAGCCATTTAGTCTTCCTTTGAAATAAATGTGTTTAGGATATAGCTATGGATGAATCTGTCAATGTTGGTTTTCATTCTTCCAACATTTCCACATTCATTTGCAACTTTTATTTTAAAAATGTTTGTATTAATATTCACATGCATTCTTTTGCGCATTTCTCTTAAATTTTTTTTTTTGCCTAATAGACACAGTTTTGCAGGGAGTTATTTTCCTCAACATCTGCATTTTTATAACAACATACAGAGAAGTGTGAATTTTGAAGGATAGCTGTGTTTGTTTGTTTATTGGTTTGGGAAGGTAGGTTCACACTAAAATGCAAACCAAACAAATTTCTTCCCCATCCCAGTTAGGATCAGGGTGTCACAATGCTTCCACTCACGGAGTAGCTTTATCGGTTACATTCAAATAACCAGTCAGCAGCCCAATCGGATTTAAAATGAAAAAGCCATTCAAATAGATAGTGGCTGTCCCATATTCACTCTGGAATGATACCTTTAATCGGTGGCAGCTGGTGGCTTCATGTTAGTGGTGCAATGGAATCCACCTTGGGTTTCAGCCTGAACTTTTAAGGAGCTGTCCAAGACTAAACCCTGGAGCAGATTCCGCTGCCTCATTGACACGGAGCCACCAGGCACCGCTGCTGTCAATGAACAGCCTGATCCTATGATATTTACTCAGTGTGCATACATAGGATTGCAGTCTTGGGATGCTACCATACCTGAAGCTTAAGTTGGTCCATAATGCAATTGCCATGGTATGGGAAACCTGCAGCCCTCCAGATGTTATTGGACTCCAGATCCCATCAGCCCCAGACAACATGGCAGGGATGATGAGAGTTCTAGTCCAGCAATGTCTGGATGGCTACAGGTTTCCCATCCCTGATTTAGCGACTGCTTAGAAAGTTATTTATATAATTTTCCCCTGCACTCTGTTGTGCATTAGCAATATTCATTAATTTTTTTATTTTAAATATTTTATTTTAAATTTATGTATACCCTGCCTTTCAGCCAAAGGCCCTCAAGACGGCTTACACAGCTAGCAAGAGAAAGGCTCAAAGGCACATTTTAGCTTTGCATATTAAATAGGTCACTAACCACAGTGAATAAAGTCTAGGCATGTCTGACAGAAAAGTCTGTTCAAAACTTACAATGAAATCCTATCCATGCTTGGAAGTTAGTCCCACTGGATTCAATGGGGCTCACTATTTATTTATTTATGGTCACAAATATATCCCACTTTTCCTCAAAGGAGCTCAAGGTGGCATCCAAACATGGTTTTCCCCTCTCAATTTTATGCTCCCAACAACCCTGTGAGGAAGATTAGGCTGAGAGATAGTGACTGACCCAAGGTCATCCAGTGAGCTTCATGGCTAAGCAGAGATTGAACCCTGGTTCCCCAGGTCCTAATCCAACACTCTAGCCACTACATCACACTGGCTCTCTACCACTACAAGGGATTGCAGCCTTAACATAGATTCTTTCTTTAAAATGTGACGGTCATCAGCACCAAAGTTCAGAATATTAAGAGCTAATTCTAGAACATTCAAAAGTACACAGTGGTCTTATACAGTGATCCAAAGATATACTGACTTCATCATGATAGGATCATAGGTTGTATAATCCTGCTTATCATAGTGAAGAAGGTTCCACACAGTATGATGGTGCTTCAAATTAATATACAAATGTAAAACTGACTGGTGAGATATGAATATCATCTATTAAAAGTCCTGAAATCTCAACATTGCCACGTTACTTGTGCTATTCTGCAATTATTAAATGCACCTACATTTTCCCAGAAGTGAATCTTTTTTACTCTGAAATGGGTAACTCATATGAATATTTACTACCTAAAGACAATTGTATCCCAGATACATCTGAAAGTGTCATAAAATGCTTTGCTGGCCCATCTGTTAGGGGAAGTCTAGTTCATATTCTTGCTATAATCATAAGAGAGACAGGAATTGGCAGCAATGTACTCTACTTGATTCCCATAAAGCATTTTGGAAAAGTGCAGATAATTATAGCCTATGGCTGCAGGTGCATTTGGGAGACAGTTTAAACTTTTCCCTTCAGAAAAGGAACAGTCTTAAGATACTCAGTTCTAACTGAGGTGTAAACTGACAGCCTGTGGGCAGGATCTGGACCACAATACAATTTTATCTGCTCATCCTTCCCCAGTAACCTTCCCAAATTTGCTTCAAGGATTAAGAAAAATATCCATAGTTTCATTCAAAAGGAAAATAGCTTTGTTGTAAACAGTTGTGACAAATGATCTGTCTCTCTTTGGGGCTTTGTGTAAGTGCCCCAGTCATGCTCAAATTCACACATTACAGGCCAGCATTGGCTGGGCCTGATGGGAGTTATAGTCCAAAACATTTGGAGGGCACTAGGTTGGGGAAGGCTGTGTTACTATTGATCCCAACAACCAACAAGGGGATTAGCTTGTTGCCAAACAAAATACATTTCCAGCCATTGAGGAATACAGAAATTGGCCATCTGGGTCTAAGTTAACAGTTTGCTTCATAGGACTTCCCTCTGTTGCTATATCAGGAGTGTGCAAAGTTGTGACCTCCACATATTGCTGGACTTCCACTTCATCCTCTCTATTGGGGTGGCTCACCAGTGGCCCTCTAGATGTTGGATTCCATCTCCCTTTAGCCCCAGCCAGCATGGCCAATGGTCAGGGATGATGGAAATTATTATTATTATTATTTTGACTTATTACTTACCCTTCATCCTAAGGTCCCAGGAAGGGTCACAACAATTTAAAATACAACATTAAAAACAGCTTTTATTTATTTATTAATTACATTTATAGCCCCCCTTTCCTCCAAGGAGCTCAAGGTGGCATACAAACACAGTTCTCCCACTCCTGATTTTATCCTCAAAACAACCCTAAAAATATACATCTCAAATGCCAAAGGCCAGCAGTAAACAAAAGCTGTCTAATGATGGTGCCAGAAACAGATGAACTTCTGTGGGGAGGACGTTCTATAATGTAGGCCACAAAAAATGCTCCTTCTGGGCCACCATCCCCCAAACTTCCACCAAGGGTGCTGGAATTACCAAGAGGACCCCCTCTGTAAATCTTAACACCTGAGAGGATCTGTAGAGGAGGAGGCAATCTTTTAGATATTTGGAGCCTAAGCCATATAGGGTTTTGAATTGGGCCTGGAAACTAATGAGCAACCAATGCAGCTGTTTTAAAACAAGTTATATGAGATCTAAATGGAACCCCAGCCAGTAATCTGGCCACTGTATTTTAGACCAGTTGAAGCTTGTAGGCCAACAACATCTGCAGGGCCACAGGTTTTCCAACTCAGGGTTACCATGACCACTTACACAGAGGAGCGATGTGCATAAAATTTGGTGTAAGTTTAGAAACAATGGCTACAATTTAAAGAGAAATATAATACATCTAACCTCAGTAGGGAAGACTGTGATCAGGTGGCCTGTGTGCCTGCTCATTCTGCTACCCAGGTGCAAACTGTTGAGGGGCACCTTCAAGGCCCCTGATTGCTTTCCCTTCTGAAGCTTCATTCTCTTTAAAACAGACTTCAGCCAGTCAGCCCTTCAAATAGATGACTGGCCTATGTAAAGTAGGCCACATGCGCACCCTACTAGGGATACTGTTATAAACAATGGGAAAAGACCTCTCCACTAGGGTTGCCGGGTTCAGGGCCTGTGACTGATCCTGTATCTTTAAGAGAAGAGAAAGGCAAGTGCAGATGTTCTTGCAACACTGTAATGGGAAAAACCACAAGGTGGAATTCTCCCTTCCCCCTGCACAACTTTTAAAGAAACAGGCGGGCTCCGCTTATACAGCAGGTTCCGTTCCGGAGCCCCACCGTAAAGCGGAAATTGCCATAAAGCAGAACTCCATTGAGTATAATGGGGTGCATCACGCCAAAATGACGCAAAATCGGCTTTAAAATGGGGAATGAAAGCTGCCGCATTAGCAGAACGCCGGGAAGCGGAGCACTGGGAAGCGGGGCCCTACTGTACAGAAGACCTCTTGGAGGCCGGGCCTGGCAACCAAGAGGTCTTCCGTATCTTTAAAAGTTTTGCAGGGGGAAGGGAGAATTCCACCTTGTGGTTTTTCCCATTGCAATGTTGCAAGAACACCTGCACTTGGGTGACTTTCTCTTCTCCTAAAGGTACAGGATCAGTCTCAGGCCCTGAACCTGGCAACCCTACTCCCCACTGACCTTTCCCATGGTTTCTGGAAACAGCATGAAGAGAGGGCAGTTGGTGCAGAAGACCGTGTAACACAAATGATGTGAGAGGGGCTGTGGCTTCTAAGCCCTGACACATGGTAATGATAGGAGCCTAGTCCAGATACAATTCAGAGTCCGGATCATAGTTCTTTGGACATTTACAGGCCTTTTGGATAATTAGTTACTCCAAAGCAATTCCATAATGGATTTTGGTGGGTCTGCCCTTATTATCCAATTGTACATGAAGTTATTCAAAAGATTTGGAATGTGTTTTGCCACTCCCTGTCAGAGAACACCTGCAAGAGTCACCAGATTTGGGGAGGGGGAGAGACATGTCAGCAGTTGGCATCACAGAGGAAAAACTAGGAATCAACATGTTCAGCAAGCACTAAATATTTTTTTCTTCAGTATGGCTCAGCAAAGGAAGAGTGAGTTATTGTTTAGCCCCAAATATGATTGGGTAAAATCACTTCTCTGCTAGAGGAAAAAAATTCTTAAACTGATTTATTGTCTCCAGGCCACAATGTATTTCCCCCCCTTATTCGTTTCCTCTAGTGTAAACATCAAGCTCTCAACCAGAACACCTGAACTGCAAGAAACTTGTTCTATAATAATTTGAACCTGCCAGAGCTTGTTCTGTAACTTAGGGCTTTCTTCCAGGCAAGAGTGCCTTGAGTTTTTTTCTCTGACTGGAAAGAGACACAGTGGGTGTGTGCTTGCACTTTTTTTCAAAAGCTTTTTTGGTTTCTCTCCTGTTTTCAGGTAACATTCATGCTGATTAGAACAATTACTGTACAGAATATTGGCATCCACACTTTGGTATTACAGAGAGCAGTCTATAGTCTCTTGCCATGCACAGATTCATTTACACTGAAAAAGTACAGTGGGGTAAAAAAACCCGCACACAGTGTGAACTGTCATTTTCTCATAATGTCAAATAACTACAGATACCCCAATTTTTAAGCTATCTACCAGAACATGTAATTACAGCAGACACATAGCATTACCTAATAAACACAGCACACGTATTGTGTAATCAGCGAGTGCTTACATGATATTCAGAGCTCTGAAACTTAATTACCTAAAAACCCTGCAGTATGCCTTTGTTTGGTTTTCCAAACACTCTCTTCTGGAATGCCCTGCTGGCATTAAAAAAAATACAGAGGAAAAAGATAATTGGATATCTTTGGCCACCTATGTTCTTATTAAGCTTGGGCTGAAGAATGTTAAAATGTACTTGCAGCAACCATAGTTCATAAGAACTATTGTTTGACTAGTGATGTGCTGAAAATTTATCCAGCTTTATGAAACCATTCTGTGACAATATATGAGAAAAGAAATTGCATTTGAAGATGATGAAAGGGAAGGGGAAAAGATTCAATGAAAATTTCAGAGAATTGGGTTGGGTGGTTTTTATTGGACTTACCTTCTTTTCAAAGTAAGTGGGGGTTTGTGAGTACCGTTTAATTCTCCAAGTCATATCTCTGGTGGTCTATACTCTGCAGCCACCCTGGTTGCCTGCAGTTCCTGCAAACACCATGATGACCTCAGATGAGCTTTCCTGTAAGCATGGGAAGGCTGCCTACAATGTGCCTGGTGGCTCTTCATGTATTTGTTGTTACATGAGACCTTTTTACTTTTAACGAAGTCAGTGTGGAAATATTTAAAAGGTAAAAGGAAGGACTTCCCTTAAAACAAAATCAGCAGGCACACATGGAGTTCTGGTACAGGGCTAGCGGGTTGCAACACTGTCAAGGCAAGGCTAGTAGCATGGGCCATCTAAATGCACTTTGAAAGGTCCTAAGATGTGTGTGCTTGTGTAGTTATATAAGCCCTCTCTATGTTTGAGACAGAGAAAGAGAGAGAAACTTCTATTTTCTGTCATCTCCAAAGCTTTGGTATAATGTACCCCACTTCTAAAATTGGGCAAATATTTTATGGAAAGTCTTCTAAATGTTTGATTATATACATATAATGTAGGACTTGATCTACAGTCTATAACTTGGCTAATTTTATATTGTGTCTGCCTGCAGATTGTTTTGTGGTTTCTTCTTGTGGCAAAGTTGTAATCTGGAGGACTCCATTAGATTGACTGGTGAGGTGGTGACCTGATAGTAATGTGTGGATGGAACGTCTTGGTGGTGGAGGACTTGTAAGTTATATGCAATTTCAGATGAACAGAGCATTTTTTGTGGGCTACATCTTCTAGATTCAATAGGCTGTACCCCAACACCCACCAGGCCCTGTGTCTCAACTTGCCAGATTCTGATGATGAGAGTGGGTAAGCAGGATGGGTAGAGTTGCAGAAGAACCACTTTTTGGATGCACCAGCTGGCAATGAATTATGAGGATGATGCAGGAGAAGAGAGTTCAATATGTGTCAACAGAGTAGAACATGATGACCAGGGTCAGGTAAACAGATTCACTTGCTATTTACTATTATAGGAAAGTGCCAGCATTCATAAGCATTAGTTTTCCTGTTAATATAGATATTCTGTGAGGTAAAAATGTATTTTCTTGATATAATCCAGATAAATAGGAACTTCCCATTTTAGCATCAGTTTTTGATTAACAGCCTCAGCGAATAAATTCCCAGTAGCCATGAAGTTGCATTGCTATGAACTTTTGCTGGTGGTGCTAGAATATAAGCTAGAAAAACAGTTAAGGAAAAAATATATTATTAATGGGAGTAAACTATTATTGTGTTAGCATGTAAACTGGTCAAGCCCAAAAAAGAATGAGAATGTTGGCGTTTTAAGCTGCAGTCCATATTTACGTAGAAGCGACTCCCACTGAACACAATGGGACTTATTTTTGAGTTGATGTGTGGAAGACTGTGTTATTAAGATACAGAACCCTTCCCCCCCCAAGTGGCATTAGTGAATTAATTACAGTGAACATTTTCATGGTGTGTTCACCAGAAGCTGCTCACCAGGGTTGGGTGGAGTCACTGCACTAGCTTCCCAGGAGGTGGGTCACTATTACTTACCAGGAGTGATAGAGGGAGGGGGAAGACAGCAGAGAAGTCAGTATGGTGCACATACGCCAACAGAAGCACTGAACAGGCACTGTTGGAGTCAACAGTGTATGTGCACTGCACTGACCTCTCTGCCACCTCTCCCCTCCCAGTAAGCAACAGCAGCCCACCAGCTGGGAAGCTAGTGTGGCAGCTTCACCCCACCTAGCAAGCCACTTTGGGGGCTCATCCAAGAAAGGCAAAAAGAGTATAGGAAAGCAATTGAATGAATGTGTGGATGGTGGCAGGTGACATAGACCCTGCAACATCCACATGTTGAAACGCATCTGCAACATACATCCACACCCCCACACACAGAGGCATGTAGGCAGGGCTCCAGGCATTTGGAAAGCTTGACTTCTCAGGGTTCCCAATCATATGGGGCCCTACCTACGCACACACATTTATACTCGTGAGCATATATTACAGACATGCTATAGTGAGGAGGACAGAACCTGCTGCTGTCTACCAGAAGAGCCCAAGTAGACTGAACAGGGCTAGTCTATGCAAATTTCCTTGGAAGTCAGTTATGTGAAGTTAAATATGACACACTGCCAAGTGAGAGTATTTAGGACTCGCTTAATAGGCAAAATCACATGTGGATCAAGACTATGTTAAGCAGGATCAGTCTTGCTTCCCGTTATTATGAAGGAGACATGGACTTATTATGTATCTAAACTTGGCACACATTTGTTTTGTTTCATCAAATGACATCTTAGGGTCTCTGGCTTGCCTAAAGATGGGTAAGGAATGGTGATGGCTGAAAAGGTATGAAAATAAGAAACCTCTTGATGCCTCCATCTTGTCATAAGAACATAAGACCATAAAAACATAAGAAAAGCCTGTTGGATCAGGCCAGTGACCCATCTAGTCCAGCATCCGGTTCTCACAGTGGCCAACCAGGTGCCTGTGGGAAGCCCAAAAGCAGCACTCTCTCTTCCTGCAGGTTCCAGCAACTGGTACTCAGAAGCACACTGCCTCCAACTATGGAGGTAGAGTATAGCCATCATGGCTAGTCACCATTGATAGCCTTATCTTCCACGAATTTGTCTAATCTTCTTTTAAAGCCATCCAAGTTGGTGGTCATCACTGTTCTTTTGGGAGCAAATTCCATTGTTTAACTATGCACTGTGTGAAGAAGGACTTTCTGTCTTTCCTGTCTGTCTGTCCTGGATTTTCCAAAGAACAGGGTGCTGAGGAGTAGTTTCTTTTCCTATATGTAGAACTTCACTGTCAACTATAATTACTGTTGATCTTAAGGTATGGTCCAAAAGTGTATGATTTTGCAGAAACTAAACAAGGGCCTTTCTGCACTCGCCTCTTATTGTACTACAATTGTTGTTTTCCACATGTCGTCATTATTCATCTGCAATTCTGGAACAATGAAGCGCTGCTTCCCTCTGACTGCTGCAATCAGAAAATAGCAGACAGCAATGATGGGAGTTCCAGTATGAGCCATAGTGGCCATGGGGTTCTTCTTGTCGAACCTGTTCTAATCTCCTATACTTCCACAAGGTTAGAATACAAGAATACTAGGCATTATATATACACAAAACAAAAACCAAACCATGAAAGGCTATCCCCGTGCACATGCTCATAACACCAGTATTTACTGGCTGGAGAAACACAAGGGTGTGTAAGGGGTGTGACTACAGCAACAGACGTTTTCTCAATTCAGGGCATGGACTGCCATTAGTGTGGAAGAGAAAAACCACACTCGGTCTCTAATACTTCTGCTGCTGCTATCATCATCATCATCATCATCATCCTGCACCTTCTTCAAAGGAACCCCAGGGAGACAAATAACAGTGCCATGTGACCAAAGGTGCAGTGAGTTCCAAATTCACTCTTAAAAATGTCAGATCAAACAGCAACTCTACCACAACTCTACCACAATAAAAGGTAAATATGGAAAGGCCCCAAGTTTGATTTTGGACTACCTCAGAACCCTATGCATGTTGCCTTGAATTCCATGATATAAAGGTGGGATGTACATCTAACAAACAAACTAAACAGTTATAGGGAGGCATCTTAGTTTCATGTCAAAAAGGTGCTACATATATATTGAGGTCTCTTGAGGTCTGTTGAGGTGCACAAAAACCTGACACGGAGAAAATAATCCTTGGCCAAAGACCAAATAAAGAAAAGCAAATAAAGTCAATGTCTAATTAGACATATGACTCTAAAAATATATATAGAAATGAATAGCGGAAAAAACAGTCTTGGCTAATAGACAACAGAATGCACAATAATGCCCAATTTCAAATGCACATGCACTTTACTACACAGGGTGTGATGTGAATTGTTAGCTCTACAAAGTATACATACACTCCCAATGGCAACACGGCAATAAAATGCAGAGGTGTACAAATACAGAAATATAAACTGCAAAGGTAAAATGCACAACAAATCTCAAATACTATGCCAAATATGCCAACATATGCCAAACGCATTTCGACTTGATTCAAGTCTTCATCAGTGGCATCTGTTCAGAGAGCTTCTCTTTGTGTGTGGATTCAGGTTATATAATGCATATAAACTATGTTTCTGCCGCAGATATCATTTATGAAAATAGCTTTGCAATTTTTCTGTAAAGCGGCAAGATATAAGCCTCCAATTGTACTAACTTCCAACTCTTGTATTCACTCTTATACAGCATGCATATGCTTCCTGTCCTGCCATAGGGAGTGTATGTATATTTTGTCCTTCTCACGTATAGTATCACTGCGTGAGGTTTTCCCCATCTTATAAATGTGCACTTGGTTTCTTTTTCCTAGGTGTAGAACTTTACACTTATCCCTGTTAAATTTCATTCTGTTGTTTTCAGCCCAATGCTCCAGCCTATCAAGATCACTTTGAATTTTGTTTGTCTTCCAGGGTATTAGCTATCCCTCCCAATTCTGTATCATCTGCAAATTTGATAAGCATTCTCTGTACCTCCTCATCCAAGTCATTAATAAAAATGTTGAAGAGCGCTGGGCCCAGGACTAAGCCCTGTGGTACCTCGCTTGTTACCTCCCCCCAGTGGCCAACCATGTGAGGATTCTGTGGGGCTCTCTTCCTCTTCCCTGCCTTGTTCAGAGAAAGAGCCAAGAGGATCTCTTCTTCAGATTGAGAATTTGGGACAAAATAGGGAAACGTCTATTCAGCATTTGCTTTCCATAGCAGCCAGTTCTGTTTAAACTTAGAAGGAAAAATTAAGGTACTTCAAAGCTTTACATTTTAATCTCAGTTTAAACAAATCTCCTAGCCATGGTGTCAATGCTTCAATGGTACAAGTACATTCCTGGCCACTTCTCCCAGAATGCCTTGCTCTGACTGAGGCCCCCACCCTGGCCCTTTTCTCAGAGCAAGGAAGTGGCAAAAGGGGGGAAAGTAAGCAGAGTAAGCAAGGAAAACAATAGTGGCAGTGGTAGCAGGAGTGGGAAAGGAAGAGGAAGAGTGGGAGGGCAGTGGCAGCTTCCGCTGCCACCTCAGGTAGTGCAGCTTCTCATGCTGAATCTGTTCACTGGGGGCTTTCTTTCCATGTTATTTCTAATTTTCTTCAACTACGTTAGAGCCACAGTTGATCAGATTTTGCCACTCCTGCTACTTAACTATTACTCTTATTGTATTATTATTGTTAGACCATTTTTCTTTGTTTTCATACAAACAGTATAAACAATGCAAACAACTGGGAGAAACTTTGGGGATGGGGAAGAAAAGGAAATGAAGGAAGAAATGTCTCTCACTTGCATTAGAGATGGTCCTCGTGCCCACACGTGAGTTAAACATGTAAATCATGGTAAGTTGTCCAAATAGCCTCAAAAGCACTTAAGCATTGTTGTCTATGATGGGCAGCATGCTCATTGATGGACGGGGTTGTCAAGTCCTCTGCCCACTGGGCAATGGAGGGCATTACATTATCCTTCCAGCTTTGAAGTATCAGGATACTTCATCACCATTAAAAGCTCAATGTTCATTTACTTTGACTGCCTGTCAGACTGCACAATATGGGAATGTTATTAAAGATTATGTTAACATCTACATCTCTCCCTTCCATCTGATGGCAGCGTGGGAGTGCTCATCCTAAACCGGTGCCTGGAGGCCGTGAAGGGCTGGATGTAGGCTAACAAACGGAAACTTAATCCAGACAAGATGGAAGTGTTGCTGGCCAAGGGGGAAACTGCCCCAAGGATAGGGTTGCAACCTGTTCTGGATGGGGTTGCAGTCCCCTTGAAAGAGTAGGTCTGCAGTTTGGGAGTTCTTCTGGATCCTGCCCTGCTGCTTGACTACCAGGTGGCTGCGGTACCCAGGAGTGCTTTTGGCCATCTCAAAATGGTCTACCAGCTGTGTCCGTTCCTGGAAGCAGCTGACTTGACCACAGTGACACATGCATTGGTGACATTGAGGTTTGATTACTGTAATCACACTCTACGTGGGGCTGCCTTTGAAAACGATTTGGAAACTACAGTTGGTCCAAAATGCAGCAGCCAGAATGTTAACTGGAGCACGGCACAGGGATCATATTACCCCTGTGCTTTATCGACTCCACTGGCTCCCAATTTGTTTCTGAGCCCAATTCAAAGTGCTGGTTTTGACCTTTAAAGCCCTAAATGGCCTTGGACCAGTGTATTTAAGGGACCGCTTACGTCCATATGTTGCTACCCTGGATTTAAGATCATCTGTCTCTGGTCTCCTCTGCGTGCTTGGAATGAAAGAAGTTAGATTGACAGCCATGTGGGAGAGAGCCTTTCAGTTGTGGCTCCCAGACTTTGGAATTCCCTGCCCCAAGAAGCCTGCTTTGCTCCCTCCTTGATGGTCTTCCAGAAACTTGTAAAAACTATTTTGTTCCGGAGAGCCTTTGGTTGGGACTGACGGGTCAGCCTGACACTGTTTAAAGTTTTTTATCTTTTATTTTTATCTTTTAAGTTCTTTTATTCTCACTCTCTTAAATGTGTATGCACATATATACATGTTTGTATGTTTGTATGTGTGTGTATGTATATGCATAATGCATTTTATGTATTTTAATTGTATTTTATGCATTTTAATTTACTGTAATGTTTGTGTTTTGATTGTGTATTTTACTATATATGTGTGCTATCTTATTGTAGCCGCAATGAGTGCCTGTTGTGGGCTAGAAGGGCAGGATAGAAATATGTTAAATAAATAAATAAATAACATCTACATTTCAAAGCTTCCCCCAAAACCGCATTAAAGTCAAGTAAAGACCTCATGCCAGAATAAGGACATTACTTTTCACATCCACATCTATGAACCAGTGATGCACATTCTGCATGAAAATGCCAGCATCTATTAGATTGCACCATGCTATTTTGGAAAAGCCTCAAAGGTGTCTAGTAAGCTTGAAATAGTAGTTTTTGCTGTATCAAAAATTCAGGTCCAGAGGAATTAGATGAATTAAGGCAATGTCTGTCACTCATTTCAAATGCAAAGATGTATCACTGAACACTAAAGTCAGGATCATTCAGACCATGGTATTCCCAATCTCTATGTATGAATGTGAAAGTTGGACAGTGAAAAAAGCAGATAAGAGGAAAATCAACTCATTTGACAAGTGGTGTTGGAGGAGAGCTTTGTGCATACCATGGACTGTGAAAAAGACAAATAATTGGGTGTTAGAACAAATTAAACCAGAACTATCACTAGAAGCTAAAATGATGAAACTGAGGTTATCATACTTTGGACACATCATGAGAAGACATGATTCACTAGAAAAAACCATAATGCTAGGAAAAACAGAAGGGAGTAGAAAAAGAGGAAGGCCAAACAAGAGATGGATTGATTCCATAAAGGAAGCCACAGACCTGAACTTACAGGATCTGAACAGGGTGGTTCATGACAGATGCTATTGGAGGTCACTGATTCATAGGGTCGCCATAAGTCGTAATCGACTTGAAGGTACATAACAACTGTCACCCATTGCTGTTTAAGTACCAGGTGCTCTAAGTCCTTAAAGTCTTTCCAGAACACAATGTCTCTCTCTTGTGTCACAATCTGTTGTTCTACAACCTTCCTTTAACATTGATTAGGCAACTGTGTATCACTCAGACTACTTAAAAATGAAAACAGACTTTTTTTGAAGGTTGTATACCTCCTGGGAATCCAAATTGCTTTCAGAAGATGAAGAATCAATAATTATGCTTTTGCAGAGAAAAATATCTGACCACTTAAGTGACTTGTTCAAGTTAATCCAGCAAGACAAAGACCAACAGAAAGATAACACTTCATTGTTCATCTTTCCAAAACCCTATTTAGAACAAATAGCATGTTTACAATATAGAAAACGTTCATTTGGGGTGGGGGGAAGAAAATGCTTTCTGGCTCAGCATGACATCCTTCTTTGTAGATTTTCAGCCTTCCACAAAACCGCAGGCAAGGTCCATTTCAGTCTTCTGATTTAAATTCTTCTTCCCTTCATTTGTGTCCTTCCATTGGAGTCAGCTGAGATTTCCACAACCTTATTACTATCCCCCTGATAAAGAGAAAGAAAAAAGAATAAACAAGCATCGACTGTGTCCTTGCTCTGACTTTTGCTTCTCTTTCAGAGATGGAAAACATTGTACAGACGCCCCTTTCGGAAATCTTTTTGTTTCTCTGGGCTTGTCACCTCAGGCCTGAGGGGTTAGCTAAAGAATTTGAGTGCATTGACTATATCATTTGTGCATTCTGCATTGTTGTTGGAATAGCATGCTCTCTTCTTGGCTTCCCCGGTATCTCTAAATGTAATGCTGTCCACCAACAACATGGCCAGATGACATCATGTATAGCTTTGTCTCAATTCAAAATAATTGGCCACCTATGAGACTTTAAAGTGCACTACACATATTGCTAGTACTAGTTCAGGAAACAAGGAACACTGTTGATTCATTTGTTGCCTCCTAATAAACTGAAATTCAACCCTGACAAGTGGTTTGTCTCCTTAGGAGGTTGGTGTTCAATCAGCTCTGGAGGAGATCTCACTATATTCTTTAGGGAAGGGGTCCCCAAACTGTGGTCTGTGGACCACCAGCAGTCTGTGAACTTCATTCAGGTAGTCTGCAGTGTGTCTGTGAAGAACTTCACCAGAAAGTAGTCTGACCATGACAATGGGGTGACATCCACTCCCCTATCTCCAGATCACCCCTTCCTCCATCTGGAGCAAAAAACACATTGAGGATGTGCCCTGCTCTATGTGTCAGGCCGATGACTTGAGACAGCCCCATGGTCGTCATGGAGGCCATGAAATCTCGAGCTGGAACACTAGAGGCAGCCTCAGCATGGACACTGAAATCACCCAGGACAATTGTTGTGGGCTCCTGCAGTACCACAGCCGAGATGGCCCCCATCAGCTCAGTCAGAGAAGCTGCCAGGCAGCAAGATGGCTGGCACACCAGCAGCAACCCTAGTTTACTGTCTCTTTGGCCCTCACACTCAAGACAGAGTTGTTTCCTGGTGACAGCGATGGAAGCTCTGTAGACCACAGGACTCCTCCCCCGCATCCCTGCAGCTTGTGCTGGTGTTGCACCGAGTATCCAGGTGGGCAAAGCTGGGTCAGATCAACTCCTGCCAGCTCACCCACCCAGGTCTCAGTAATACACACCAAATAATACACACAATCAAATAATGGATGAGTGTGGTCTTATTGTGTACCGATCTGGTGTTAAACAACAACACACACAGGTCAGTGGGCATAGCAGATGAGCAATGAGGAACCCGTCCATGAGAGGAGTGGGAGTGAGGTACAAGATGTAGATAGCCTTGCCCTCATCTTCTGTGGTACCCATGATCACTGAAACTGGGGTAGTGTCACCCATTTTCCTCCTTACTAAGACTCCTCCTAAACACCTGATATGGACCCAACAAGAGCCCACCAACAAAACCTACCTGAACCAGTTATCCCAGTAGGCCTCTGAGAAAATTTGCAACAGTCACACCCACTCAGTATCTTTCACACGGGGCGACTTCCGGGAAGGGTGACTTAGCCTGTGCCTGCTTTTGAGACGGGCTCCTGCCTCAAAAGAAGCTTATTCAGATATATCAGTCAGTTTTTTCTTTTTTTTTGACTGATTAAACTTCTCCCGGGTAGGGAGAAACGAAGAGATTAACCTCAAAGCCTATTTTTGTTGGGACGACCAGATCTCATTAATTTATGGGACGAGGTCCAGCCGACGAAGGTGGGACGGATTTTCAACAGCAAGCTCTATCTGTTAAAGCGAACGTTCATCTTATCTTCTAAGAGAGAACGCATTAACAGGCAAGCACCCTTCTTTCTATATTTTTCTTTTACTTGACTTAAATTGTTGCTGTTTAAAAGAGATTTGCCAGATTGATCGGTTTTTGACATCTCACTGGGGAGCCGTAACTTCTCTCTGCTACGCACTAATTAATAGCTTATCTCTGTTTTTGTTGCAAAAAGCTGTCCTGGATTTGCATTCTAAAGATACACACAGAAGAGGGATTTCTATTCCAGATTTTTATTTTGAAAAATATTATACTGTTTTGAGACTACTCTCTTTTTGGTCTATTTTATTTTGACGAATCTGTTTCTTGACGATTGCCATTAATTGTTTCGATCCTGGGAACTGCATTTTGTTTACTTAACTATTGGAGAGATAAGGCTGTCTGCTCTGTTTATACTGTGATGTCACCAAGTTTGGAGTATTAACCCAATTGTTGCTGAAATAAGAAGTGGTTTTCCTATATTTTTCTTTTAAAATGGCAATTAAGAAAGTGGCTGAGAATCTGGAAATAACTATGTTTCAGAAAATAATGGATGAGATTGAGATAACGAAAATTGAATTGAGTAAAATGAAGCAGGAGATTAAAGATATAAGGGTCCCTGTGAGAGAGGTGACCCTGGAAGGGGTCCCTGTGAGAGAGGAGACCCCGGAGATTGGAACAGGGGTCCCTGTGAGAGAGGAGACCCTGGAGACTGGAATAGGGGTCCCTGTGAGAGAGGAGATCCCGGAGATTGGAACAAACGTGGAACAGGAACAAGATTTGGAGTCTATGGACTTTAGAAATAAAATCTATTGTTTGGAACTCAATGTTATCTCTGAAGAAATTAATGAAGATTCTAGAGATAAAGTTATCAATGGCATGGATTATCTTCTGGACTGGAATGATGTGATGGAGCCCAATATAGAGAAAATCTATGGAATTAACTGCAGCCATGTGACAATGGAAAAACTTTTAAGAGATGACCCAGTGTATTTTGAAAAAAAGAACAGAGATATGATTTTACAGCAGTATTTCAGCAACCTATTCAGAATGGATGGCAAGAAAATATTTGGGATAGAGGTAATTCCCATCAGACTCTTACTATATGACTATGGCTTTGACAGCAAGATTATTATGGAATACTGATAATGGAAGATTGGATATTGAAATTACTGGACTTAACAAGACTACTGAAGATGGAAGATGGAAAATGGAACTAATAGAGATAATAGAACAATGGCTACTGAAATTACTGAACCTAACAGATTCTGATGTGATGGATTAATTGAAATGTTTATTTTGACTATGGTTATGACAATAAGATTATCATAATTAGTAATGAGATGGATTAATCGATATGCTTATCTGGAAAAAAAAATTGATAGATATATTTCTTAAAGAATTGAAATCTCTCTTTGACTTTTTGTGGAAAGAATAAAGTAATGTTTATGAGATTTGATGATTAAGTAAGATAACTACTGGAGGAAAGTGATTTTATAATATGACTTAAGAGACAGGATTGCTATATATTATAGACTTATAACTGATTTGATCTTTGACAAATGGGAAGTCAATATTTTACTCTTTATTTTTTATTTTTGTTTTTTTTTTCTTTTTTTCTTTTTGTTTAACTATTTTTGATTTTGTTTTTTGTCTTTGAATGTTTTATGATTTTGTCTTGTATGTTTTATGAAAATTTGAATAAAAATTATTGAAAAAAAAAAAAAAAAGTATCTTTCACACGGGGCATATGTACTCCCCCCCTGTCTCACACCCAGGGAGGGCCAGGCTTCTGCCAGTTATAGACTCTGAAGGCATCTGGCGACTTTCTCCTATTGTTCAGTTCACTGCACAGGCTCTCACCCTGCTCAGGAATTACACATGCACCATATGCCCTCCCCACTACCAATCTCCTCTAGATTGGTTAAAAATAAAATAGGAGGGGATAGCACCCTCGCCCTTGGGACTCCCTAAGGGGCTCTCCAAGGGCAGCCAGGCTTTTATGCCTCCTGACCCAGCCAGGAGCTGACTCAAGAGGCTGCCAGATTGACTGCAGCCTCTGTCTGGAGTCAGGGTCAGGCAGGGGGTCCCAGTCCTTGCAGCACTTACCAGGGACTTCAGCTGTCTCAAGAGACAGCAACCCAGAGGAGCCAGCAGGCAAGCTCCCAGATGCTCTGGTACACACTCCCAGGGCAGATCTTCTCCAGTCCCCCAGTGCTGCAGCTGTTCCCATATGCCAGCTGCAACCTCTCGTAGACAGAGATAACTGAGCCACAGTTATCCATGTCGTCGTAGTTTCAAGGTTGGATTACTGCAATGCACTTTACATGGGACTGCCCTTGAAGACTCTTTAACTTTAGAGCAGTTTGCTTTTGTTATCTATTTAAACTGGCTGTTGCTGTATGAATTTGTATACTTTGTTCATTTTTTTTTAATTTGCAGTATTAGTTTTAATATTTTTTAAAATTATTTTTAATGGCACTTTTTGTTTCTTACTGCTTTGTTAGCTGCCTTGGGAACATAAATCTGCATTGAAGGTACTTATTTAATACAAACAGGTAAATAAATAATCAAATCCGTAAGTCACATACATCTGCATTTTTCCCCATACTAAATGCAACCATGCATACCCCCCACCCCATCTGGACTAGCTAGTGTCCATGTAATAATAATGGATCTTAGACAAAAGAATACTCAAGAATGTACATTCCACATGGAGCTTTAAGATCAACTGGGAAAGCTTTCTTAAGAACAAGAACTATGTGGCAAATCAAATCAAGGATCTACAGAAAGGAGCGCTTGGGTGCTACTGTAATAAAATTTCTCAAATTTGGAATTGTGTTCTGATCAGCAAAGCCTAAGTCTGTATGTCTTGTAGGAAAAGTATAAGACATTTTTCTTAAAAATGGCTTCTGGTGGCCAGGATGAGAGAAGGACAGGATAAAACAATCAACATACCATTAAGGGCCCTTTGGGATAGGGCAGCTTGTAAGTCCAATAAAGAAAGAATTATTGGAAACACCTGTGATTTCAAACAGGCTTCTTGGGAAAATATTTATTATTTTTTCATAAGTCTATATTTTAATCAGTTAATTACATAAGGAAGTGGGACTGTGATTTAAAGGGCAATATTTCCTGAGTGTGCGTATAGTAACTTCATAAGAATGTTTTTATTTAACGCCATAAGAATATTGTACGTATCTTATGTATTGACGCAAGAAATGTGTCCCAATATTACAAGTGTATTCTGCATGCAGAAGCAAGCCTAAAGACATCTGAAAGATTGTCTCATCCTTTATATAGCCAGATGATCACTGTGCTCTGCAGGTGAGGTCCTCCTGCAAATACCATCTCATCAGGAGGTCAGTTCCAAACAACATAGCAAGAAGACCTTTAGTGTTGTGGCACCTACGCTTTGAAATTCCCTCCCTTAGACAGGCACCATCTCTGTTGTCTTTTTGGCACCAACTGGTGAGCTTCCTCACAAGCTTTTTAAGTAGATACCTTATCCCAGGCTGCATCTGTATTGGAATTGTTTTTAAGATGTTTTGGTTTGAAGATGTTTTGTTTTAAAGATGTTTTGGTTTGAATATGTGTTTTTTAAAAGATGTGTTTAGTGTTTTATCACTTGTTTGCTTCCCTGGGCTTCCTTTGGGAGGAAGGCAGGATAGAAATTTTATATAGGTAAATTAATAAGGCCTCTAGAATCTCAAATAACAGAACAACAGTGTCTCAGATACGCTATAGTAAGTAAGTGGATGGGGAAAGTTGTTGGCACATATAGTTTGGGCCTCACCACAGTACTGCATGACATCCAATGTGTGGAACAGCCAGTGAAAAGATTTGTTGTTGTTGTTTTCATGTCTTCTCATTATGTGGCCAAAGTATGATAACCTCAGTTTCATCATTTTAGCTTCTAGTGATAGTTCTGGTTTAATTTGTTCTAACACCCAATTATTTTGTCTTTTTTGCAGTCCATGGTATGCGCAAAGCTCTCCTCCAACACCTCATTTCAAACAAGTTGATTTTTCTCTTACCGCTTTTTTCACTGTCCAACTTTCAAATCCATACATAGAGATCAGGAATACCATCGTCTGAATGATCCTGACTTTAGTGTTCAGCGATACGTCTTTGCATTTGAGGACCTTTTTTAGTTCTCTCACAGCTGCCCTCCCCAGTCCTAGCCTTTTTCTGATTTCTTTACTATTGTCTCCATTTTGGTTAATGACTGTGCTGAGGTATTGAGAATCCTTGACAAGTTCAATGTCCTCGTTGTCAGCTTTAAAATTACATAAATCTTCTGTTGTCATTACTTTAGTCTTCTTGACGTTCAGCTGTAGTTCTGCTTTTGTGCTTTCCTCTTTAACTTTCATCAGCATTCTTTTCCAATCATTACTGGTTTCTGTTAGTAGTATGGTATTGTCTGCATATCTTAAATTATTGATATTTCTCCCTCCAATTTTCACACTTCCTTCATCTTGGTCCAATTCCGCTTTCCGTATATGTTCTGTGTATAGATTAAACAAATAGGGTGATAAAATACACTCCTGTCTCACACCCTTTCCTATTGTGAACCAATTTGTTTCTCTATATTCTGTCCTTACAGTAGCCTCTTGTCCAGATAGCTTTGTAGAAACTTTGGCTTTAGTTTAAAAATTTGGTTCCCATTTCTTGATAAACTCTAGTACAGAGATGAGAAGCCTGTGGCCCTCCAGATGTTGCTGGACCTCCATCAGCCCAAGCCAGTAGGGCCAATGATCAGGGATGATGGAAGCCACAGTTCAGAAATATCTGGAGGGTCACAGGTTCCCTATACCTGGTCCAGTACATGTAAAAGTGTGCTGTGCAGCTGTTAAAAAAGTCACTGCAGATTACTACTACTACTACTACTACTACTACTACTGCTATTATTACACTTCTATACCACCCCATAGCCAAAGCTCTCTGGGCGGTTTACAACATAAAAATCAATATAAATTCTACATCTGATACAATTGCAATAATAAGAAAAACAATAATTCACATCTTAAGTAAACATCTCCAAACAATATACATAACATGAAAACAAAATGAATCATATACAAAACAAAAAGAAAAAAACTAACAATTATAAAATATATCTAAAAATTTCCATGGAGGTCAAGTATTCTCTAATTTCCCATAGTACTTCTCCCCACCTGACCACCATCTTCTGTAGCCAGTATCATTAACATTTCTTCCATTGTCTTCTTTCTCCAGGACAACCCCAAGATGACTTAGCATCGCACTTTGTGCGACGGCGAGGCACATGCTGAGGCACTGCCACAGGTAGCTCCTCCCCTTCATATACCCAGCTTCAGGCAGCTCCTCCCCTTCATATACAAAATAGGCTTCTGGTCACCTGTATAAAGTTGTGTGGATGGTCAGCTGCAGGCTTTTATGATGGTGGAAGATAGATGTCATTGCGTGGATGGTCAGCTGCAGACTTTTATGATGGTGGAAGACAGATGTCATGGACCCTGATGTAATGAGATAGCACATGGATTTCATATTCATTGATTCATGCTTGATCAGGTCCATGAAAACCAGAACATATACTAAGCACAGTCAGTTTTGACAGTGCCAGTCATCTGTTTTTGGACAGAATCCTGTCCCATCTTCCCTTAAACAGGTGATTGAGTATGTTACCATGCTGGTTACTAATCTTTTTGGGTCTATGGACACATTTGGCATTTTGAGAGACTGCCATGGACAACATCTCCTCTGCTTATCGCCACACTCCCCTGTGCAACTTACATCTACCCAGGTAGGCAGAAAGTATACACATGTATGATTGCACACACATTCCTTTTCCAAGTGATCCAGTAGAATTAAAATAGATCTACTTGAATCTGCATGATTTTACAGAGGACCCCCTGAAATCACCATCAAATGAAAGCTTAGAGTGGTAGGCTGCAGAGTAAAAATCACAGATCCAGTGCTTTCTAGCACCACAAAAACATTGATCTAATATGAGGATCATCATCAATCTTCATGTTTTATATAGGATGGCAAGAAAACACCAAGAAATCACAGAACACATATGTGGACACCAAGGTGATATGATGGTGGTTTTGAAGGGATCCCTTATAAAAATTATAAGCATCTGTACTTTGGATCCATGTTTTTGCACCATTGCAACATTAGAAAGTACCGTATCTGTGATTTTTATGATTCAGTCAATGAAGTAAGATGTGAACTATGATTTGACGGCAATTGGTGACAATCCATAAAAAAATATGCAATTTCAACAATTTCAATATGGTTTCTTTTAATTAGATCTGATGGGGGTCTGTGCATGCACCTTATTTATCATTATCTCTCCATCTTAAGCTTTGTGGCACTGCACATTCTCCCATTGGTCCCTCCATTTTTCTCCCCTTAGTCTCCCAAGCTTCGTCATCTTCCTCTTCTGCCTGCTCAGTTACTCTGGTTTCTATCCAGCTGCTTAGGTACCATTCTGAGCTTCAAAAGCCCATGGAACAGAGCAAGAAAATGGGAAGCCGCATCCAACTTCTTCCTTCAATTCTACTCTATGCAATTTAAAGGAGGAAAAAGAAAAACCATCCTTGCCACCTCAGAACAAAGGGGGCATTGAGCAGGGGAGGAGGGCTCAGAGGTTTCACAGGAGCCAGGGAAAGGCCTCAAGGGCACCATTGTCTTTATGTGCTTACTGACCAGCTGTTCTATGGACACAGATTTTTGCACTCAGCTCACCTTGAACAAGGATTTTCTTTTAAAAAAATGCAAATCAGGACATATTGTTTTCATACAACAAAATCTGGATTTTAAGCAAAGTTGATCAAATCAGAGCTCCTGTGAAGTTTGCTACTTTAATAGATTCTTCCACCTCTTACATGGACTGGAAGGCCTTGGAATTTCTCAGCAATGCATTTTTTCCCCTAGTGACAACTGCAGAATATTGTCTTTGATGCTTTCCACAGCAAGCATATTAAAAAAGGACTTGAATCCGTGCCAGGGAAGGGAAGGGAAGGCTTGACAGATCAGAGTTCATAATGTTTATTAAGTCCTTTTTTCAAACCTATCCCTGAAAGGATCCTCCTCCCGCCCAGGCACCCCCGCTTTGTATAATGAAGTGAAGCTCTAGCAGTAGGAGGTTGCCCCAAAAGCTATAAAAGCATTTCCCCTGGCATGATATTTATTGGTACAGACAGATGCCACTCATTCACTCTGTGAATGGTAGGAGTGGAATTGAATTAGGCAGAGGATTAAACTGACTGTCATTCATAGTTATCTTGTACATGAGAAACTACTGGCAACAGGAAATGCTCAGACTTAGCGAATCTAATAGAAAACAATAGGCTTATTCACGACAAGCAAGGGAGTCTCCCTGCAGTGCAGCAATTTAATATGCACCAGTGAGAAGTGGCATGATGATCAAACGGCTTTCTGTCTTGCCGGCACTTCATCTGGCATGGCTTTGGGTAAGCAAGCAAGTTGTAACAGCACCCCAACTGGAAAGGAATAGCTTTCAACTCATGTCTTGAGGACAATTGGAGCATTTGTAGGCTAGGGTAATGGAATATGCATCCTTTCATCTGTAGAGTTTTGGCTCGAGCCTGCCAAAGATAGTGGTTACCAGAAGTTTGCAATAAAACAAAATAAAAATAATTTCTTGGATTAAAAAATCCTTTAATGTCCACTCAGCTAAGTGAAAACAGCATGTTTATATCACATCATGAGACTGATTCTGATTGCCATCAGCACTCCCTCTTTCGCTGCCCTTAACAAAGCCATCAATTGTTGTTTAACCATTGGCATGCCTTGACCTCTTGCCTGGAAAATGGATAGCTTAAGGATACCTACCATGCTCATGCAGTCCAAGAGCTACAACTGTCATCTGGCAGCGCAGGGCCAGCCATATTATTAGGTAGAGTATGGCAGCAAATGCTGAGGGACACAGAGAGAACAAATTGTGTGAGTCATTCAACCTGCTGCCCTCAGATGTGGTGGTGGAAGCCAGTTTTGAAGAAACAATCAAGTGCCAATCTGGTTGGCTTTTGTATGCCGAATGGGTGAGACAACATGTTGCCCCTTTGCCTCAGGCAGCAAAATGTCTTGAACAAGTCCTGTGGCAGTGAATGGTCAGTGCTTTAAAGCCACAGTGGTTTTGCACAGGCAGATGGATGAGGGTCACTTTGGCAACCACTGGCTTAGCAGCCCAACAGGGACAAGCAGGGGACTGGGGAGATCTACAATCTGAAGTTCAGTTATCACTGCACAATTTTGTATAATCTGCAAATCACAATCTAACACAAACTGGATTCCATTTTGATATGTAATTATTGCCTACTTGCTATGTTCTTTTCAACTATGCCTTGTTGACACATTTTGGAGCCAATCTACACATTACTCCACTTAGGTGAAACACTAACAGAGGAGAATTCTGGGCTGCACCACATCATCTTCAAAGTTCTCCAACATCTTTTTGCATCTTCCATCATGGAGAAACATCCTTTCACGCAGTAAATTAGCACAACAGGGAGGGGGTGGGGAACCAGCAAAGCCCTTTCTGTAATATACTAATATACTACAGGCAGGAAGATCATGTGGAGATTTATTTATGCATGAAGGAGGATTCATAAACATGGTCCCTTGCCTATGGTGAGAATCCTTTCACCTCATTCTGTATAAGATATAGAACAGCTGCGTAGTTGTGTTTTGGAGGCTTGTAATAAACAGTCACTGGCTGCAGAGAGCTGATACATATTCTTTACATCCATGATAAGGCTTTAAAGTCGATGTGACTTAATGTCCTGTTCAAGGATTTCCACTTCTCATGCTTATACTTTACTACTGCAACACAACTGCAATAACTGCATATTCCTCCTGTTTACCTTGCCTCCACTTCCCCCTTGTCACCACTTGTGTATTTCTAGATTGCAGGCCTCTTCTCTCATATGTATGGTAATGTATAAGTGGATGGTGCAATATTAATAAGAACCTTCCTAATCTTTTTCTCAACTAAAAAGTCGCAAACACTATCATCTTTCTTCAAAGTGGAGTTTCTCCAACTCCTTGATAATTTTGATTGCCTTTTTCTGCACCTTTTTCAGCTCTACAATATTGCTTTTGAGATGTGGCAACCGGAACTATATGCAGTTTACTATGTGTGGTCACATCATAGATTTGTAAAAGGCATGACTATATTGGCAGTTTTATTTTTGATCTCTTCCCTAATGGTACACACTGGATCAACTTTTTACTGAGCTGTGTTTTGATGCCAACATCCTTTTCCTGATCAGTCACCACAAGTTCAGATTCAATTAGCTTATATGTGTAATTAGGATTTATTTGCTCCAATGTGCATCATACTTACTTATATTTGCCATTTTGATAGTCAACTGGTTTGCAAAGGTCTCTTTTAATCTCTTCACAATCCTTTTCTGCTTTTACCACTCTGGATACATTGGTGTTATCTGCTCACCCCTAACTCCAGATCATTTATGAACAAGTGAAAATCACCAGTCTCAACACAAATCTCTGCCCTGGGTGGGGTGGACTGCTTACATTCCTCTATTATGAGAAATCTCCATTTATTCCTACTACTGTCTGCTTCCTAGTGTTTAGTCAGTTGCCAATCCACAAGAGAACTCTTGTCCCATAACAATTAAGTTTATTCAAGAGCCTTTGGTGAGGAACTTTATCAAATGCTTTTTCAAAATTCCAGGCATACAGGGTTTACTGAATCACCCCTAACCGCATGCTTATTAACACTCTTGAAGAACTCTAAAAGGTTAGTGAGACAGGCTTTACCGTTACAGAAGCCATGCTGATTCCTCAACAAGACTTGTTCTTGATGGCCCTGTTAAGAAGCTGATACCTAATACAAAATACTTGTGTAGATCTCTTAGCCTATGCAACATTGCTGTAACATCATGTTTTGTCAAGTTGTACTAGAACAACAGTTAAAAATGGCTCTCAGTAATTCCTTGAGAGAGAAGATGGTCAAGAGGATAGATCATTTTACTTTCAGTGACACGTGGGCTCAAATCGATACACATCTATCAAAAATCTCTTGGGGACTTTGTGATCTTTCAGCTCAGTTCCTCCTGCTCTAACATAAGAGTAATAATGACACAACTCTTGAGGTCACTATGAAGATGAATGAGACAAGAACAGACAACATTTTTCAAATGTTTTCCTTTTGTAAAGTAAGGCTTTCATGGATGGAAGACAGGACTAGATCTAATGAGCTTAAGTTACAGGAGGACAGATTTCAGTTGAACATTAGGAGAAACTTCTTAACAGGAAGAACAATTCAACAATGGAACCAATTACCTAGAGCAGGAGTGGAGAACCTTTGACCCTTCAAATGTCCCTGAACTACAACTCCCATCAGCCTTAGCAAGTATGGCCAATAGCCAGGGATGATTGGAGCTGTAATTCAGTAAAACCTGCCCTAGAGGGATCGTGGGCTCCTCCTTACTCGAAATCTTATGGGGATGTTCTATCTCTGGATTTCTTGCATTGAGTGGGAGTTTGAACTAGATTGTCTACATGCCCCCCATTCCATGACTGATTTACAATTTGAAACTTTTTGATGCCAAAACATTATATTAAAAAATGCCTATTAGGAGCAAAGTTCATAGTCTGTTATAAATACCACAATCTCAGCATATTCTCCATTGCTATCTGTGACTAATGGATACCCTACATTTGTAAAAAAGAACAAATTTAAAGAAGTGTTGAGACTGAGTCAAGCAGGGAAAATGAAGGTGGCATACTAAGAAACATGCTTATTTACATCACCCTAGGCACAATTTCTATCATGAGCTTATGGACTCTGTTCTGGCTGCAGCATTTAGGAGGAGAATTCATTTGATTTTTATGTTTGCATTGTCTGTGTGTGTAATGGTAGTCTAATGTTACATGTTTATTAAAAGAAAAGCTATAGGGCTTAGCCAAAATATGATCATCTCAGATAAAAGCTGATTCATTTTGGCCCAAGGGCAGAATCACTAAAATAAATCCCACTAAGCGCAAAAAATCAGGGAGAATCAAAGTTATATATTTGGCAGGCAAGAGTATTAATCTAGAAGCGTTATATATGTTGTATCATAGTGAGGATTTTAATGTGCTCATTCCTTGGGAGGAACAAAATGCACATCTGCTTTACATTATGCCTGCAGAGAAGAGTTAAGTTGATTTCAACCACACTGTAGGCACAGAAAACCAATAAATGGGCTCTGGGCTTCTCTCAAAAATAACTTCTGATAAGAGCATAGCAACAACTATTCTTGAGCTGCTAGTTTCAGATCCTAAATATAACATAGAAAGCAAGCATAATTTTCAAGATTGAAACAGAACAAAACCTGAACTGTTGGAACTGGTGAATTCCACTACGAGTCTGGAAGGCTCTAGTAAGACAGTAGCACCACCTTCGCACCAAATGTCCTGTGCACACACAAACTGCATTGCACAGGCTCAGATGCTTACAGAACCCTCTGAATTCCTAAATGCTTGCCACTAGGAGTTTCTAGAATTTGAACCAGATCTTCAGGGGATGGGGAGACACACAGAAACTGCCTTGGATTTCCAGGTCTACCAAAATTTCCTTCAAGTTGAACTAGTGGTTCTATGCATCTCTATTCAAAGCACTGCACAATCAAACCTACCTTTCCACTCACCTATTTCATATTTCCATATGACATAGTTGGCACTCCTGTTGAGGCTCTCGTCACACTGTGGAATGCTGAGATGCTCCTCAGTGCCCTCGCCATTGCTGTGATGCACCTTGGTCACCTTGGTACTCTAGTGACCTGTGTGCAATGAAACAGGAGGGTATACAGCTAGTGTGGGTGGCATAAATTTTGATCTGAACATAATCAAGTACATGCGAGGTCACATTACTGCACCTACCATGTGGTGTTGGTGACAAAGAAAGCCTACTTCTCTGCCACCACTGCATCTGCAAATAGTTGCCCAGCAGAGCTTTTCTGAATGGTGGATAGGCTTTTGTCATCTAACCAAGAGAGCTTTGCTCCGACACTCTAGGCAGCCTGCTGTAACAACTCTGAGAGGCACTTGAGGAACAAAATCACTCAGATTTGGACAGAGTTGGACTGTTAGACCAAGTCCTATGGAGGCTGGATCAGTTTCACATATTGCACCCTGAGGATATTGACAAGCTGCTTGAAGAAATGCAGATGACCACCTGTCCCCTTAACCCTTGCCCACCTTGGCTTCTTAGAGCTAGCCATAGGGAGTTGACTGGGTGGTTCCAAGGAGTGATTAATACTTCACTTGAGGAGGTAAAATACCATTTGCCTTGAAGGAGCCAGTGGTGCATCCCCTCTGTAAGAGGACCTCCTTGGACCTATAAGTGCTAAACAAATATCACCCAGTAGTGACTGTCCCCTTTTGGGGCAAAGTGCTCGAGGAGGTGGTGGCATGCCAGAAGACTGAGCATCTAGATCAGTGGTTCCCAACCTGGGGACCGTGACCCCCCGGGGGGCATAGTTATCCAGAGGGGGCTTTGAACGTAAATAAATAATTTATTTTTTAAAAAGTCTTCACTCCCTGAATGCTGTTTGCTCCCCACTGCCGCTTCAGATGACACCTCCCCCGTGCTCCAAATGAGATGGGAGAAGATTAGCTGAAGCACCAAAGCATCTTTCAGGCACACTGAGGGCAGGCATCTGCCTATAAAACACATGGCAGATGCCAAAGAAGGGTGAGGGTATAGTTACCAGGAAGAAGAGGGGATTACTATAGCCGACTCATCTCCTCGCACTGCCATTGCTGAAGATGCTCTTGCTCAGAATGAGAGAGGGCTTTTTGTGAAGCAAAAAGAAGCAAGGATGCAAGGAAAGGCTGCTTTCTCCTTCCTTCCTGGCAGCCAGCCTGCCTGCCTTTCTTGGCTCCTGCTTTGCTGCCATCTCCTTTTAAAAAGTATTTTTATTTGCAAGGCCACCCAGATCTCACCTTTGGCCCAGACAGAGCCAAAGAGCAGTGAGAAAGCTCAGGACTTGCTCACCCCCCATCTCTGAGGGCAAGTGTGTATGTGCCAGCATCCTCCCTATCTTCCACCTACAATCTGCCCCCCCCAATCTCTCTTTCTAAGATGTTGCAACAGTTGAGGGCTTATACCCTCCCACGGGCCCAAATGCCTGCCTGCCTGCAGATGCTTGCAGGAGGGGCAGGTGCGTTTGTGCGTGCGCTGATCTGTCTTCTGCTCCACTCTCATTCCCCAAGTGCACGCTAACCAAGGCATCAGTTCTGATGATCACCCCAAGGCTAAAAGCACTAACCCCCCTTCTCAATCTATCCACCCTTTTGTCTTCACTCTTTAGCATCCCCACCATTACCACATTGCTGCTTCTTTATTAATTATTTTTATTATTATTTTTAAAAACCTCAGCAGGTTGGTTGAGGCTGGGGTCCACATACTGCGGTTGAAATGTATTTATTTATTTATTATTGCATTTATATCCCAACTTTTCTCCAAGTTGCTGAAGGTGGTGCACATAGTCCCCTCCTTTCCATTTTATCATTAAACCAACCCTATGAGATAGGTCAGGCAGAGAGACTGTGTCTGGCTCAAGCTCACCAAGTGGGTTTCATGGCTGGGTGGGGATTTGAACCTGGACCTTAGTCCAACACTGTAACTCACTGGTGTTGGGAGACAGGACTGTACATCTTCAGATTATGTGTGTGTAAGGAGGAGGATACCAATTTGATGAACCTTTGCATTTAAGGAAAGGAATATCTGGATATGTGATTTTGCCACGGACCATTTTTTCACTTAACAAAGGTTAAAATTACAATTAGCATTTGGGGGGTCCACAATTTTTTTAGCTTCTAAAGGGGACCTCATAAAAGTTGGGAACCACTGATCTAGATCCATTTCAGTCTGGCATTAGGCCCAGTCATGGCACTGAAACTGCCTTGGTCACCCTAACTGATGACATTAATACAGGAGAGATGGGGGAGCGCAACCCTACACTTTTTTCTTGATCCCTCAGTGGCTTTTGAAACCATTGACCACTGTATCCTTCTGGAGCAACACAAGGAAGTGAGGGTCAGGAGCACTGTACTTCAGTAGTTCTACCACCTCCAGGGACATTTCCAGAAAGTAGTTATGGGATGTTACCGTTCAATACCAAGGGAGCTTTCCTGTGGTGTCGCACAGGGTTCCATCTTATCCCCCATGCTATTTGATCTCTATATGAAGCTTCTGGGAGCTGTCATCAAGAATTTCGGAGTGAAGTGTCACCAATATGCATACGACTTTTAGCTCTCGCTGTCTTCCATCTGAATTGGGAGAGGTGGTTGACATGATAGACAGGTGTTTGGCGACAGTGATAGGCTGGATGTGAGCCAAAAAACTGAAACTGAATTCTGTAAAGACAGAGGTGTTATGTGTTCCAGGTTATTGAGTCCAGGAGATAGGAAGATGGTGTTTTCTGGGTGGGTTGCACTCCTCTGGAAGGAGCAGATTCATAGCTTGGGGATACTCTTTGATCCAACATTGTCACTTGAGGCCCTGGTAGCCTCGGTGGTAGGAGTGCATATTTCCAGCTCCACCTGGTTCGCCAGATATGGCCCCTTTTGGACAGAGATGACTTGGCCACAGTAACGCTGTAACATAGGAACATGCTCTGGTAACTTCCAGATTAGATTATTTCAATGCACTCTACATGGGGCTGCCCTTGAAGACAACTCAGAAGCTCCAGCTAGTCCAAAATGCTGGTTCTAAATCAATTGCATTAGTTGCCAGTTCATTTGTAGGCCCAATTTAAGGTGCTCATGCTAGTGTTTGAAGTCCTAAGCAACTGCCTCATTCCCTACAGACCTTCTCGGGTGTTAAGATCAGCAAAGGGGGCCTTCTTGATAGTTCTACCATCCT
This sequence comes from Rhineura floridana, assembly GCF_030035675.1. Taxonomy (NCBI): domain Eukaryota; kingdom Metazoa; phylum Chordata; class Lepidosauria; order Squamata; family Rhineuridae; genus Rhineura; species Rhineura floridana. The sequence goes on from NC_084489.1 coordinate 44,478,557, forward strand.
CAGAAGTTCAGGGGATGGTGGCCTTGAAGAAGGCATTCTCTGTGGCAGCCCCTAAGTTATGGAATTCCCTCCCCACTGTACAGTTTTTGGCAAGTGCTAACACCACACTTCTTTATCTTATGCTTTTGACACCCCAGATGTATGTTTTTAGGATCCACCCTATTCCTATTATCATAATTTGTTTTGTTTTTAATACTGAGTTTTAAACTGTTGTAACCTGCCCTGGGACCTGTTGTGAAGGACAGGTAACAACAACAATAACAAGGACAGATATTTCTTATCATTCAAATGTACTCTTCATTAGTGGAGAAAACAGTATGAAGTGATATGCTTGTAAGTAGGGATGAAGGGATCTGCCAATTCCTGTTTCTATTGGTTTCTCATTTTTCTGATATTAAAGTTTGGTTCTCCCCATCTCTGCAATGGCTTCTTTAAAAAATTGTTTAAGTCTGCATGAAAGTTTGTATGCATCCTCATGCACATTTCTCTTAATATATTCAGCTTTTAATGCAATTTTGCATAGTATATATATGCATTTTCCCAATCAATTTCCTCCTAAACAGAATGCATTTTTGCATATTATTTTCACTAATACATGCATTGTTGTAGCCATTCTTTGGATGAAGAGCAGTACTACAACATTTGGAGAAGTGCAAATTTGATGGCTTGGTTCAGGAAGTGCAAATTTTGTAGTTTGCAAATCACCAAACTAACACTTCTTGAACCAATGCATGAATCCAAAACACAGCTCTTCTTCAAAATCCAGACTTCTCCAAAGTGGTGGGTGGTTTTTTTTTGGTAAACAGCTTTATTTGGGATAAATAAAAAATGCAACTCCTTATTCCTAGCACCATTTTTGTCTCTGAAAAAGTATTCTCACAACAAGGCTTTTAAAAAGAAATAAAGCGTGTACTGCATGCGTAAATGTAGCTTTTAATAGAGACAGTTGAAAATAATGATCCTTTGATTCTACACATTACGACTAACTATAGCAAACAATCTCATAACTAGTGAACCACATACACATTACAGTCACTTTATTAGTTTGCATATGGTGGCAGTTTCTCTCACTCAGTTTGGAAAATGTATGTATGTATTTATTATTACCGTCAAAGACCCAACAGTTATAAAATTTAACCAGTAATACAACAAGTATAAAAACAGTACATATTAATACAAATTTGTTCTTAGTAAAAAAATTAAAATGGGGAAGGCTTTCTTAACATCTGGGCTAGATTAAGAAATTTAGCAATGGATTGTGTCATCAGCTTATCGACATCTGATGTGAGGTATTGCAAATACCAATTAGTGGATCTACCAGGATAACGATTGATTATAGGATAGATACGTCTAGATCGTTCTGGATTATACAAATTACAACGGAACAGGATATGAGCCAGGGATTCAGTCTCAGTAAAAGTGCAGGGGCAAAGGCGCTTCTCTAGAGGAATACCTTGAAAGCGGCCTTCAAGTATCGCGGAAGGAAGACAATTAAATCTTGCTCTAGAGAAAACCAGGCGGTATTTCGAGATGGACAGATTTGACAAATAGGCAGCATGATTAGGAAAAGCAAAGTTCAAGCCTAGCGACATAGGGGAGCAAATGGAGTTGGCTCTCGATCTTGAATATTGGAGATCAATATCTTTAATACGTTGTTCTATAATGTGATTTGCTGAGACCGGATCGATAACAAATAAAAGCTCTAGTGAAAGGCCAAGCATCTTTAATTTGTTTTGAAAGTTCTTTGACCAGGAGCTGGTAAAGGGGTCTTTCCATAAAAGAGGTATATAGTCCTTAGAGGGGTCAGCATAGATCACTTTGATCCAATATCTAAAGGCCATGAGCCATACCGTGCATTCAGTAGAATAAAGCCCAGCCTCAAGACGGAGACCAGCAGCAGATGCACAGCGGGGCATACCAAAAATAGTTCTCAAAAAGCAAGATAAAACTGATTCGACCTTGGCATTAAAACCGTGGGCCCAAATCAGGACCCCGTATAGAAGTTGAGAAAGGATTTTATATTTGAAGACTTGAATCGCTGCTGGAATGTATTGCCCTCCCGTGGTGAGGAAGAAACGAAGTATGGCCTTAGTGGTGTTCAAGGCAGATTGAACTGCGGAAGAGATATGGGCAGTCCAACAGAGTGTAGCCTGGAAAGTGACCCCCAGGTATTTGAACTGCCTGACTTGATCTATTGAGTGTCCCTTAATGATGTCCCATTCCCGTCCATTTTAATCCACTCACGCCAAGTATTATAATGTTGATACGTTCCATTTCTTGCTTGACAATTCCCAACTTTCCCTGGTTCATGCTTCTCACATTCCATGTTCCTATTGTGTGTGTCGTACAACTCCAGACTCTCCTTTCACATCTGTGCTGATCAGCCTCTGGGCTTCCTTTTGGCTTTGACCAATTTGCATCATTAGTCACAGCGTTACTCGTCCTTTGTTCTTCCCCAGTAGCTCGGCGAATGCCTTCTGACCCGAGGGCCTCATTTTCCAGCACTATCTTGTGTTGCATTTTGGATACTCATAGGGTTTTTGTGGTAAGAGGTATTCAGAGGTGTTTACCATTGCCTTCCTCTGAGTTTGGATGCATCTTAGCACTACTAATGACCAAAAAAGGGTCAGCATCAAGGTATTTTTTTTTGTTTCCTTTTCCTAATCTGCTTTTTAACCTGTTAAAAGAAAACAGATGTGTCATGGATATGTAAAACATAATGCAGCCTTTCCCAACCAGTGTGTGTCCAGATGTTGTTGGACCACAATTCCAATCTTTCCTGACCATTGGCAATGCTGGCTGAGGCTGATGGGAGTTGTGGTCCAACAACATCTGGAGGCACACTGGTTGGGAAAGGCTGGCATAATGGATACTAACTTTGTTTTCAATCGAAGCATTTGTCAGCAGGAAGAGACCTGCTGAATGTAAGGTTCTTATGCCTGTATTAGACCAGTGTTCTTCAACCTTGGGTCCCCAGATGTTGATAGACTACAACTCCCATCATGCCTGACCATTGACCATTCTCTAGTCCAATATCCAGCCAGATGGGCGACTAAGAAATCCAATAAATAATAATAAATAACAGCATCTGGTGACCCAAGATTGAAAAGCAGTGTGTTAAACAATGCACTCAGGAATTCAATTTGCTGCCACTTCCAGTTCTTCCTCCCTTTCCCTTGTTTTTGGTATTTTGGTATTGTGCAATGACAAGCAACTATTAAGGAAGGCTGTGCCACAAAATCTACAAATAGAGGCACCTCTGCTATTAGATGTAGTTTAGCCTGCAGATTTTCATATATTTAGTAGTGGCGAGTGGTGTTTTAACACCCTATGGGTGATACTCTCATAGTCTCGCCATTATTTTCTTAGTCAGTATCCATTAAGGGTATTTATAGAACTTCATTATGAGAACCTTTTTGAAGAGCTAGAGTTCTCTCCCCCCCCCCCGAAAAGCCAGGTTTTTTTTTTTAACACGATCAGAAATTTGTTGTTATGTGCCTCCAAGACGACTACAACTTATGGCGACCCTATGAATCAGTGACCTCCAAGAGCATCTACAAGTTCTCCACCCTTATCAGAGTAGAATGCTAAATGCAGCATTAAGAACAGATAAAAGTATATATATTTTAAGCTGAAGGAATACATCTAAATTTTGTGGGACAAAGTTAATACAATGAGAGCATTCTTTCTTATCCACAGACCGTGATTCTAAGTCCACACATATCAAACAGAAAGGAGGGATAGCTGCAAGTGACATTTTCATTTTTCCTGTATTATGCGCCAAGGGGAAATCAAAGCTTAGTTCACTCCTTATACTATGTGACAGGATGCTTCAGTTCTAGAGACTTCAATGCGAAGTGTACCATAACAGCTGCAACAAGAGCGTCCCATTCTGTTACATACTTGAAGCATTCAACAGAAATTTTTATATCAGTGTTCATAAGGATAGAGTTTCAGAAAGAAAGCAGTATGTTGTATTCCAATGTTAGCTCTATATCCAAATACAGGGTAGCATTTATGGATTTGTCAGCATTTTGTAGTTTGTTTCTTCAGAATCCCAAACAGAAAGAATGAAATATTATGGTCCCAGTTCAAAGATTCCCATGCACAGCCATGTGCTATCTGCATTGTATCAGCCATCTCTTATGTATTCTCAATCAAGCAACCAGATTTACATACCACTGTCGTAGGTGGTGATGTGGAGTTCTAGCCATTGAGAGCCAGTTATGTAGTTTTCATAAAACCCTTGCACAAAAACTTGCTTCTGTGCATGCAGTCCATCTTGTTGATTCAAAATATTGTCTAATATTATCCAGTATTAGGAAATTTTAATTGGATTTTAATGTCAGAAGAAATTCCACATTCAGAAAATGTTCCCTTTCACAACCTTCCTCAACGGGATTAGCACCCTCATTTAAACTTCTATCACACTTTTCACTCAGTCCTATTTGGCGCCCAAGGGTGAGTGGGGGCTAAAGGCACCAAAAGTATTTTGTTTTTGTTTTTTAACTGGAGAGCCACAAAAACTCAGTTGGTATCTTTGCTGTAGAGAGACATCTGAGGGAGTATGCAACAGATGGTTAGAATGGGGAAAAGTCTAGAAATGTTGGCTCCTGTGTAGGAAAGAGGTTTGACCAACCCAAGTTCTGAAGTAGTATGCACTCCTGGAAGCAAAGTTATATGTCCCAAGTGTCTGTATTCTCGTCTAGTAACAGTAGTAAAGTATGGTGTACTCTGAAAGAAAATACGTATCAGCTCTAATAAGGTGATATTTTATTATCGTATATTATGCTTTACAAGTTTTACTGAAGCTCATTAAAAGCATTATAAAATTATACCCTAACACACAAGAAATAAACAGCATGACATAAAACACAGATAACAAAAGAGTGACGGGAGACAGAAGGAAAGAGAAAAAGCCAAGATAGAATCTACAAAAATGGGTAGTAATACTGATTAAAACTAGGCAATAATTTGCTTGGAGGTAGGAGGGTAAGTGGTGGGGCTGGTGGGGCAATAAAGGCAGAAATTCATCACTTTGGTGTAATCAACAGTGCACCACCAATACACAGGTTTGTTGTATATAGGCGCAAGCTAATGCAGAAAACAAGCTGATATTATGCATAACAAATTAAACTAGCTTACAATAAGGCGGCACACCAGTTTGTACTGCATCCTTGGCACTTAGTGATGGGATAATATTTGGTTTAGCAGATGTGATATGATATACAGGCCTTGATTTGTTGCGGGGGGTTTTGTTTGTTTTTTGGTCTTTTTCTAAAAAAATTACATTATCCCTTTGAACCTTTAAGTTTTACAGTACAACTACTGATTGTCAACATTACTCTTGTAATAATAATAATAATAATAATCAGATACTGTTGCAAAAAAGAGTATGTCAGTAACGGTTTGGAAACAAGATCATATGAGAGATTCGCAAAGAATCAAGTTACTACTAATCTAATCTATTTAGTGATGGCCAAAGTGAAGTCCCCTATGCTTAAAGGACATTATGGCCTAAACAAATAAACTTCTTTATTATTATTGAAACATACTATGAAAAAGTTTTTTTTTTTAAAAAAAAGCAGTGCTATATTCTAAATTTGAAAGTCTACAAATAGCCTGACCATCTTTTTCTAGGACAAAAACACCATTTGCGTAAGCCAAATTTTAGCATGCCTCAGATTTTTAAAAACAAACAGCTTTCAAGTAATTAAAATGAACTAACAGCCACCTCCCACTATGTGTAAAACCATGCCCCTAAAAAGCATTCCTTCTTGTTGTTTTTAAGTTATAAACAACTTGACTGAAACCGCTTTCTCATCAAAAATCTGCACACCGCCCTGGAGGGAGTTAGTTTATTTTTTCTTTCTTTCTTTTTTTAAAAGAGTCTACACTGTCATTTACATTATACATATGTATGTAATAAACATTTTAATATGGAATAACACTTTAAAATTAACTGGTTTGAAATATTTTACAAATAATGGTGCTTATTACATATTAACTATACAGCATGTAAGGGTATTCTGTTGTTGACTGAACATGTACACACCTCTTCCTCCCCATTTAAACTACTATGAAACACCAAACATCGGTGTGTACAGTTCTAGAAATCCTCAGATAAAAATGCAATACAATGTTTTCCATTTAAAAAAAACAAAGCTTAAAATATCCTTTTTATTACAAGGATAATCTCTCCTAAATTTTGAACTAAAATACATTTTCAGTTTCACCTCTTGAACAAAAATACTAAAAGTGAATTTGCATACACATAGAAAGATAGCTTTTTCCTTTAGAGTGCAATCAACAGGGATATTTAACATGAGCAGACCCTCTTCCCACTGGAACAGTTGGAAAACAGCAGCCAATCAAAATTTAACCCTCAGTGTAGACATTTTTACAAAAGTAAACTTTAGTACTATTTGCTACTGAGACATTACTTTCCACTAGCTTTTAAAATTAACCCCTCAATAACCATTTTAAATGGAAGTATTTGCACAGAGCAGCATTGTATTTTCAAAAAGACAATTCAACAAGTAGCACAAGATAAGGCACATGTTTGTTTTTTCAGTATTTGAAATTCAGAACTAATCCTGAGACAAATTTATCCTACAAGACATCTGTTTTTACCCTGTTCTACCTGAAGAATGCAGAAAAGCAACAAAACACAAAACCAAGAATCTCAAGTCTTTTAAACGAAGTAAAAACTCCACACAATCTCAAATTCTAGAGAAAAAGCAATATACATTTTTTAGAAAAGGAACATGCTGCTTATAGGTCTCTAGCTTCTAAAACAAGCCAGAGCAACTACTGAATATTCACAAAGTACAGATGACTAGTTTTTATAGTGAATGTTCCTTTCCCTACAAGCTCCTTTCAGAAATAAGGTAGCTACGCTGTGAGGCACTTAAGGTTAACTGTAAAGGAGGAATGCAATTGATTTGGTTGTACAAACCTAAAATTGCATATAAAATCGTTGTATTAAACCTTCCACTAAAGTGCTAGAACCTGAAGTGTAAAGTAAAAGGACATACTGAGAAATGCTAAAAGTAACTGAAGGAAAGACCTAAGTATGCAATGAAATACAGTGCTTCATTTGCTCCTCTGTTTAGAACATGCCTTTAAAAGAGCCTAAAATGATTTAAGAGAAACTTTATGGCATTTCAAATAAGACTGTCAAAGTGCCCATTTTATCTGTTAGACATAAAACCATTTGCCTTATCTTATGTTCTACAATGTGATGCAGCAATATTGAAATAGTGCCTATTTTCACTCTCTGAAAATTACACGTGCACAATTTCAGGCCATGATACAGCTCCAACTTCCACCTATAAATATCAGTTTTGGGATGACAAATCCTTTATGCATGTATATTAATTGTAACCACATCTGATTTTCAACGTTTGATAATCCAGTCCTGATCTCATTCTTCACAGCACTTTGGTCTTGAACTACATAAAACCACTGGATGCCAAATCAGAGAAAGTCCTGGATTCTGTTGGATGATGAAGAGGCTGAAGATGTGTGCCAGGTTGGGTGCTGACAACATCTAATTGTGATGGAAATGCATCATTCAGGTTTCCTCCATTAAAACTATCCTGGAACTAGAAAAAAGGCAAGCTCTTATTAAAGTTAAATTGCTTTCTTGTTAACACTAAAAATTTATATCCAAGGATAAAATAATTGATTTTATAGACAGTAATCCCACCGCATAAACAGAAGGAGTTGGATCTAGACTAAGCTAGTTGCACTTAGTCCCCATGGGAGTCAACATGAGAAGTTATTTTAATGGAAACTAAGCGCAACTGAGTCTGGATCTATCCCAACATCTGTTAAGTCCTGGGAAAAATGCAACCCAATTTCAACAAATATAAGAGTGGGATGCATGCAAGAAAGAGCAATTGAGACTGGCATTAGACTGATTGGCTAGGACTCAAAGCAGCTTATACAAATTCAACTGGCGTGTGCCAATTCTCCCTTTCAGCAATAGTCCTTTGCTTGTGTCGAGGGCTGACTTTCAATAGATCGCAGCGAGGGAGCTGTTCTGCTACGCACGAAACCCTGACCCAGGATCAGGTCAGCAATAGTTCTTTGTGCACCTTGTGGAAAGCTCTTCCAGAGGGTCCTCTGGCCTTATGGGGTAGCTTATAGAGGGGCCCAGAGGGAAGGCTGAACAACTTCATGTACACGTGGTAAATCACTGGCCATTTGGATACCCTGTAAAGTAATATACAAATATTTTCCCTCTGGCACTATTAAAAACAAATTTGCTCTACATCTTTTCAACAAATTTATATAGCTCTTCAATGATTATATATTTTGTTAATTCTATGAAAGTAGACTATAGTTTGACTATAGGAGAATCACTCATCCAAAAATTATACTACATTATGTAGACAAAGCCAAATTACAGTCCTGGAAGGATTTGTTAGTATTGACAGTATGTTTTTTCCAGCAATTTTCAAGTAGATTCTGCTTAGAACACAAACAAGTGTAAATATATCCTTTCAAATTGTAACATAATAACCAAATTAATACTGAAGAAAAATACTAATATTTGTCATGAGTTTTTTTACAAAATGATAAGCAAGAAACACAGTTTTGAGGCATGCAAGGTGTTTACTTTGGCAATAGATGATACACTCTGAATTTGTGGGAAAGAATGCCTTCCTAGTTTAATTTCTGCCATAATATTTTATGATGGGGGTTGAAAACTTGTAGTCTAACATCATCCCTGACCACTGGTCATGCTGGCTGGGGGCTGATGGTGACTGGAGTCCAACAACATCAGTGGGCCACAGGTTCCCCAGTCCTGCTTAGAGCTGGTAGCTTAGAGAGCACCGAAGTTAGAGGAGTGAAGCCTTTTCACTCTAAACCTTTTTAACCCACACTCCCTCTTTTAATTTCAAAAAAATAGTCAGAACCATTAACACCTTATAACATCCTGGACTTTGGAGAGAGGGAATTAGAGACAGAAATTTACAAACTACTGCACTTTGTGTACCTGGGTGTTATGTCCAAACCCAATCCTTTAAGTATGCAAAGGTGAGTATTTGGGTAGTTCTGTATTCCTGGCAAGTTGATAGAGGTATCAGATCACTCAAGTTCATTATTAAAAGAGATGACAAGTGTGGACCTGCAACAAAGTGTTGCAGTGTATCTTGAGTCTGTAACAGGAACAATCCTTTTCAGGAATTCATTCAGCCTGTAACAGGAGCTTTACTGTGCTACTTGGACTTGCAGAGGGAACTAAGATTTCACGAGCACAAAGAAGGGCAACTTTTATTTCCCAGCCTCCTACAACCTTTTCCTCCTATGCTATATAGCCTCCAAGAAAATATTTCCCTTTGCCCCATTTTTCCCTCTGAAGCCTCCTATATAATGCAAGTGGTGCAATGTCTTCCCAGACTACTATTTGCTTAAGGCGGCCAATTTTATTCCCACCTCTCACTCAAGGAGACATCTTCAACACTCCAAAGGTCCTGGAGGTTTGAAATTTGCTTTTAAATGTACAAGCTAATATACTTCTGCGTACTTTGGGAATCTACCAAGTATGAGGAGCTTTGGTGTGAGCCCAATTTGATGTCAAATTGATAGGCCCAGAAACCTAAGTTCAGTTATTAGAAGGAATAACAATGATGAATTTGCTCTTTAAAACATTACCCTCTATAAATGTCAAAAATTTGGCAAATATTTAGCTGAAAAGTCTCAAAATATTTTGTATTTGATACCAAACAGCAGATATTCATAGGAATTTAGTGCACTCTGGCTTTTGCTCTAATTTCACTCACCCATCATGAAAACATTCCTTTAACACAGGGGGTGGAGAATCTCCAGCCCTCCAGCTAAATTAGGTCCGCAAGGCTTCACTATTTGGCCCATGAGGGCATTTCAGCCACGCTACACCTGATGATGATACATGATGTCATGTGTAGGTAGGGCAAGTAAAAATCTGGCTCAGCCAAAATGAAATTTGCAGGCCCCACTAATCAGCAAAGCAATCAGCTAGGCCTTCCGAAGATCCACCTAAATACTGTACTATCTCACCCAGTCATTGTGGTAGCAGGTGAATGACAGGTGGGAGGCTACGCGCACCTGTCAAACTTAGTGAGCAAGGGGTGGGAGAAATAATGATCTGACTTTAACAGGTAGAAATCCAAATTTTATGGTACATTTCAAATATTCTAGTTTTAAGCTCCAACACAGGCAACATCAGCAAAAGTGGAAGTAAAATCCCTAACCCAGCTCCCAAAGGTAAAGGTTTTCTGACTGCCAGAGTTTTCAATCAAAAAGACTATATACAAAGATCAAATGCTAGAAACTACATTTCTGACATCGTAACCTAGACATACAGTGTGATCCAATACTTGTCTATTCAGAAATGAGTCCCAATTAGTTCAATGGGATTTACTCCCAGGTAAATATGTACAAAACTGTAGCCTAAACTATATACCTCTGTGAACTGCTGCAACCACCTGACACCAATTTAGACTACTGGTGCCTGACACCGATTTAGACTTGTGAACTGTTTATCAACTTTGAAAACTTGTCAGTAGGAGATAAAAGATAAAACCAAGTACACCCTGGAAGACAGAACGTATATCTTTCACTACTTGTCCTGACCACAGGTAAAGTTACCTTCTGCACTGCACCTTAGCAGGCCAAGAATTAATTTTTCTATTTGTGTCAGTTGTACTGTTTTGGACCATGTTGTTTTGCAACCAGAGAGGCCTAACTTTCTTTTAGATCTTTCCACTGTTTATACAATGGAAGTTCTAATAGATCTTGCCTGAATCATTCATTTCACTCGTTTCCTTGACCTCTTATTCTTAAGAGCACTTTCAAGTTCATTTCAAGCCAGAAAGGGGCACTCTCCAAAGCCGGAGAAAAGCTCTTCTCAGAATGATACTGCATCAGAAAGTATACTTTTAGTGGCCTGAAAAATGTTAATCAATTGTATCCTAGCAAATAAAGACAATTCAGCTCAATTATATACAATGGTCTACAAGGCAATTTTAACTGAGACATGCATGATCACATGATCCACACTGCATGAATTACAATAGTAAAATAACTAATTGTAATAATAAAATGCAGGCATTAGAAGCACGTAAACAATGGGGGGGAAACTATGAGAAGCACCACAGATGCATATGCAAAGGCTCTTGTACTTTTACAGAGTGGTCTTGGATGACCCCAGAGAAGCTTCTTAATCCTATTATCTGAAGGCCAAAGGCTGTGCAAGCATAGTCTCCAAACGTCAAACCATGTTCTATTCTAAGTCATTAACCTTTCTGCCAAGATATATAAATCCTACAGTCATGCAAACAGCTTCAAGGAAGAGTTTCATACAATAGATGACATTTTATTTAATGGTTTGGAATTATATGCACAAGTAGAGAAGAATCATGCCTTGGCCTTATACGCGTCTTCCTTCTACTTGCATTCTGCAATTGCTAAACTGACTTCCTGTTTTTGGGCAAACCAACTTGTACTGTAGGGCCCTGCTTCTCGGCGCCCTGCTTTTTGGCATTTCGTTAATATGGCGCCAGCGGGGCGATGGGCTGGAGCTCCCCGCACTCCAGCTGATCGTGCCAGAGGAGGGGAAGATCAGCTCTAGCGTGCTACAGCTGATCTTCTCCTCCTCTGGTGCAATCACCGGGTTAGATTCCAAACCCCCGAGCTACAGCTGATCCGCTTTCCGGCGGTTTTCACTTTCCGGCGGGGGTCTGGAACCTAACCTGCCGTATGAGTGGGGCCCTACTGTATTTTGATGCTGAGGCAAGCTATGCTTAGCGAACAAAAAAGGAAGTCAATTTGGGAAAAAGCCAGTATGGAAGGGAGAGGACATGACTGCTTGAGCACATTATGCCAAATCACTGCTTGGCATTATGTCTGACTGCAACAGAGTTCAATTCATTATTTACATAGTGTGCTCAGGACCCATAACAAAAAGTGTTTAGAGAAAATGCACCTTAAAAGGCTTTCAGAATTTCCAATTAATTCAAGCTAGCCAAAGTGAAGGCAGAGACTTAGAAAATTAGACACTGAGAGCCTACTAATCTCATACGACCAGTGTTTTGGGGTAGGAAATTCTTTAGAAGATTTTTGAAAATGGAATGTTTTCCCAGAAAATTTTCTGTTGCTATATTTTTCTGCACAATTTTTTTTCATTTTTAGAAATGCACCATTTCATAAAATTAATCAGTAACGTACAGAATGGATACAAGTCAAATGTAAAAATCAATGTTAGGGTTTTTTTAGGTGACTATTCAGAAAAAAATGTATTTTTATGCTAAAATCAGTGTGCCAGTCTTTCAGTGCCTTTCCCTCCTCCCTTAAATTCTTCTACAAGATTTCCAGTGAATAATTACTACCTAAAGCACTGAATTTGTCTTATCATTTAAAAACATAGAATGCAATCCTCTGTATGCCTACTCAGAAGTAAGCCTAATGGAATTTAATTAAAACCAACTCCTGGATAAGTGTGTATAGGATTTACATTGTACAGGCTTACAGTGCAATCTTGTACAATGTTTGTTTACTAAACAACATCCAAATAAAAATAATAACTATTTAAGGAAATAGATTCTAAATTTTCTGGGAAACCCACACTGCCGCATACTGCCACATGGACTCAAGACTTTCACACATCTCAGAAGGATTTTGTTGAATCCTGATAGTACTAGTTCTCCCTGCCCACCTGTATTTTCCTCAGTGACATCCACTGGTGTCTGTGCATGAATGGAATGGACTTTTGCTTATGCAACAGGACTTCCCCTTCTTTTCCTCCCCTCTGCAGCTTCCCCCAAATCTGCTCCAGAGGGTCGAGGACACACAAAAGCAGATTAGGGAGGTGCAGGGAGTGCATAGGGAGAGGAGAGTAAATTAAAATCCTATTGGGAGAGTGAAAGTCCACTCTCTCGATGCTGGATTTCACCCATTATGAGTAAGTCAGCCCCAGTGATTTCAATGGACCAAAAAAGGAATGGTGTTAAATGTAAGCATGTACATAAATAACAACCTCAAATTTGGCAAGATTTCAGCTGTCATTACTTTAGGCATCTATTGAGACTTGGAACTTTTTAAAAGAGAACAAATAGTTTGTTTGGTTCAGATTTACTGAATGCTTGCTTACTCCACAGGTATTATATTTATGAAGGCAATGTGCAAATTTATGTGCATAATCTAGTTCATTGTGATCAGGGATGATCCCTATAGACTCAATGCCTTGTTTTCTGCCCTCCCCTAACCTGCATGTGTACACTGGCAGCACAACAGGCTGTTGGGGGAACTTGGGCTCTTTTATCCAACTCTTCCCTCTTGCCTAGAAACAAGTTACTTGTGTTCCACGTAGACAGGGATAGGGAAGGAAACTTTTGTTTTGTTGAGACTATGGGAATCTCCTACCCATGGGCATTACACCTGCAGCCTATAATGTTTATTGCATGCCAAGTACATGGACACAAGTTAAATTCACGGTAGTTTCTAAACAGCATGCTTTTCCAATGTGATTTTCAAAGATGAACATTTCTGCAGCAAGGCATAGGGAGTACACTCAGTGAAGTGGTCTTGGTGGGGTACTGTCACAAGGGACTTCAAACACTGAACGACACCGTGTTTGAGAAATTGATCTAGATCACATAGCTACAGTGTAAGAAGCAATGTAAACTGTAAGAGGAAAAAAACCTAGCAGGATGAATGTGAGGAGTCCTTCCAAGAAACCTCTGATTTGGATTTAAGCTCCAAGAGAAGGCAAACTGAACAGAGCGTTGATGTGAAAGTTCATTTACATTTGTAGTCCAACTGAAGTGCATAATATACATATGGTAAAATCAATGTCCCTCCTGCCACCCCTATCCCATTTTCCCCAAGCAGCCACATAAAAAAAATACCAAACAATACTTCCAAGAGTTAGGACTCCAGCAAGTCTACATGGAAAGGAAAGTGCCGTGGCGCATCTTAAAAAGTCTGCTTTGGTTTTGAGCATTATACTTTTGGGGACACCACCAATTCATGAAACAAAACTGTAGATGAAGATAAGCTGTGGTTTCTGTTACAGCAGGTGTGGGGAACCTTTGGTCCTCAAGATGTTGCTGAGTTACAACTCCCATCACCTCTGGCCAAACATATTGGAGTAAAAACAAAAGTCTTTTTGTTAACACAGCAATGCACAGTTAAGTAAACTTTCAAGTGGGTGAGTCAGACAGTTACTGAATTAGACAAATATAGCCTGAAGGCAGGCACAGTTGCATTTCAAACAGTGATAGAAAAATGTCAACTATTATAAAAATGGAGGGATTACAGTTCTAGCCATGCAACACTGTACTAAAAGCTAAAAACAGTTTGAAACTGTGGCAAGCTGCTAATATCCTAATATTTTGCTTTTTCTCACTCATCTACAGCTACATTGAGGGTTGGGGACTACCAGTATGCCTCAGCCTGGGCATGCAGTACTGGTTGGGCTGAAGCCAGCAGCATCAGCTTCTTGCATGCAGAGTGTATAGGCATGCGTAGGGGTTGGTCTGAGAGTGAGGTTAGAGGGCCGGAAAGAAACAGACAGGAAGCAGATGATGGACAGATTGAGGGGTCAACTAAGTATGAGAGAAAGAGCCTGAGGGAGACACAAAGGAGAAATGCCTAGAACTGCTGCTGTACCTTCTGGTCTCTTTGCTTCAGACCTTCCTTCCTACCCAGTCTTGTGCCAACTGATTCAGCAGTGATGGCTGTCTGCTCCATCTTGGAACAACAATTGATGCTGGCAATTAGAGAGCTGGTGGTTGTATACATCCATGGTGGTGGTGGATAAAGTAGCAATGAGTGAATATGTCAGCAGACCAAAATGTTTGGGGAGGGAAGTGGAATGAGAGTGAGGTTTTCCTTATCTGAGAAGAAAGTGCCAGAAGAGGCATTAAAGGAATCATCATTGTCCGGGGACAGAGAGGAAGGGCATTAGAGAGAGAAGCTAGTATAGAGAAAGAAGTGAATTGGGGGGGGGGCATGGCCAAGGTACAATTTAAGTGTGAAAGGAGACAACAAGAAGAAATTACAGGAGATGAGTAAAGAACATTTTTTACATGCATGGCATGGGGGAGAAAATGTAAAATAAAACGCTCCACATAGAGCCCTTAGATCAGCAAATTCTGCCTAAAATGGGGACGCTGAGTCACAAGACCTCCAGAGCCAATGTTTATCCTTAGCATGAGAAAATGTGAATCATGGACCTCCTTGCTATAAGGAAACTGCTGTGGCAAAGAATGTAAGAAATTTCCAAAGAGAGAGCAGGTATCAATAAAAAATGTCAGTAATTGCCATCTGGTTATGCTGAGCTCCACCTCTGTCTACTGTGACTGGTTTTGCCCCGTGCTGCCATTTTGTGGCTGGTGGCCCTCAATAATTTTCAGCCCTCTCGAGTGGGACCTGGGGTAGACAGTTTGAGAATCCCTGATCTACAGTAGCCTTAAGGTATATGAAACAGGTTTCATTTCTTGTGTGTTGTACAGAGCAGAATTGAGACTAAAATGGTTTAAAGATCAAAGCATCAAAGCTCAGTCCTAAGGCAAGATCCTCAACACATTAACTCTTACAGATTAACCCATTCAATAGCATGTCAAGAACAGCTGCAAGCTGGAGTTGGAAGGCTAATCACCAGACAGACAGACCCCAAAATTCCCATCATCAGCCACATCAATTTTTAAAGAAAACTACTTGATTGAACTTTTTCCTCCTAATATTGCTCTAAGGAGGCGACCTTGTATCCCACAACCTTCTGATCTCCAATCTTAATTTTACAAATAATGTGAAGCTATTAAGTCTAATATTGCCCTTTTACACTTAATTCTGTTCTTAAATACATTTATTCCACATGACTCTGAAACTAATCTGACAGCATTTTACAGGTTGATCATGTGAACACGTCTTTCAAAACATTAACAAATTATGTTTGCTCAAGTGAAGAAATATTTTCAAACCTGCCAAATGTAACTAAGGAAAGGACTGGAAGTTTCAAAGTATATCAAAGTATATCACTGGGACAACAAGCCCCTACATCATTGGTGGCTAACTTGTTGATGAGTTACAACCCCCATCATCCCTGACCATTAGCTATGTTGGCTGGGGCTGATGGAAGTTGAGGTCCAAAGTATCTGGAAAGCACCAGGTTGGTGACAGTTGTAGCACAGAATTGCCCAACTACAGACACAACAGCAGACTAAGTGGGGCAATACAAGGATAATGCACTTGGATGTAAATAAGCTCGGTATCTAAAAGGATATAAACAGACTGTGACAGCAGGGGTAGAGAATTCTAGGTAGAAAGGGGGACAATAAAATATGTGCTACCCAATTAATTCCTTAGCTCTCTTCAGAACAGCCCACTGAATAACCATAAAACCCCAGAAATAGAGGAACTTAAAACAGTAGAGGGAGAAGTAAAACCTCCTTGAACAAATTAGGATGCAAACCAATTGGATGGTAAAAGTTCATCTTTATAATGCATTTGGATCGCTACAAAGACCAACTCTCGGAACATTGTCATAACAAGTATTCCCCAAAAAGCCGAAACAGTATTTCAGAAACGCCGTACCTTACTTCGCAATGCTTGCTGTCCAGATACCACAGGATTATATTGAATTGGTTCCGTGCAGTTTGGCTGAGTTTCAGATACACACTGGTACATCGACACAGCACCTGCATAGCACGTTTGAGGAGTTACTATAACTTGCTGAGAGTTTATTCCACAAGACTGGCCTCCGGGGACCTGCTGCAAACAACTGAGAAAATCTTCGAAGCCAGGAGAACCTGAATAGGTTGATCTGTCAAAACTTCCTACTGGGAAGTCTATCTGGGTAAAATCTGAAAGCTGCGACACTATGCTGGTGGGCTGCTCATAAGGTAAAAAGTCCTGCCTGGATGCATATGTTGCTGTGTTGACTTCAGATTTGTACGGGAACTCCTGAGTTATTTCTTGCATGCCAGAAACGATATACGGCTGCGTCTGTTGCTGTGAAGGGTTAAGGGGTATGCTGCTGACAGAGTTCCAGTTTGTGAACATCCCATTGACCTGCATGTGCTTCATCTTTTGACAGAGCTGTTGGTGATGCTGATGCTGCTCCACCACTGATTGTTTCAGCTGTTGCTCCAGTTGCTGTTGCTCCAGTTGCTGCTGCATTAAACAGGTAGAGTCCTGAACTATGGGCTGTTGCTGCTGGCAACCCGAATATAAGAGGTCACTCTTATTTAAGGACTCCTGAACATAGGTCAAGATTTCATCAGTTATGTCAATGTCTCTAATATCATCCACACCAGATAGTTCATTTTTTAAAAACTCTTCATCCTGCTGAAAAAATTTTATATCTTCAAAGTCAACACCTAGAGTTTTCATAATGTTGTACAGTTCACTGTTTTTGTTATCCTGAAAAAGTCCCACACTGTCTCCAGGAAGCATCGAGTTGCTTTCCTGGGGACACTCAGTCTGCTCCTGTTTGAGAATGCTGTTATTCCTCACTGGTAAAATACTATCCCGCCAATCACTGGCCATTATGTTGCCCAGTTCATCCCTGGAGTCTGCAAAAAGGTTCCTCTCAAAGGAAATTTTATTTGAAGCAGGTGGGCAGAGATACACAGATTCATCTTGCTGCAACATTACACCCAAAAGTGAATTGGGATCAACAGATTCTTTGCGCAGTGTAGCTTTAGAGGAAGCCCCTTTTCCAATGCTGCTTTTAACCTTTGCCTGAAAAGAATCCATTAAGCCAGGCTGGGGAAACATCACTTCATATAACACAGCCTCTCCTGTAGCGAATATGAATGGCAGCTTCATGTTCCGCTTCCGTAAGTGCTCTGCCCCTTCTTCATCTCTGGATTGCCAAATACCAAAAGTAGAAAGTTATCAGTAGTGATTGCAAGAGCGAAAAAGACATGGTTTAGTTTAGTGCTGTGATAGTGTGTCTACAGTAGCTGAACTGACACAGGAGAAAAAACCCCTAGGACATTCAAAGTTACAGATTCAGCTGTATCTAGGTTGTGGGGTAGGGGAGTATTACAGTACAATCCCAGTACTAAAAGTGTGCGCATACACACACAAAGCAGACACTTATAGTAGGCGGGGAGATAAACATTTAATTGATTTTTAATTAGATTTTTTTTTTTTAAAGCATGACAGGTTCTATATACCCACAGGAAGTTTTAACGCAACTTTTGAATGACCACCAATGAATCTTCCACCAATGCCACATAGCCAAGCTTTTTTGAAACCACAGGAAGCTTCATAAGCAGTTTGTGATATGGCAAATAAAAATGATCCTATTCAAAAGGAGGAAGGAAATGACTGGGCACTTTGGATCCTAGTCATTAAGCTCTAAATAGGACATTTTCATATGCCAACTATTTGCTTATGGGGATTAGAAATGTATCAGTCTGTATTATGAGCTGTATCAATCCTATATTTATGAACTTCATTTTATGGTATGATGAATCTTCTGTACAGCATTAATAATCCAGAGTAAGACTACTAAAAGGACACACGAGTATTTTAAATGAACTTGGCGTTAACAGAAACATGTTACAAAAATATTTATGTGGTGAGGATCCAAACAAATGAAACTAGTTCCATGTACCTTAAGGGGCTCAAAACGTTTTTGTTTAATAGCAGCTGCCCATACTGTATGGCAAATAGCTTTTTGAACTAAGCCACAGTTAAAAGTAGCTTGTGATATGTTATTCTTCAGGTACAAAAGTAAATTTCATTAGGGTAATCCAAGTCTGTTGTTGACCTAAGTAAGAATTTGGGTTTCTGGCTTAAAGATTTTTAACCCACCTTATCCCATGCTGCAGGTTACTAACAATTAATAAATATCAACCCTGATTATTTTTTTCTAAAAGGACCAAACTACTCATGGGGAAAGCAAGAACGCAACAGGATTAAGCAAATCCTCAGATTAACCAAGCTACTATTTCAGATCCTAGTTTAAAGGAAGCCCTTGTTAACTGTGTTAAAGGAAGCAGGCAGGCATTGTCAAATATGGCTTCTCATAGCAAACCATAGACAGCAAGGACCAACATTTTGTCTGTACTGGTTCCATACAGACAGAGCTAAGCGTAATGTTTTTAGAGGGAGGAGAGGAAGTACAGAAGAGTTCTCCCCTCAGGACAAACTGGCTAACAGCTGCTTTTTATTATATATTCCTGTTGTTTTGAACAACATTCAGCCTTAGATCATCCCAACTGCAGTATCTTAAAATCTTATTTAGATAATTAGCTGTACTGTAAAACTTTCTTAAATGACTTTCAATACTGATTCTTAAATACACTGAATGAAATATTGTAAAGACAAGTATTTCCTAAAATATAGGAACATGCAAAAATAGCAATGATTTCAAAGAAAACCAAAGATCCAACCACGTACAATCTTATTGTCCTACTGCATTACTAAACCAAGATTTAAAAATTTGGAACACTATCTTAGCAAAAAAACTGAACTCCATAATAAGTAAATACTTTGATGACAATCAAACAGAATTAATTAAAAATTGTAAGCTCTCCTTAAATATTAGGAACATTTCAAATATTGTTCATCATATAAATAAATCAAAGCAGCCATATGGGATAATCTTTTTTAGATGACGAGAAAGCATTTGATCGTTTGGAGTGAGCCTGTCTTTTTTTTCATATCCTGAAGAAAATAGGTCTAGGTGAAAATTTTCTAACTTGAATTAAACTGATTTATAGAAACCATTATATTTCAGTGGCTACTTACGTAAGAGGCCTTTGTGTAGCAATAATATAATCTGGTCTTCCATTTTTGTAAACCAGGCGTGCATTTGCTTGAACCCAAGCCCATCGATTTTCTTTGGTAAGAAGTCTAAACACAGTCATACCACTCTCTCCAGTTTTTATCACTAAGGAAAAAAACCAAACAAGCATGTTTAAATTTGCCCAATAAAAAAGTTTATCAGAGATATTTTCCAAGTTTACTTTTCATCAAATTAGACATTACATTATCAAAACTACTGGGACATCCCAAAGCTGCTTAAAACTTAAGCCCAGCTAATTTTCAGGATCAAAGGCATAGAGCTGGATCCAAATTTAGTCACATTTAGAAATTAATGGGACTTAAGTTCAAATCCCCGCTTGTGTCTCCTGGGTGCAAAGGGCCAGCTAAAGATCACCCCCGCAGTGAGTGGCTCAGGGGTTACGTGCCCTGCCATCTGTGCAGCCATGGGCAAGCTGCATAGTCCTAAGGAGCCCAGTTGCCCCCCAGCTGGCAGGGACAAGGAAGGGGCTGGCTTGTGCAGCTGTGGTAAGGTGAGCAGGCCCTAGCCAGCTGGGGAGGACTAGCCTCAGAGGGAGGCAATGGTAAACCCCCTCTAAATGCCGCTTACCATAAACACCCTATTCATAGGATAGCCATAAGTCTGGATCGACTTGAAGGCAGTCCATTTCCATTTTCAAGTCAGTCATAATTAAAGTCTGATTGATTTCAGTGGTCTACTCTAGGTATGAATAAGTCTGGATCCAACTCACTCTTCTGTATTCTATTAGCAAACAGCACAATGGCTGTATTTGCACGTCATGCTAAATCATGGTCTAGCATGAATGCATAAATGGAATTAAGCTTCAGGCTTGCATGCTCTCTCTCACATAGCTGGGAGGAAAACTTCAAAACCTGCTTCTGCTTCTACCTAACCACCACCGTCCGCATTGTACAGTCCTGGAATAGTTGTCAATATTAACTGTGGTTAGTTTAAACAAGCCAGCTTCAGGAAACCATGTTTTCAAGATGGCTTGATTTAAATTGCCCATAGTGCAACTTATGCATGTCACACTAAACCATGGTTTAGAATGATGTGCAAACATGGTCAATATTTCTTCAGCAAACAAAAAGAATAGCATTTGAACCCAACAGATCTTCCCTGCAGCTTAGTTACAACCACCTTTTTTTAGTGTGTTTTTTTTCCTGGGGGAAATATTTAAATAGGATATAAACACAGAATATTTTACCTCTCTGTTTTTATGACACAGAAAGGTGTTTCCCCCTAACAAGGGAAGTTAGTGAAAGAGAGACAACCCTTTACTAAGCACAGGAAAGTGGAAGATAAAATGTTATTTAGATCAAAGAAAAAGTACACCCTTTAAGCAGAAGGTATACACACTGACAATTGGTCACAAAAAGGATCCAAATACATCAAGATCAGAATATCTACCAAATTTAGACTCTGACTACTTTTACGAGATTTATTTTCATCAGCCTGAGAAAACTGCTTAACTACCAGCAAGAGAGGCAGAGAAGAGGAAGTGCAAAGAGCAGGATGTGTTAGGAACATGGAGGCTCAAGTTAAAGATATCCACATGGGAAAATTAAAATACTGCTTCTTCCAATATAAGTTCACATGTTTAGTAGGAGGACATATCAGGAAAAAAGCCCTTATTAGAAAAACAAGATTAACTTCGGATGCATTTCTGAATTGATTTTGGCACACAATGTTCCACTTCATGACTCAACACAAGAGGGCTCTTACTTCGGACATGATTCTCAGCACAATAAAGCATATCAGCTGCATGGATAAACTGGTATCCTGTGCCTCTCATGCATAGTTCTGCTTCAGTGTAACCCAGCACAATTCGCCCTCTGCAAAAGATATTTATTTTGTTTAAAACATTTTATGCCACCCTTTCCACAGCTCAAGATCTCAAAGAAATAAAATAAAATAGCCAATAATCACAACATTTCATTGGGGTGAAAGGCAAATTTCACCACAAAAACTGGATAAGCAGAAAACAGCAAAGACTATTCAGCAATTCACAATTGTCAAATACTGTCCAAAATAAAAATAACTTGCACCTTTTTCAGAGAGATTAAGGCAACCAAACTAATACACTATAAAATTTAATCTGTAACCTGGAGCATTTAGGAGATCCTAGCACCATTGATAAGAGAAAAGCATCCTATACAAAAAGTGGCTTAAGCACTTTTTTAACCAATAATTCTCTAAAATATGTAAATTCTGGTCAGAAAAGATGGGATGGACCATGAATAAAGCTATAAATATTCAGGGAGAGGATTAGCTGGACTTCAATGGAAAGGGCATGCAAACAAAAGTTGCAGAACAATTGCTACTAGGGATACAAAGACTTATTTATTACATCTTCAATCTACACTACTGAATTTCAGCTATGAGTACATAATTATCTTCTACTTACTTTGCATCGCATCCTATAGGTGTGAAATCCAGCTTATGCTTAGTTCTGAAGATGAAGTTTTTGGTACGTATTTCAAGAATTGATGGGGGCTGAAGTGGAGTAGCCACTGCAAACAAAGCCAGCTGAGGGGATATAGAAGAACCATCCTTTCCTTTCTTGTTCTGTCCATGGAGAAATTTTAGTCTCCCTTGAAAATTCATTGCCTTTAGAGGAAGAAAACTAGTTATAAATTCATGTTGCATATTTATATACTTATTAGTTAGATTCAACTTATGACAAGATATGCCACTGTATATTTTAAACATAATTCAAAAAAGTGAATTCACCCTGTTTTACTACTGTAAGTACCAATAAAGTCAAAGCATACTGAATCTTATTAATTATTAAAAGATGGGAAAAGATTGGGAATAGTGAACAGCCATTGTATTGTGCACTACTGGGAGTGAATTTATTTATTTATTTAATTCAATTTTTATACCGCCCATAGCAAAGCTCTCTGGGCGGTGTACATCAAGTAAAAACACTTTACATTCAATTTAAAACCACCTGGTCATCAAATCAACAATTTAAACATACAACAAAAACTAAGATTAACATAATTAGACCCATTAAATACAAGTCAAAAAGTAATTAGAAAAAGATGAACATATAACTATCTTTACAACATTAAATACAAAATACTAAAATATTAAAATACTAAAAATACTAAAACTCCTGGGTAAAGAGGAAGGTTTTCACCTGGCGCCGAAAGGATAGTAATGTAGGCGCCAGGCGTACCTCGTCAGGAAGGGTGTTCCATAGTTCGGGGGCTGCTACTGAGAAGGCCCTCTTTCTTGTAGTCGCCTTCCGGGTGTCTTTCTGAGTAGGCACCCGGAGGAGGGCCTTCAATGTTGAGCGCAGTGTACGGGTAGGTTCATATCGGGAGAGACGTTCCATCAGGTATTGCGGGCCCGTGCCGTGTAAGGCTTTATAGGTTAAAACCAGCACCTTGAATCGAGCCCAGAAACATACAGGCAGCCAGTGCAAGCGGGCCAGAATCGGTGTCACATGTTCCGACCGCTTGGTCCCAGTTATTAATCTGGCCGCTGCATTCTGCACAAGCTGCAGTTTCCGAACCGTCTTCAAGGGCAGCCCCACGTATAGTGCATTGCAGTAGTCCAATTTCGAGGTTACCAGAGCATGAACAACTGAAGCAAGATGTTCCCTGTCCAGATATGGGCGTAGCTGGGCTACCAGCCTAAGTTGGTAAAAAGCACTCCGTGCCACCGAGGCCACCTGCGCCTCAAGTGACAAGGACGGGTCCAAAAGGACTCCCAAGCTGCACACCTGCTCCTTCAGGGGGAGTGTAACCTCATCCAGAACAGGTCGAACATCCATCTGGTCAGGGGATCCATTTACTAACAGCATCTCAGTCTTGTCTGGATTGAGCTTCAATTTGTTCGCTCTCATCCAGTCCATTATCGCGGCCAAGCATCGGTTTAGCACCTTGACGGCCTCACCTGAAGAAGATGAAAAGGAGAAGTAGAGCTGCGTATCATCAGCATACTGATGAGAACGCACTCCAAAACTCCTGATGACAGCACCCAGCGGCTTCATATAGATGTTAAAGAGCATGGGGGACAGAACTGATCCCTGCGGAACTCCATATTGGAGCGCCCAGGGTATCGAGTAGTGCTCCCCAAGCACTACTTTCTGGAGACGACCTGCCAGATAGGAGCGGAACCACTGCCAAGCAGTACCTCCAACTCCCAAATCCAAATCTTTTTACTATTATTCCAAAAATAGTTGCCTTTATTCACTGTTAAAATATGCAAAAGGATATTTTAATTATGTTTGCTTCATACAAACAATTCTTTTGAATATATTTTCAAAGATGAATGAATTAATTATTATTTATTTATTTATTGCATTTATATACCACCTCATAGCCGAAGCTCTCTGAGCAGTTTACAACAATTAAAAACATTAAAAACAAGTATACCAATTTAAACCATACCAAATTAAACCCCATAAAAACTGAAAATACTATTCAAATGCTGTTAAAAAAAATGCCTGGGAGAAGAGGAAAGTCTTGACCTGGCGCCGAAAAGATAACAGTGTTGGCGCCAGGCGCACCTCATCACAAACATCATTCCACAATTTGAGGGCCACCAATGAGAAGGCCCTCTCCCTTGATGCCATATTCGAAACGTCTGGTCCCTGTTACCAATCTGGCTGCTGCATTTTGCACAAGCTGCAGTTTCCAAACCGTCTTCAAAAGCAGCCCCACATACAGCGCATTGCAGTAATCTAACTTGGAGGTTACCAGAGCATGGACAACTGAAACCAGTTATCCCTGTCCAGATAGGGGCGTAGCTGGGCCACCAACCAAAGTTGGTAGAAGGCACTCCATGCCACCGAGGCTACCTGAGCCTCAAGTGACAAGAGATGGTTCTAGGAGAACCCCCAAGCTACGAACCTGCTCTTTCAGGGGGAGTGCGACCCCATCCAGGACAGGTTGGACATCCACCATCTGGTCAGAAGAACCACCCACTAACAGCATCTCAGTCTTGTCTGGATTGAGCCTCAGTTTATTACTCCTCATCCAGTCCATTGTTGCAGCCAGGTTCAGCACACTGACAGCCTCACCTGAAGATGAAAAGGAGAAATAGAGCTGCGTGTCATCAGCATACTGATGGCAAGACACTCCAAAACTCCAGATGACCACACTCAACGGTTTCATGTAGATGTTGAACAGCATGGGGGACAGAACTGACCACTGTGGAACCCTATACTGGAGAATCCATGGGGCCGAGCAATGTTCCCCAAGCACCACCTTCTGGAGCTGACCCGCCTAGTAGGAATGGAACCACTGCCATGCAGTCCCTCCCACTCCCAACTCAGCCAGTCTTCCCAGAAGGATACCATGGTTGATGGTATCAAAAGCTGCTGAGAGATCAAGGAGAATCAACAGAGTCACACTCCCCGTCTCTCTCCCGACAGAGGACAAAGGGACTGATGTAAGGCCTCCCACTTTCAGATCACCATCTTCATGTCCAGTTGCAAAAACCAAGTCTAGAGTATGCCCTGCTACATGTTTTGGGCCAATGGCATATTAGGACTTCCATGGTTGTCATGGAAACCATGAAATCCTGAGCCACTACGGATAAGGAGGCCTCAGCATGGATGTTGACATCCCCCAGAACCAACAGTCTGAATTCATTTTGCAATTTAACAAAAAGACAGTGACATTTACTGAGGCATATAAATACCTCCTTTGGGGGTCTATGGCCTTCTCACAGAGGGTCACATGAATAAAAAAACTGAAATAAAATACATTTGCATATACATATAAACTGCAGTGTCCTGTTATGTCTGAACAAAGGAAAATATGGTTTGTTAAAACCATGACTGGTTTTACAAACACTTAATCTAAAAATCAGCAGTAAAATAGTATTTGCAGCACTTTAAAATGAATCAGTAAGATTTCAATTTTTCAGAAAATGACACCATTACAATATAAATTGGATGGAATGGGCTTTGTACATATACTCCAGCACTCAATTTGCTGAAGACTGGCTAGCCTTGTTTCAATGCCCACATGTTCCTATTCATACATATGGGTTTGAGAAGTGGGATGGCTACGGTAGCTTTTCATGTCTTTTTAAAATCTAGTGAAAACTGGAATTCCAGTAGTAGAAAGAGGGAATGCACAGCTTTCAAACAAGATGAAGGGACAGATGAACAGAGCACGAATTTCAAAAAATGGTGAAAAACTGCTGTAGCAGAAGTGGATAGTTAATACTACTGTTCTGTTGGCATCTGAGTTCAGTTTAGAACAAACTGTGATTTCTTGTTATATACGAATAGGGAAACTATGATTTGTTCAAACCAGTTATAACAAGACAGGATCAAACAGTATTTTCAAGTTCTGGCTTACAAAAACCAGTCATGGTTTTAACAAACCATATTTTCCTGTATTCAGACATAACAAGACACTGTAGTTTATATGAAAATGTAAGTTTTAAAACTTCCATGTGTAGGAAGGCTTGAGGATCAATAGAGCGTTTTCGTAATGGGAAAATCACAGTTTCCTGTTAGGTGTGAACTGGACCATGATGTAACTGTGCTTACCAAGAATCCAGATGAATTATCCAGGAGACAGCGTAATCTACAGATAAAGTTTCGTTCCATAAATGAAGAATTCTCTGGAGGCAGCTGTTCTGGGTTATAATACGTTGCTGACTGTGAAAAGCCATTTTCTCCTGTAAAAAAAGATAATTTAAGATCTCTTTTTAGAGGAACATCCATTCTTACTATAAGGACTCCTTTTGTAACCAAGGTTTCAAATACGATCCTAAACAAGAATGACAATGAGAGATAACATTTACATATAGCACTTGCTAAATTTTTGCCATATGCAAATCTTCTAGATGTTAAACACGTGTCCCGAAATCACACAAATTGAAGAGACACAAGTGATTCTGTTGTGATCAGTAATAAAAATGAAACTTTCATTAAAATTATGTTTCCATGTGAAAAATGGATTTTATAAAGAACTCAACAAATAGATGCCCAGTTCTTTCCCCCCCAACACTATTCATACTGAAATGTGAGTATTTCCAAGGAAAAAAGCATTAGCCAAAATGAGAACCCATTTTATGAAAGAGTACTCCTCTCAAAAAGGCTCCCCTACGCCAATTTTAGAAATCTTTCAGCTAGCGATCAAAGGCAAAAAGGTTTTAATCTCTTCCGTGGTACTATGTGCATTATAACCTTTTTCACTCCTGTTACCAGATCTGCTTATGTGTACATATACACATACACGTGAGTTAATATCCTACATGTGTGTTCAAGGAACTCTTACTTTGGGGAACTTTACTGTAGACAACTGTGCACCAAGGAGTAACTATAGGGGTGGGGGACCTTTTTGTCTCCATGGGCCAGATTCTTATAAGGATCAGACTCACAGGCCAAATTTGACAAGTGGGTGGGTCTGTCCACCTATCACTCACAAAATATAGTTTATGACATCACATGATTGGCAGGTGGGTTGGCCCGAGAAGCAGGGTTAAATCCTGCTGCATTGGCAGCATGCACCTGTTTCCTCCTGGGAACAGGAACCCGTAGCCAATGCAAAATCGAACCCCACCCCCCGGCAACCAGCTGACATCACAAATAGCAGCAGCTGATTGACAAGTAGGCGTGGTTTGAGGAAAATGGCCTTGCGAGCCAGATTGGATCTCCTGAGAGGCTAAGATTGGTCCACATGCTGGAAGTTCCTCCCCTCCGAGTTACTGCAATAGAAATGATTACTCTGTATAAATGCCAATCTTGCTTTGCTCATTTTCAGCAACTAGCCAAAACTACTAAATTATCTTCCTTACTTAGGGAAGTGAACAAAAACCACCATCACCACCACACAATTTATTATGATTAAAATATTTATTTACACAAAATGGCAGGCCATAAGTAAAACGGCTATGTGCCTTGAAATGCCAGTATGAGGTGTTAGAGAAGGCAAAGGTGGCTAGTTTAATAAAAGGTAAAACATAGACCACTCCAACCCATTTTGCTTAAACTGTAAGCTTAATTACTAATAGAGCCATGGGGCAGGGGGGAGAGCGAAAAAGGTGGAGAATTTATGTAGAAGTTTGAGACAGGTGTTTAGAACCTTGGAAGAACTGAGGGAGGGCTAAAGCAAAAAGGGGAAGGTTCACATGCAAATAGCAGTTACAGGTCTCATAACTGCTGAAGTTTAACAAGGTTCTGAGACAGAACGAAATGAGGGGGTGGCATGCAATGGTTACTTATCCCGATGAAAGAGAAACAAAAAGAAGCAGTTTCCTAGATTTTTACCTCACAGCAGTGTGTGGGGTTGCTAGCAGGAACAGATTCATTTATATGGATAGTGGCAAGTCCCCCACATTCAGAGACATCTGGATTATCCCAGATCTATCTCCTGTAAAGGAAATATTTTGCACTTTGGCATATTCTACTTACCGGCTCATGCCTATCATCCTCAGGCTTATAATAGTTGTGTTCAATTCCTATGCAGTTGTAGGAACCCTCCAAACATGATTTAAAAATAGATTCTCACCTTGACCAGAATCTGTAGACTGTATAGGATTTAGAGCCCAGTGAAGCTGACGCTGGAATTCTGGTCTGTCTTCCGTGTGAATTAATTCAAATACACTCTGGTGTATAATGTCAGACTGCAGCCAAGAAATAATGACAGCAAATAAAATGCTAATACCTCTGTGTTTGATTGCTATAGTTGATATTACAATTAATCACATTATAATTAAGGTAGCCTACTATGATCAATGGACTCCTATACAATTATGGAAGAAGGAAAGTTACCCCAGCAAAAAACCAGTTTTTTTAAAATCACTTTACGGTTTCTTATTAAGCTTATTGTTACAACTGGGAGTGAAAGAAAGAGCACAATATCTTGCTATACCCCCAAAAGGTGTCAAACATATCTAGAAGAGAACTGAAACTGATTTGTATTATTTCTTCCCCCTCTTTTCCCTTTCTTTTTTAAACAAAATTTATTGTAAGTTTATTGCTTGAAAAAAAATAGTATACATACATTTCCAGCACATATACAAAAATACATAGAAGAACAGAAAGAAAAATACAAAGAATATATATGTGTATGAGAAGAGTAACAGAATAAGCTTATGTATATATTAATGATTTACCATTTATATACACAAGGAAAAAAAGAGAGAGCCAAGCCCTCTGAAGAATCAAAAGCATAAAGGACATTCACTGCATAAAAAAATCAGAGCTAATCATTTTCCACTTCTGCTACCCTAGCATACTAGAAATATGGTCAGTTAACTGCAAATTACTCAAACAGAAACATCTTAAGCCTATAATTTCCATATCTGCCCTTCCAGTATCGGATAAACCTTGCCCACCTTTCCATGAATTCTGAGCCTCGTTATATCCTTTCCCTCCTATGCACAAAATACGCTAACTTGTCTGTTACAGCAAATTCTAAACATGTATTCAGCCATTCATTTTCACTAGGACGTTGTGCCATTTTCCATCTTCTGGCCCATATGATTTTTGCTGCTATGATTATTATAGCTACCAGTAATTTAAAATTATCCAGAATGACATCAGAAAGACTATCAGCATCAAAGTTTGTCTTAAGGGGAAACCTATTATATCTGAGATAACACAGTCTATGTGGGACCAATATGTCGAAAAAATAGGGTAATCCTACCACCTAGCACCTGGAACAATTGATAGACTGCATTTTGTTTAAACATTCTGGTGTCAGATTACCACAGCATCAACTTATACTGGGATTTACATACTGAGAGAGATAGGAGGTCTTATCAATCAGTCCCCAAATTTTTAATCCACGTATCTACTGGGAGTGGTCTTCCTATGTCTCCCACCTTTTCCTTGAGACAGGTTCTTTAGCTTTCAAATCCAGCAATATTTTCTAAATTGCTGACAGCAGTCTTTTCCCTTATTCAAGCATCTCCTCCCATTCAGTTGCTTCCCTAAGGATCAGCCTTAGGCCTAGTAAATTAATTAGAAAATTCCTCATTTGAAAATACTGGAACCAAGGTAGAATCCAACCTGATGTTTTATCTGAAGTTTCCTGCCTAGTCAGCAACCGTCCTTGAGGGATGAGATCTTCTACTCTTTAAGACTTCTTTAGCCTCCTAAGTCTGAAAGTCCCCCAGTTGGGCAGGATTTTCTGGACTGAGATGCGCCTTGCCCTCATAGGACACCAGAGGGCAGAACTCAGTGGAATATCTACAAATTCCACTGTATTTGTAGCCAGGCAAGTTAAGCTGCCTCATAGCCCAATCCCAAGTTTGAAACAGCAAGACCTCCCTTTTGCCTCAGACATTGCCTAGTATTGAAATCTATTCTGGGACATTTCTCATTCCAGATAAAACTGTATAGGATCTTTTGCATCTTTTAAGTTCTCGGAAATCAATAGATAGTGGCAATACTATGAACAGATAAAGAAATCATGGGACAACTAACATACCAATTGCATTTATCCTGGTAAGCCAGAATAAATGTAGCTTCTTCCATCTATTAAGCTCTGCTTTGTTGCTTGCACCACCATGTTGTAGTTCAATTTAGCAACTTTCTTCACATCTGCTACCAATTTTACACCCAGTTATTTAACCTAGAATATGCACCCACCTGATCCAATGCCAGCCAAAAGTGGTGCAAAGTTTTAGCCATTGAAACATTGCATTCCTATTGCCCAATTTGGAATCAAAATAATCAAATATGTTACCATTTTTGTGAAACAAAAGTCAACTACTTAAAGTCAACTACAGCAGGGCCTCACTCATACGGCGGGTTACGTTCCAGATCCCCGCTGTAAAGCGAAAACTGCTGTAAAGCCGAACCCATTCAATAGAATGGCATGCAATGCCCGAAACCCGCTGTAAAAGCAGAACAAGTGCCATATGAGTGGGTCTTTAGTCTAATTGCGTCTAATTGAGACCGCTGTATTAGCGAATCGCTATAAAGCGAATCGCTGTAAAGCGGGGCCCTACTGTACTTTAAGTCACATTTATACGATGAACTTAAAAATTGTTAAAATCAGTTGGGTCAGGAGCTGGTTTCTTTAGAAGAGGTCTCACAACACCACTTCCTAAGGGCATCACACCTTCTCTTGAGGAGGCATTTACCATCCATTATCCAATGATGTGACAATTTGTAAGATTCTTCCAGAAGTCACTACGACAATTAAAACTGCATTTCATTACATGAAGCAGACTCAAAACTTTGAAAGTTCTCTTTCTGAAAGAGGAAAAGTGCCTACCTGCTGAAAACCCAAGTAATCCTGGATTGTAGAAGAGACATAAAATATGAGTGCATCTGATGTAACTACCAGCACAAAGCCATTTAACGCCTAAAGACAAAACAGCAACAAGTTTAATTTGAAAAATATATTGCTATCGTGTGTTAAAGAGGATTTTAAAATGCAATTTGATACATATTATAAGAAACAAAGGAAAAAGTTAATATAGTCACACTTATTGTTCTAGTCAACACCAAACAGCAGCAGGAGCAGAAGTCATGCTAATAAGACTAGGGATTCAATTATCAAAACAATTATATAAAATCTACAATTACTCTCAAGAGTGAAATTGCTAGTATATTAGCAAGCAAGATTAATTTCCGAGGGATATATCATGTGACACTATAAATTCCAAGTTAAATTACAAACACTTGTGTAATAATTGTAATGTTCAATGGCCATTTTACATGTGTATTATGGCGCATATCACATTTATTTAGAAAATGTTACCACAGAAACTGCATTTAGGATAACCTGGTGCTTCCTCTAACACGTAACTAAAAAGTATCAAAGGTTTTGAAAACCTTTATTGGTTGTGGCACATTTGTGATGTTATATTTTTACTGCCTTAAATTTGGATTTTCAAAACACACATATTATTCCAGAGTTGAGGACCTTAAGGATATAATTCAGATTTCAAACAACTAGTTTGATTTAAGCCGGAAACTCTAATGTTACTTCAGGACAGTGTTTTAAAGGGCTTCCGGGAAGGGTGACTTAGCCTGTGCCTGCTTTTGAGACGGGCTCCTGCCTCAAAAGAAGCTTATTCAGATATATCAGTCAGGTTTTTTTTTTTTTTTGACTGATTAAACTTCTCCCGGGTAGGGAGAAACGAAGAGATTAACCTCAAAGCCTATTTTTGTTGGGACGACCAGATCTCATTAATTTATGGGACGAGGTCCAGCCGACGAAGGTGGGACGGATTTTCAACAACAAGCTCTATCTGATAAAGCGAACGTTCATCTTATCTTCTAAGAGAGAACGCACTAACAGGCAAGCACCCTTCTTTCTATATTTTTCTTTTACTTGACTTAAATTGTTGCTGTTTAAAAGAGATTTGCCAGATTGATCGGTTTTTGACATCTCACTGGGGAGCCATAACTTCTCTCTGCTACTTACTAATTAATAGCTTATCTCTGTTTTTGTTGCAAAAAGCTGTCCTGGATTTGCATTCTAAAGATATACACAGAAGAGGGATTTCTATTCCAGATTTTTATTTTGAAGAATATTATATTGTCTGAGACTACTCTCTTTTTGGTCTATTTTATTTTGACGAATCTGTTTCCTGACGACCGCCATTAATTGTTTCGATCCTGGGAACTGCATTTTGTTTACTTAAGCATGGAGAGATAAGGCTGTCTGCTCTGTTTATACTGTGATGTCACCAAGTTTGGAGTATTAACCCAATTGTTGCTGAAATAAGAAGTGGTTTTCCTATATTTTTCTTTTAAAATGGCAATTAAGAAAGTGGCTGAGAATCTGGAAATAACTATGTTTCAGAAAATAATGGATGAGATTGAGATAACGAAACAAAACCTGCGACAGGGTTGTAAGGAGCTGAAAATTGAATTGAGTAAAATGAAGCAGGAGATTAAAGATATAGGGGTCCCTGTGAGAGAGGTGACCCTGGAAGGGGTCCCTGTGAGAGAGGAGACCCCGGAGATTGGAACAAACGTGGAACAGGAAAAAGATTTGGAGTCTATGGACTTTAGAAACAAAATCTATTGTTTGGAGACACAGGAGATTAAAGACATAGGGGTCCTTGTGAGAGAGGAGACCCTGGAGACTGGAACAGGGGTCCCTGTGAGAGAGGAGACCCTGGAGACTGGAACAGGGGTCCCTGTGAGAGAGGAGATCCCGGAGATTGGAACAAACGTGGAACAGGAACAAGATTTGGAGTCTATGGACTTTAGAAATAAAATCTATTGTTTGGAACTCAATGTTATCTCTGAAGAAATTAATGAAGATTCTAGAGATAAAGTTATCAATGGCATGGATAATCTTCTGGACTGGAATGATGTGATGGAGCCCAATATAGAGAAAATCTATGGAATTAACTGCAGCCATGTGACAATGGAAAAACTTTTAAGAGATGACCCAGTGTATTTTGAAAAAAAGAACAGAGATATGATTTTACAGCAGTATTTCAGCAACCTATTCAGAATGGATGGCAAGAAAATATTTGGGATAGAGGTAATTCCCATCAGACTCTTACTATATGACTATGGCTTTGACAGCAAGATTATTATGGAATACTGATAATGGAAGATTGGATATTGAAATTACTGGACTTAACAAGACTACTGAAGATGGAAGATGGAAAATGGAACTAATAGGGATAATAGAACAATGGCTACTGAAATTACTGAACCTAACAGATTCTGATGTGATGGATTAATTGAAATGTTTATTTTGACTATGGTTATGACAATAAGATTATCATAATTAGTAATGAGATGGATTAATCGATATGCTTATCTGGAAAAAAAAATTGATAGATATATTTCTTAAAGAATTGAAACCTCTCTTTGACTTTTTGTGGAAAGAATAAAGTAATGTTTATGAGATTTGATGATTAAGTAAGATAACTACTGGAGGAAAGTGATTTGATAATATGACTTAAGAGACAGGATTGTTATATATTATAGACTTATAACTGATTTGATCTTTGACAAATGGGAAGTCAATATTTTACTCTTTATTTTTTATTTTTGTTTTTTTTTTCTTTTTTTTTTTTTGTTTAACTATTTTTGATTTTGTTTTTTGTCTTTGAATGTTTTATGATTTCGTCTTGTATGTTTTATGAAAATCTGAATAAAAATTATTGAAAAAAAAAAAAAAAAAAAAAAGGACAGTGTTTTAAAGAAGCTAAGAAAATTAAATTATGTAAATAAGCAAACTTAGCTTGCATTCAATAACTTGCCTTGTTACCATAGGAAACAAGAAAATCCATGCAAGCCAGTTAGTGGGCTGGCAGAAGGAGGACAGATTTCTCCATACATCCCCTGCCTGCCAGCCTGGTTTCTGTGCTAGAAGCCTCTTCCTCTGTGACCAGCGCCGAAATGCATTGGGCTAATGGAAAAGGGCAGG
This sequence comes from Rhineura floridana, assembly GCF_030035675.1. Taxonomy (NCBI): domain Eukaryota; kingdom Metazoa; phylum Chordata; class Lepidosauria; order Squamata; family Rhineuridae; genus Rhineura; species Rhineura floridana. The sequence continues at coordinate 44,512,685 of NC_084489.1, forward strand.
TCATTTCATTCCTCCTTCCCCAGGTAAAGAAAATTTTTTTTACCCGACTGTGTTTCCATGAAGACAATGGAGAAAAAGGTTTTGCAGCCAGAAAGGAAATGCAGGCTACTAGCCTCTTAGGAGACTCATACATTTTTTAAAGCAGCCTTATAACATTTATTTATTTATTATTTGGTATATATCCCGCCTTTCCTCCCAAGCAGGAGCCCAAACATTTGTAGCCTTTTTACAAGGCTCAGCTACCAAACAAGTATTTTCTGGTTCAACCTATTGTACGTAACCAAGTCATGGGATTCTCAATCTTAGAAAAGATTAAAGGGAATTTCTGAAGTAGATTAGTTGCAAAGTTTCTGATTATGCTGTTATATTTAATTTGCTTCAAATCAGCATGTTCAAAGACAATTTCCCCTATAAATTCATTCAACATAACCCTAACAAATACCTGTAGTAAAAGTTCTCCTTCTAGCAGGTGTGTGCTTTCTCTAGGTTTTGTAGCTCTGCTGCTGTCCTGGATCCCATTTCTGTCAGACTTTGCAGAACTGGATGGTTTTAGTGCCGCTATAGAAAAAAATAAATATTTAATTTTGCTTTGAAAAAGTTGAGTTGCTTGACAAAAGATTTTGTCTTTGTAAAATAACGTAACACTGAATATCCTATATACAATTAAAAAACAAAAAACAAGAAGATCCCTCCAATTATCTGAAGCTAGTTTAAGATTTTACATAATTAATTTCATATTTAAAAGGAAAATGAAATAGCCATTTTAGGGTGGCATTCAATCCTAGTCCTACTTAGAGCAGACCACTGAAGTGAACAGACATGACTAACTTAGATTAATTTCAACAGGTCTACTCTGAGTAGGATTTAGTTGAATACATTCCTTAGATTTCACAATTTTGAAGACAAATGAAGATGTTTTTTCACTGAATAAATATAACCATTGGCTTACTTTAAGTTATCAACTACAGGAAGAATGAAGACAATGAGAATGCTGATTGAGCACACTGATCACAACCTCAAGAAGTTGCAATTTCATAGCAGAATTTGATCTGAGGGTTGGAATGAGGCAGGGGGAGAGAAGCCAGCATGCATGCATGAGGGAAAAAAAGGCCATGTATTTTGAGGGCAGCTGCTATTGGAGGGGGGGAAAAGCAAAAAATGCTTTTGGGTGCCTAGAACTAATAATGTGGTTCTCTAGCCTGTGACATTATTCCTGCCGGGGAAGTGACAGTTTTCAAGAATTGTGCATATTTCTGTTTTCTGCTTGATTCCCACTGCAACATAAAATAATCTAAAAATAAGTTTAAAAATTTAAAAACACTCTAAAACATCTTAAAATCAAAACACTAAAACATATTAAAAACAAAACACCTTTAAAAACATCTATTAAAAACAGCTTTAAAAATCTTAAAAAGCAAATTGGGATAAGGTCTCTTCTTAAAAGTCCTGTTGAAAGAGGAAGGCTTTCAGTAGGCACCAAAAAGACAACAGAGATGGTGCCTATCTATCTATGTTGTGTGGAACGGACCTCCTAATAAGATGGTATCTGCAGGAGGCCCTCACCTGCAGAGCACAGTGATCGTCTGACTATATAAGGAGTAAGATGCTCTTTCAAATATCCTGGTCCCGAGCTGTATAGGGCTTTGTACAGCAAAACTAGAACCTTGAACGTGGCCCGGTAGCAAATGGGCAGCCAGTGCAATTCTTTCAGCAGCAGGGTAACATGTTGGCAATACCCTGCCCCAGTGAGCAGCTGTGTAATCTCATTTTGTACCAGCTGCAACTTCTGGACCAACCTCAAGGGTAGCCCCACATAGAGTGCATCACAGTAATCCAGCCTAGAGGTTACCAATGCATGGACAACAGTGGTCAGGCTAACCTGGTCCAGAAACGGCTGCAGCTATCTTACCAGCCGAAGCCTAGCCACTGAGGTCACCTGGGCCTCTAGTGGCAAAGATGGATCCAGGAGCACCCCCAGACTACGAACCTGCTCTTTCAGAGGGAGTATGACCCCATCCAAAGCAGACCAATTATCCGAACTCGAGAACCTCCAACCCACAGTGTCTCCACCTTGCCAGGATTCAAACTCAGTTTATTGGCCCTCAGCCAGCCCACTACCGAGTCTAGGCACTGGTCCAGGCCTTCCACAGCCTCTCCCGCTTCAGATGTTATAGAGAAAAAGAGCTGGGTATCATCAGCGTACTGTTGATATCTCACCCCAAATCTCCTGATGACAGCTCCCAAGGGCTTCATATTGACGTTAAACAGCATTGCGGACAAGATAGTACCCTGTGGCACCCCACAGCACACTGCCAGTGATTCAAAAGACAATCATCCAATGCTCTTCTTTGAAAATGACCCTGGCGGTAGGATAGGAACCACTGTATAATAGTGCCTCCGATACCCATCTCATCAAGCCAGCTCAGGAGGATACCATGGCCAATGGTATCAAAAGCCACCGAGAGATCAAGTAAGAATAACAGTATCACACTCCCCCTAATGATTAAGTCATCCATCAGGCCAACCAAGGCCGATTCAGTCCCATAACCATTCCTGAATCCAGACTGCAATGGGTCAGGATAATCTGTTTCATCCAAGAGTACTTGCAATTGCTGTGCCACAACCCTCTCAATCACCTTCCCTAAAAAGAGTATTTGCAACAAGGCAGTAGTTATCACAAACCAATGGGTCTAGGGTGGGCTTTTTCAGGAGTGGTTGAATAATTGCCTCTTTCAGGGCAGCTGGAACCACTCCCTCCCACAACGATGCATTGACCACACCCTTGATCTACTTGGCTATACCCCCTCGGCAAAATTTAATAAGCTAAGACGGGCAAGGGTCGAGAGGACACATTGCTGGTCACATTGTCGCAAGAACCTTGTCCACATCATCAGGCTGCATCAACTGAAACTGATCCCAAGAAGCTGCTGCAGACGTTGCACTGGACACCTCTCTAGGGACTACAGTAGATGTGGACTGGGCTTCAAGATTGCTACAGAGGCGAGCAACTTTACTGTCAAAGTGCCTTGCAAGCAATTCACAGTGGGCCTCTGAAGGGTTTAAAACTCCATTTCCTGGAGTTGATGTCAACAGACTCCTGACAATATGGAAAAGCTCCACTGGACAGCTACTTGAGGATGCAATGGTGGCTGAGAAGTGGGCCTTTCTTCACCACCACACAGTAGACACTCTTATGATGTTTTACTCATGCCCTTATCAGCCTTTGTCTTCCATGGTAGCTCATCACCTCCCATGACTATACCTCCCTCTACCCATTATCACTGCAATTGGGATGACATCACCAATGTCCTTTCCAAGACTCCCCCTAAACACATGATATAGACACAAGAGCCCACCAACAAAACCTACCAGAACCAGTTATCCCAGTACACCTCTGAGAGAATTGGGAACAAGGAGACCCGCCCAATAACTTTCACAGAGGGCACATTTACTCCCCCCATCTCACATCCAGGGAGGGCCAGCCTTCTGCCAGTTGCACTCTGAAGGCATCTGGCGACTTTCTCCTATCGCAGAGTTCGCTGCACAGGCTCTCACCTGTGCAGGAACCACACATGCACCTTACACCCTCCCCACTACCAATCTCATCTAATTGGTTTAAAAATAAAATGAAATGAAATTAAAAAAATAAAAATAGAAGACTCTCCCCTGTGGTGTCACCCCTTTGGTGTCACCTGCCACCCAAGGGCTGCTTGGCTTTTATGCCCCCTGACCCAGCCAGGAGCTGATGCAAGAGGCTGCAAGATTGATTGCAGCCTCCCCCTGGATTCAGGGTCAGGCAGGAGGCCCCAGTCTTTACAGCACTTACTAGGGATCTCAGTTGTCTCAAGAGACAGCAACCCGGGGGAGCAAGCAAGCACCCAGATGCTCAAGTACTCACTCCGGGAGAGGTCTTCTCCAGTTCCCAGTGTTGCAGCTGTTTAGCCAGCATAAGTATACTTTTAAGCACACTCTTTTCTATTGAAAGCTTTCATCACTCGGTCAAGTCTTTTGGTGCAGTGTTTTCTCCTATCCTCTGCCCAGGATGTTACACCAGAAGAATAGTGGAAGCAACACATACAGGCTTGCAGAACAACCAATCTGTTTTGTTCAAGCCAAGTTCCTCATGAGGAAGGCGGCTGGGAAAAAAGGATCAGAAAGTAGAAAGACACCCAAATTCCTTGTAACCTTCTGGCCCCAAACAATACAAGAAGCGAAGGTCCAACATCATAGAACTCCGTTTAACAAGTAGTCTGAGCTTCAGGTTCTGGCATCCTAGAGGCTGACACGCCAACTCTGGGAATGCAGCTACCCTACCTTCACTTTCCAGACTGCAACCCTAGAAATAGAACCATGGATTGTTAATGAAGTATATGCTCTTCTATGAGGAACTCCAGACCACAAGGGTACTTGTTTGGTGAAAAAGGTTACTGTCCTTACCCCACCTCCATTAGACTAAAATACTCCAGAGAGAGAAGTATTTCACCAGTAATTTGCTGGCGACATTGAATTCTGAATGAAGTTTTGATACCCCCTTCCTTCAGGGTGTGGGGGATACAAAACTACTAATACGAGAAATTAGGCAACCAAGGCATTCTAAGCTCCTCTCCCTAACCCAAATGGTCCTCAAACGTTGCACGTTCCTCAGTCTTGGTGCATCAAGACATTTTGCATTCCAAATTTGCAACTGAAATATTTGGTTTATGTCTGGACACACAAAACCTACCATTTATAAAATGGAAGGTTGTTTTTTAAAAAAACCAAACAAACAGTCACAAGACATGGCCTGATCCTACAATGCTCATGTACTTTTCATACAAATTCAAACCTGGAATAAAATTAATTAATCTTGTATATCTCCTTAGAAAAGCTGTATTACTGAAGGATACGGGCAGGATCCAGAGAACTGTGAACAAAGGTCTGCTTATGCAACAAGACTTCCCTACCTTCTCCTTCCTATTGAAGCCCTATAAACCCACAAAATCTATTCCCAAGAGGGAAACCAGCAGAAACTGGAGATGCCCCTCTTGCCTTCAAACCATTCAAAGGCTTCTCTGAGTTCCTTCCTTTGGCTCTACAACAAAGAAATATTTGGCTACGAACCAAATTAAAACTGAAATACGTAAAATTCACAAGCTAATTTCACATTGCCACCAGTGGATTTAAACAGGCCAAGAATTTTCTGTATGTACCCTGGCTCTTTCAAAAAACAAAACTCAAGTGCATTAAAGCCAATCTGCCAGTTCAAGTACAAATATTTTAAATAGTTTATAGGCTTACTAAATTCTGCTTCACACCAACAGAACACCAGCACTGTTAGTAAAAAACCAATTACAGTCTACTTCAGATAAAAACATCTTATAATCTACTGCATAGAGTTGCACTGAACTTTTAAACTGCAAAATTTTAAAAGCATTCTTTCACCAGAAAAAATAGATATCTTCAATAGTCATAAATTGGTCAGATATTATGTGAATGACATTATGTGCCATTTTAAATTCAAATCTGTTTCTCTGCTTTAAAAAAACCCATGGCAGAGAGGGGCAGCTATGGGAGGGAGGGGATCTGAGTGGTAAAACTACAGATTTGCCACTGAAAAGATTACGGATGCTGCTGATCTCCATGGAAAGCAACTTTTTCACATTTAAAGTCTCTGTTGATTAACACTGCATGCAATTTCTATGCAACATGTAAATGACTGCTTGCCATTTCTGGACATACAAGACATTGCAAAATTACGAAATGGAAGTAATGCACACAATCGCTAGATATGAACTAATCTTACAAGGTTCACCTAGGTTTTATGCAAACTTCTCTCTGGAATAATGTAGACCAATTTGCATGACAACATACAGTCTAAAACATTTATACTGTAGGGCCTTGCTTTTCGGCAGCCTGCTTTTCAGCGTTCTGCTAATACGGTGGCTTTCAATTAGAGTAAGGCCCCACTCATAAGGTGCTTGTTCCACTTTTACGGTGTTTTTTGGGCATCGGGTGCCATTTTATTGACGGAGTTCTGCTTTTCAGCCGGTTTTGCTTTTAGGCGGGGGTCTGGAACGTAACCCGCCATATGAGTGGGGCCCTACTATAGTAGTAAATTTATTAAAATGAATTCCTTAATCACAAAGAAATGACCAATTACTCATCCGCCTTTAGATGATACTGTATGTTTATAGAAGAGATCACCTTTCAACAAGTCCACTGCAGTTTTACCATCCTGCCCATAAAAACACATCAAGGTGGTAGTATTTAAAAACACATAAAATCAGTCTTCTACTTTAGCATATACTATACTGTGCATGCACATTACTTAACACATGAAGATGGTGTGCACTCTCAAACCAAAAGCCAGTATCAAAAAACACAAGTCACAAGATACAAAAAGTTTGAATATCTAGCTGTTGCATTTCCCAAACTGCCACAACTTATGAGCAACTGTTGGAGTGGCAGCCCCCCCCCCCTCTTTTTCAGTTCCATTTTTTTTATCAGTTATGGAAGCACTGAAAAAAATACACAGCCCTAAGAAAATCCAGGACAGACTGTCTATTCTCCAATCATACTTTAGCCTCAAACCAACCATCATTTCCCAATCATTAGGTAACTTTGTACGGTAATGGAATATTGAGTTAATGAGAACAATACAAAATGTACACCCAAGAGGTCTGATTTTTCCACCACACACTGCTTTTTAAACTCAGGGAAGATTGAAAAGCAATCTGAAACCTTCCACAATAAAGGTGGCACCTGGGTGCATACATAAAGCCTTTTGTAGTCTTAAAAGGATCACCAGCTTACTAGTCTGTAGTTTCTAGCTCTTAAAGAAAGAAGCTGATTTTATCTTCATTTATATCAGGATATACTGGAATACTTACATTGCATTGTGATACTGCACTATGACTGAATGATGCAACTCCAGGAAAATTATAGAAATTAGTTTAAAAAATATTTAAGTTTATCTTGAAAATTACAAAACCACATACAGTACACAGCTTGTTTGGATTCTAATTCAAGGTGCTTATTAGACATCTATAATGCAATAGTCTGCAAAACATATTAAAGGGTGCATTTTGCTAAACATTTTAATCCCGACAAAAAATACTCCTCTTTTTGGCAAGGGGCTATAGGTCACCAATAGCAAATACAGCTACAATCATACTGGTTGTATGTCATATTTATTTATTTATTAAATTTATACCCCCACCCTTCCTTCCAGAAAGAGCCCAGGGCAGCAAACAAAAACACTCAAAGCACTCTAAAACATCTTAAAAACAAAAGACTTTAAAACATAATTAAAATAAAACATCTTTTAAAACACATTAGAACAGTATCATACAAACATCTTTAAAAAAACAATTAAAACATCTTAGCAAGTCCAACACAGATGCAGACTGGGATAAAGTCTCTACTTAAAACTCTTGTTGAAAGAGGAAGGTCTTCAGTAGGCACCAAAAAGAATGGTGCCCGTCTAATATTTAAGGACAGGGTATTCCAAAGTGTCAGTGTCGCAGCACTAAAGGCCCGCTTCCTATGTTGTGTGGAACAGACCAACTGATAAGACGGTATTTGCAGGAGGCCCTCACCTGCAGAGCACAGTGATCAACTGGGTATATAACGGGTAAGATGATCTTTCAGGTATCCTGGTCCCAAGTTGCATAGGCCTTTGTACACCAAAACCAGAACAATGAACTTAGCTGGGTAGCTAATGGGCAGCCAGTGCAGTTCTTTCAGCAGCAGGACAACAAGTTGGTGATACCCTGCCCCAGTGAGCAGTCGCGCCGTGATATTTTGTACCAGTTGTAGCTTCCAGATCAACCTCAAGGGCAACCCCAAATAAAATGCATTAAGGTAATCCAGCCTGGAGGTTACCATTGCATGGACAACAGTGGTCAGGCTATCCCAGTCCAGAAACGGTTGCAGCTGTCTTACCAGCTGCACTCCTAACCACTGAGGTTGCCTGGGCCTCTAGTGACAAAGATGGATCCAGGAGTACCCCCAGACTATGAACCTGCTCTTTCAGAGGGAGTATGACCCCGTCCAAAGCAGTCAATTGACCCATTATCCAAAATTGGGAGCCATCAATCTACAGTGCCTGTCTTGCTAGGATTCAGACTCAGTTTATTGGCCCTCAGCCAGCCCAAGAAATTGGCTCCATAATGATATCACTGTTACTAGGAAGATGGAGGTCTGTTTATTTGCACCAGTACTTAAACAGTTAAAAGCAAAAGACCAGTCTGCTCTCCACCATTAGCCTGAAAAAGAGCAGCTGGAGGGAACTTGCATCCCTGCTCCCTGAAAGCAGAACTCTGTTTCATTTGCCAACTGCACTGCAACAGTAGTACCAAGGGAAAGGAAACTCTGGGCTCTACCAGAGAAATAAGAGCAGTGGGTGTGCATATATTTGGTATGTATTTTTTGAATGCATTGTAAGCTGCCTTGGAGTGCAGGACACATTAGAATGGGCTCAAGTTGCAGGAAGCCAGATTTCAACTGAACATCAGGAAAATCTTCTTGTTAGAGCAATACAGCAACAGAACCAATTACCTAGAGAGGTAGTGGGCTCTCCGACACTGGAGGCATTCAAGAAGCAGCTGGACAGCCACCTGTCCGGTATGCTTTAATTTGGATTCCTACATTGAGCAGGACTGAATGGCCTTATAGGCCCCTTCCAACTCTATGATTCTATGGAGATGATTTGTTCAAAAACCACAAATCTTTAAAAATAAGCCAGATTTTGGGAACTTTTGGGGAAGCATTTCAGTCTCCTATAAAGCACCTTCTGCACACTGAAAATGTTCCGTCACATTCAGCCCAAATTCAGTACACTGGAAACAAACACAGCATTATGTAGAAGTTGTATGGCATGACACAGCAGGTTTTGGACCTGCTCCCAACTAATTCTGTCCCAAAGGACATCTTCTAAGATAAAAACTGAAGTTAGCATTATGTGGTTATTGTTTCTTGTAGGCTCCCAAAATTACTAGGTTTTGTAGCAGAAAAAAATTACATACCTCAAGAAATGTTTTGAGAAATTGAGAAAAAATACTGGACTGGACTGAATATGCAAGTGAGAGGCTTCCTTCAGTATGGAATTAAGATTTTAAAAAAAGAATAATCATGGTAGTGTTGTACAACAGATATTACATGCTTGTAAACAACCATGTTGATTCTATGCATTGAATTAAAAAATAGATGTTTGCAGTTACATTGCAGTGCTCACAATTTATAACACACCAGTTCTTTAAGGGAAAAAATGTGGTCAGAAAAGTACAACTGTCAAATACATACTATTTTTAGCTAAGTAATCTGAGTATCTCCATTCAGTCAGGAAGGGGTAGGGAGCAAAAGGCCCAAGCTCAGTCAGTGAAAGTGTAGTATCACATATTTTGCATATATATTATACAGCCACAAGAGTGGCTGTATACGATAGTCAGCAAGGATTTTTCACATTCCACAATGTTAAATTGACAATAGCCCCCCCCATGCCATTCTGATGCTACCCATAAGATCATTTCAAAACAAAACCTTACAAAACATATAGTCCTGAACTCAGAAGCGCTTGCTTAACAACCCTGTAAATTTTCATGGCGATACACAAAACTGCCAGAGAGAATACGGAGTTCAAAGTCTAAAAAGAGAGAAAAAACCCGAGAGCCCTTTTGGACTTTTTTCTGTCAGAGTTCTCATAATCTGTTGAAATTCATTAAAAATCAGCCATGTTCACAGAGTATAGGTACGTTCTGAAACCGCAAGGTTTTTTGCCTATTAGTGAACACACACACACACACACACACACACACAGGTGGATCAATGGTCTGACTTGGTATAAGGCAGCTTCTTATACTCCTATGATGAAATTGCATGTAGAAGTTAATTATGTCATCTCATTATACTCAGTTGTTGTTGGCAAAAACTGAATGGAGGTCACATTTTTTTCAAATATGTGTTTACAAAAACAGGGAGAGGGAACAGTAAGAAATGTCACTTTCCTTGGTGACTCTGATTTATATTTAACGGGAACAATTTCCAGTATATATGTATGTAATGTATTTGACCCACAGATTTCTAATAGAAAAATATCTGATACTCCCCCCCCCCAACAGAGAGTGTTTTTACCATATTGGCCACAGGCCATAAGGGGGGGGATGTGGTCCTGGAAAATGAAATAGCACTTCTAAGAAGCACTTGCATAATATACTTCACAAGTTGATTGCTAAGACTAAGCCTTGTTGATATTAACTGCCAAATTCTCAAGCAGACTTCTTTTGATGGAGATAAGTTTAAGAACTGTAACAAGATTACAATACAAAGTAGCACAGGCTGACAGAATAGAGAACAGATGAGGATCAGTTACATCAAAAGCAGCATAAATATTGTTTGCAATCCTGAAACCAGTGGCTAATCCAGTCCAACATACTTCAGGGAGCATCCAAACTAGGAAATGTCGTAATGCATGTAAATGGCCAACTGCCAAGAAAATCCAACACTGTCACACTTTACTTCAAAAGAGGAAACTTCTCAAAAATTAGGGCATTGGTAAAAAGCAGAGCTTGGAAGTAATTAGTTACAAAAAATGAATTACTTGTAATTCATTACTTTTTTGAGGAACGAATGGGTAATCCCTTTACATTTTGATTGTAACAGAATGAGGAGTAATTTTATTACTTTTAAGGAGTAATTGTAATGTTTCCAGCATAACTTGAGAGCAGGGGAAGTCTTCTGCTCCTCTGACTTGTGGATGAAAATCATGTGCCTCGAACTGGGCTTCTGTGCAGCATCACTCTTCCCTTGTGCTCTGTGGGTGGGTGGGAGGCGACAAGGGAGGAGGTGGAGAGTGAGATGGGGGTGGAGTGGAGAAAACAATGGCCAGTGGTGGAGAAGAATGGAGTGGAGGGAGACTGAGGGCTGGAAAGTGGTCAATGTAACACCAATCTTTAAAAAAGGATCCAAGGGGATCTCAGAAATTACAGACCAAATAGCTTAACGTCTGTATAAAGTCCTATTAAAGACAAATTAACCAAGCACATAGAAAAGCAAGTCCTAAAGCAGAGCCAGCATGGCTTCTGCAAGAGGAAGTCCTGTCTCACTAACCTATTCAAATTTTTTGAGTGTGTCAACAATCATATGGAGATGGTCAAGGTAGACACCGTATTTAGACTTTCAAAAAGCTTTCGACAAGGTACCTCACCAAAGACTACTGAGTAAGCTTAGCAGTCATGGAATACGAGGAAAGGTCCTCTTGTGGATCAGGAATTGGTTAAGCAGCAGGAAGCTGAGCATATGAAAGCAGAGAGTAGAAAGTGGAGGCTCCCAAGGATCGGTATTGGGACCTATGCTTTTTAACTAGTTCATAAACAATGTAGAGTTAGGGGTCAGCTGTGAGGTGACCACATTTGCTGATACTAAATGGTTCAAGATTGTTAAAACAAAACAGGGTTGCGAAGAGCTCTGAAAGGACCTTTCCAAATGGAGTGAACAGGCACTAAAATAGCAAATAAAATTCAAGGTAAACAAGTGTAAAGTATTGGAGAAAAAAATCTTAATTTCACATATATGTTCATGGGGTCTAAATTGGCAGTGAATGACCAGGAACGAGACTTTGGAGTTGTAGGGGGTAGCTCAATGAAGATGTCGACCTGTCAAGCTGTGAAAACGGGAAATTGCATTAGAAAAGGTATTGAAAATAAAACTGCTGATATAACAGCGTTGTATAAATTTATGATGCAGCCTCATTTGAAATACTGTGTACAGTTCTGGTTGCCTCAACTCAAAAAGGATATTGCAAAGTTGGAAAAGGTCCAAAAAGGGCAACCAGAATGATCAAGGGGATGGAGCAACTCCTCTATGAGGAAAGGTTACAGCATTTGGGGATTTTTAGTTTAGAGAAGAGTCAAAGGCAACATGATAGAATTATCTAAAATTATGTATGGCATGGCAAAAATGGATAGAACTCATGGACATCCAATGAAGTTGAATGTTGGAAGATTCAGGACAGACTTCTTCACATAGCGCATAGTTAAACTATGGAATTTGCTCCCACAGGAAGCAGTGATGGCCACCAATTTGGATGGCTTTAAAAGAAGATTAGACAAATTCATTGAAGATAGGTTATCAGTGGCTACTAGCTCCAATGGCTATGCTTTGCCCCCATAGTTGGACATAGCATGTTTCTGAATGCAGGAGGGGGAAGTGCTCTTGTGCTCAGATCCTGCTTGCAGGCTTCCCATGGGCACCTGGTTGGCCACTGTGTGAACAGGATGCTGGACTAGATGGGCCACTGGCCTGAACCAGCAGGGTCGTCTTATGTTATTATGTACTCTTCAAGGAATAGTTTTTGAAAACAGTTAAGGACAACTTATGTCTGCTCTTACTCTCTTCAAGGTGAAGAGGACACAATATGTGAGCAGATATTATGGTGGCTTTTGACACAGTCTAGCATTAGACCCATAAGCAGAATCCTGGACATGAAAAAGAATAAACCCTGATGTTCAGTACCTCCCATTAATGTCTGTCAGAGGATGTGACCTGCTTTGCCATAGTACGAACTGTGGTCCCCAGGACAGATGTGGACATTTTTCTAATTAAGTTTGAGAACAGTTGGCTCAATAGAGATATGAGTATGCTGAGCTGTCTCCAAGGATGAAATGAACTGGGAAGCTTGGAGTCACAGGGATCTCTCCATACACTGGAACAGTTGCAGAGCTTTAAATTAGTGACTGAAGGTTTTAATTTCTGAATCTATCAGTTTTGGAAAATCTGTTCTAGAAATGTGACCACATGCTAAGTGGTACCATTTCCATACATACAAGCTGATCAAGGGTTTTGGAATTGGTTTCAGAATGTATCACGAAATTATAGCAACTCAAGAAATGGGATCTGACTACTAGAAATATTCACTACCATCTGTAAATGAATCTGTAAAATGATTGTTCATGATTATGTCCAGATCTAAACATGATCTTCAGAAATGCATAGTACATTCCAAATAAAACTCCATCCATCCCTACAGAACACTGAAAACTAAAAACCTTTGCACTTCTGTATTTTGTCTATACATATTTTTGGCAAGTCGTATTGGATGTTGTCTCTTTTCTCACATACCATTTGTGCATTTTTAATATACCGCAGTCCAAGAGTATTTAATTTCTGTTGTGCCAAATTGACATTATGGATTTTGAGAATTAGGACAAATCCATTCGACATGATAAAATGGGCAATAAACCTGTACTTATTACATTAGACAACATCTATGTGAATCGCTAGCTTAGAAGTAAGAGTTGCTTGGCAGAAAGCTTTAAAGTTTTAGTTAGTATATATAAGCAACACGTACCTCATTAGATTACAAGGTAATCTTTACCCAGTCAATTAAGAATCTTTACCCAGTCAATTAACATTTCCATTAAAAGGCACCCCATGCCTTTTATTAATTTTTGGAATGGAAATCAATTTGAATTTAAGAGCCTACAGTGTCAGACTTCTCACCTCTTTAAGATGAGGCTAAACAAAAGTTGCACACAGTAGGTTTCTTACAATTTGCCTGAAGAAATAACATTAATAGGTAAAGACAGGTCTGTTTTATAATTATTCATTTTATTCATTCTAGATGCTTACAGTTCTTGATATTTGCAAAAAAAGGGGAAATATACAACATAGCATTCTCACTGTTGTAAGTCACCTAAAGACTGCTGGGTATGAGGCAACTAACAAATGATGATTATAGCACTTATGCCAAATCTTAACATCAGCATGTACAAATTCAGAAAGCAAATGTACATCAAAATGAAGGCTGTAAATTCTCCTATTATTCATCTCAGATTTGGAGCTTAATTATTAAGGCATTTCTATGAGTGGCCAACCAATGAGTGGCCAGAGACTTCAGGAAACATTACTGTTTCTCTGTTCCAGAATCTCTCACCAGCTATGGGAATGGACAGAAAATAGTTGGGGGCAATTTTGTAATTTGGATTTAAAGAAAGAAAGGTTTTAGCTAGAATTAACTAGAACTGGAATGGGGTAGGGGACATAGCCATTGAAATGGCTGAAAAATAAGTACCCAGTACAGGATCGGGTTTTTAGCAGCTTCTTTTTAGGAGACTTTTGCTTCTACTTATAGCATTGTTGCTAATCAAGCAAATATTACAAAGACTCCTTAGATTTCCAATGCTCTTTTAACCAAAGTAAACAAAAGCAGGGCAGTGCTACCTCTACACTTTGTCTCACTTGGATAGTGGAAATTGCGTAACATTTTTGTTGACTGTTAATATCAAAAAAATCTTGGTGGTAGACAAAAATCACTAAATAAGAAATCTGATCTTTTTTTAAAAAAAACAACCACCACATAGTAAAAGCCTGCTGGAACTTGGCATAATGGAAATCAAACTGGTTCACATAAATGTATCACTTGCTAAATATCATGCAATCATCATTGAATATTAAAGTGGAAAACATAAACCAGATGCTAACAGTACATGGGCAAAGCAATCCAACTCAAGGAAAGTCAGCAAAAGTGATGCCGGCACAACAGAAGCCGGCATAAAGTTCTGCCACATCCAATTGCCATTCAAGAGCCTCTGGATTGGCTGAACACCAGTTCAGCTAGGATCTGTGCATAGGGATCAGGGAAAAAAGCCTTCTCTCCCAAATAGAGTGTTGCGGCCTGACCTTGGAAGACGACATTGCTGTGATAATCTTTCGGCTTCTGAGGAGTGGGAGGTGCCCCTGCGGCGGCTGTCATTTTGCCATGCGGCCTCTGTTTGTTTTGCCTGCTATCAGTCGCGTTTACACCCTGGCTCCTCTGCCTTGGCTTCCTTGAGAACTGCCCTGTTGGTTTTGATTTCGAGGGGCCTGTTGTCCCGCCCCTCTCTTTCTTGGAGTTGCTGGATGTTAAGATCGGGGAGGATGTTGCTTTACATCTTGCAAATGAACTATTGCCACACTGATTCGATGCTTACACCAGGAACCTCCATCGGTAGTTACACCTCCGGACTATACAGGAGAGAAGCCCTATTATTTTTGGAACTTGTTGCTTTTACGTTATTGTTAGTTTTTATTGTTAGTCACTTAATGTTTTGATGTTTACATGTTCTGCTTTGTACATCGCTTAGAGTGGCTGACAATTCAGCCAGATAAGCGACTAATAAGTCGAATAAATAAAATAAAAATATCTCTACCGGGGAATAAGCCCTCTCCATTGACTTCTATTGTATTTATTTTCTTATACCAACCTTTTCCTCAGAGTAAGTTTTGCCTGAATTGGGACCTGCAGGAGTGCTCCGAACATGAGTTGGATGTGGCCTAAGTCTGTCCATCTCAGCCCCTCCCTGGCATGCCCCTTTTATGGGACTTACACCAGCTTCACTTACACCAGTCTGGCTGAGCTCCGGCTGAGCTGGACTGAAGGATTTAGGCTAGCATAGCCAGGCTGAACTGGGACCTAGCTGGCTCAGCTGGAGATCTGCCACATCTAACTCTGCTCAGCCTGGCATAAATGAAAGTTGGATTGTGCCCTAAGCCTGAATAGGGGAACAAAATTCACATGATCGTGAGACATCACATGAAAAAAAATTATGTTCTTTGGACAATGTGCATATACATTAATTACTCTTATCTGTAATTTGGTCAATAGACAAGAGGATGCCATGTGGGATGGGAGAAGAGAAATAAAAAAAATCTAAATCATAAGGAAAAGTCATCCCTCACTATTTGAAAAGACATGTTCAAAATCTAATAGGAAAGTATCTAGCCCAAGTTTATCAACCAGATTTAAACTACTGTACATTTATAAGTTATTTCCAATATACTTGCTAATATACAATTACTATAAAAACACAGGAAACTAGGAGACTATATAGTAACCTGTAATCCTCAAGCAGCCACAGACACATTATGAACTCTTGAGTGATTGACCTCAATAGATTTTATTCTGCAGTGTCTCCAACTGTGGCATGGTTTGCAAAAACTCTACAGCAGGCTCTGCCCAAGACACTCTGGACATCATGACAAGTCCAACAGCTAAAACTCAAAAACAAAAATGACTGTGAGTTTAAATTCATGTCATGTCTACTCCAACTGTATCTAGATGAAGCATGGGACCAGTTTTCAAGAGTAGGCTTTGACCCAGCTGCATCGTTAGTCACAGCACTACTCGTACTTGTCCTTTGTTCTTCCCCAGTAGCTTGTTGAATGCCTTCTGACCTGGGGGTCTCATCTTCCAGCACTATCTCATGTTGCATTTTGGATACTCTGTTCATAGGGTTTTCGTGTTAAGAAGTATTCAGAGGTGGTTACCACTGCCTTCCTCTGAGTTTGGATGCATCTTAGCCTGGTGACTCAGCTTTGACCATTCTGCCTTGGATGCCCCTGCTAGGAGTCTAGCTTCTTGGTCTAGACTCCTGATGGCATTGCTCTTAGCTTCTTCAACACTCTCAAACCACGTTAAGGTGTGTATCCTAAAGGGGGGAATTAGAAGTATTCCTATAGATTTCCTGACTAATCAACCCACACACGTGTCTAGACCGTAAAATAGAGACGTTTTGATAAACTGTGTGAGGAAAAAACTAGGTCTTCTTCCTTGGCTATCAGTGTGCCACAAATGATTTATCAGCATTTCAGGGTAAGCAGAAGTGCCACTTTTGTAAGACTCCTCTGTACCCCAAAGGCAAATTTGCAGCCACACAATGATCTCTTGCTGGCTAATATTGCAACAGCCAAAGAACAGATGTGCTGCAGAGAGATCACTTCCTGTGGTTCTTTTTAAAGAGAGATGTGCACTAAAACAATGCGGAAAGGGAGCACATCCACTTAAGGAATACATTTTAAAAGATAAACATTTACATGACTCCTATACAGGACAGTCAGTTGTGCAGCTCTAAGTAATGTCTCTCTCTCAAGCCAAGATAGCATTAATTTAGAATCCTAGCAGCCTCTCTAATTACATTGTTAACTACCAACAACTCACAGAACCAATTATTTCTGAACATGAATATCCCTCACGTAGTCTGTGTACTTTTGGCCAAGATGCTACTTGCAGACTTTTCTGATGCTTGAATCTAAAAACATCCATATTTCAAGCCCAGGTTCTCAAACATGAATCTCCTGTGTGCAAAATAAGTATTTTCCTAAGTATCTTAGGCCATTGTAATATACCTGGACATAGATACACCCCTAGCCACTTTAGACAACTCTTGTATGTCTATCAGAGAACTATCTATAGATTAAGGCCCAAATGCCTAATCACCAGTTTATCCTCCTCTTGCCCTCTCAGTGCTTGCATACCCCGAGACCCAGTCTTGACTACAACTGCAGTTTAACAAGAACAAAGATTCTTAAATGAGTTCTCATAAAATGACTAGTGATGATGATACTATCATTATGATTATGGTAGAAGAATTTTTAGCATCCACATTTTCTGGAGTCTGGCCATTTCTTATTCAATTTCTATGCCTGGCTTTATCACATGTCTATCAGAGTTCTTTGCCCATCCCGCAAAAGCTGGGGTAGCTCTATATGCTTGTGGGGTGTTCCATGATTACTTTTGTTTTGAAAGGGCAGGCTCCAGGGGTATTTTAAAAAGTTAGTGGTGGGGTCAACAAACCCCACTCCCCAGAAGCAAGCAGCTAGCACCTGAGCTCTGGCCTCAGAAAGTAATAATTATCCCAGGAGCTAAAACAGATTCTTGTAAGAGCCATCAGAAGAAAAGGAAAGTTGTGGGCCATATACTTACCGTATATTCCGGCGTATAAGACGACTGGGTGTATAAGACGACCCCCAACTTTTCCAGTTAAAATATAGAGTTTGGGATATACTCGCCGTATAAGACTACCCCTGCTTATGACATGCAGGTACTTAGCAGGAAAACTGTCACTTATAAACTTATAAATATTAATATTTGGATTGTCCAGTTGTTTTGTTTTTGTGCCTAGGAATTACCACCAAAAACTGGGGAAAGATGTGAGAAATCTTTTTTTTAAAAGCAACATTAAATGCCTAGACTCTAGTTTCCAACACTATGGAGTATTTATTGATTGATTAAGAGAATTTATATCCTGCCCTTTTGCTGTTAAAAACAGAGCTCAGCACAGCTTACAAATATAATAAAAACAATAAAAATACACAATCAGAGAAAAACAAGCCAAAATGTTAGGAAAAGGAGTCTTTCACACCACATGCTCAGTTCTAAATACTGTTGCAGCAAGTTTTACATGTTCCTCTAGTATTCCACTGGTGCAGGCACTCAGACATTCAAAGTACTGTATGTTTCTTAGGTTTTATAAAAGCAGAGCTTTGCTTAACTCAAAATTTCTTCTCCCTTTGATAACCACATCTACACAGGTTCCACCTCCATACTCAAAATGAAACTGAGCCTGGAAGTGTACAACAACCCCACACATACCTTGCTAATTCGATTATCAATGCCAGGATGTCTGTCTTATCGACTACTCTTCTGCTCCCCCCCCCCCCCACACACACACCGGGCATCATGAAAGACCCAGTCCTGGGCTCAGAAAGAAAATAAATATCTGGTCCTCTTCAAAGTATTGATAAGCCTCTTGTTTTAATTGAAATAATAATTATAAATTCTTGTTCTTATCACTAATGGGAGTTAATTATCTTGCATATGCTGCTGTTGCTTCTATGGCTGTAACGGAGTGAGGTTAAAGATAAGTGAAATGCAAATAGGAAAAAAAAATACAGAAGGCAGTAACACTTTCCTAAATGTAATACCATACCAACCACAACAAGATTCCTATGAGTAAGGCAGAAAACTAAGCATCTCACAACCAAAAATATGATAAATGAAGAAATATTTATATAAAAGCATGACTATCAAATATATTTATTATTTACACAAACTGTAAAGATATTTATAGTGCAATCCTAAATTTATTTATTCAGAAGCAAGTCCCAGCGTATTCAATGGGGCTTACTCAAACAGGGACAGAAATGCAACCTCAAGTGATAAGCAACTTCATTCACACAACCCAAAATTCCGAATCATGCCACTTTACACTGTTTTGCAACTGTTTATACTTGTTTTTATGGTTATTGGATTTTAAATGGCTTTATTTCTTGTTGTGAGCTGCCTTGGTTTCCAACCCTACCTCACAGGGGTGTTGGAAAGACTCCATACACACACGCACACACTGCAGATGTATAAATACATACAGCCCATATAATAGTTTATTGTCAAACCAATTGGTCATTGCAGAAAAATCAGTATTAGTTTTTTAAAAATCAGTATTAGTTTCCTACAGAATAAAAACTGCAATACCTAAGTAAGCTCTGCCTACTTGCTTTAAAATAGGACTGGGGGGGGAGCAGAAAGAGAACACAAACACAATTCTTTTTTACATTCACTCCAAAGTCCCATTGATTTTCAGCACATTCATAATCATGTCTGCTCAAAAGTAATTCCTACTGAATTCAATAGGATTTACTCTGGACATATGGGATTAGCACTGTTTTTACCCCCAAAAGCAACTATTGGGAAGGTTTTCAAAACACTGCCCAGGATCTGACTCCTACACACAACAGGGGGAAAAACTGAAATGTATATACCTACCCAATTTATGAGATTTTCAGATAAACAGGAGGGGAAACCACCATTTTCTGGCCTCGCAATGAAGTTTTGCAGACACTGCCACCAAACAAACACTTCACTGATTGGCTGAAATCCTGAACGGGCGGGGTTAAAGCTACGAAGTGCTATACAGTAGTTTACAAAAAGATTTAACCGGGGGGGGTGCCTGACGTTTTTATATATATCTCGAGAACCGCACCACCTAGAAACTTAATTTTTTTTTAAATGAAAGCTGAGAATCTGGGCCACCTAAGGGGCTAGCCGGGCGCCGGGTGGCATGCTTAGAATCCGGGTAAAACCCGGCTATCCGGGCAATATGGCAACCCTAATAAGACGACACCCAACGTATAAGACGACCCCCGACTTTGGAGAAGATTTTCCAGGGTTAAAAAGTCGTCTTATACGCCGGAATATACGGTACATGCACACCAGTACGCATGCAAAAAGAACAGTGTACATTAAAGAGTTTTGTGTCGTCCCCCCCACCCACTTCCCCTTCTATCCACCGTGTCCACAACTCTCAAATCATCATTTCATACAATATATGGCAATATGTGGTAATAGTTTTAGAAATATGGCAATCTATAGTAATAGGGTATTACAAGTGGGACCCACAACAATATGTTGCAGTGTATCCTCACCACTGAGAAGAGAGCCTCTCAGAGGCAAGTTTGAGGATAAGAGAAATGGGAAAAGGACAACTTCTCTCTATCCTCCCTGGCTTTACCCTGATGTGCTATACAGCACTAGAGAACTCATGTTGGAGCTAACTACCAATTCCAAACCTAAACATTTAATGGCTATATAGTCTATTCTTTTCTCTTGGAACATCCCAGTATAGTGCAGGTAGAGGAATTCTTTTTAACCTCGTGGTATGCATTCCCAACCACAGATGTGAAAGCCTACAAAGAAAAAACCCAGAAAATTTCAGAGGGGGCTCAATTTTTTCCCTCCAAAAAGAAAAATGGAAAAGATTCTGAAAATGAATGTTGTGTCTGCTTGATACTGTGGAGAAGACTAAGTTCAGAATACATAAAAAACTTGATTTTGTTTTATTAAAATATTGATGGTTTCTTTTGTTTTCAACTTTGAACTTTTTGTCTGCTTCTCATAAACTGGAAGAAACTGAAAGATGCTAGGTTCCTTACAAGTTCAGCAACTTGTAGCTCCATTTATAAAATAAAATATTAAAAATAAATGTGTAATCGTTTGAATAAACTATACTTTTAAATATAATATACCAAATATAATTTATGAACAACCCAAGTTGTACATAATATATTTTCTGTTCCTATACTAACAGAGTGACTTTGCATATCTAACAAACATTAAAAATAATGGGGCATATTTTTCAATTTTCCCCAACATTCCTATTTCCCTCTTCTCCTCAAAAAAAGGATCCCCCACAATGGCTTCAAAATTTACAGAAATGTTACATCTCTATTCCCAATCTTAATCCCAGCATGCTTAGTATAAGGTGCTTCGGCAGGTCAATTCTCTCCTTCCCCCCACAGACACATTATCTGTATACAGGAGGTCCCCGCTTATACGGCGGGTTCCGTTCCGGACCCCTGCCGTAAAGCAGAAATTGCCGTAAAGCAGAACCCCATTGACGATAATGGGGCACGTCGTGCCAAAATGATGTCAAAATGGCACGCGACGGAAAAAAACGCCGTAAAATCGGAACAAGCGCCTTAATGCGGGGACTTTCCCTAATTGAAAGAAGCCACATTAGCGAATCACTGTAAAGTGGGGCCTGCCTGTACCTCACAACAGACCCTAGTATTCTCTTTCAATTACTCTCACACACAGTCTTACTGCTTTTGATATTCAATGTAAGCTTTCAGTATTTATCTCTTCTTGGGCTTATCTGCCATCATCCTTCTGTAAATCTTGGGAGATCAGAGATTTTTGACAGACTATTTGTTTTGGGCTTTCTAGGATTCTCTCTTTTTATTTACAAAAGCATATAATTGAGACAGTCCAAGCATGAGGAATACGCTGGCTTATTTTTGGGTAACCTTGTTTCACTTCCAAATTGATAGGGACATTGAGTAACTTGATAGAAAGAATGACTGCCACTAAATACCTACTTTAACATCTAAGATTACTTACCAACCAACTATTCTTCAGCTTGCTACTCCGTGAAAGAAGTCACAAAGCAACATTTGTTTTTACCATGATGGAGCATTTGTTTATATAGAGAAAACAGATTATGTTATAAATGGCTTTAACTGTAAACATCTACAAAGCTCAGCTATATAAGAAAGGCTTACTTCCTTATCAGAATTCTGACAAAATCAAACAGGAAAATAGGAATTTCTGGAAGAAACAGTTGCCAAGTCATGAAGGAGATACTGATCTTGAAAATATGTTTTGCCTTGAATTCTCATGTAAACTACACAAAGGGTGTTCTAACAGTATCATTTAAAACTCAAATTATTTACAAATCTGTCATGATTATCACAGAATGTCTATCTGACGGGTGTGATGTTTTAAGCTAAAACAGAGTATCTGGAAAGTCAGCGAGAGAATGTTTCCTTCAACAATGATTAAAACTGTGTTTTTATTTTATCAGAATTTGGTTCAGGCATATTAGTTAGAATCCCTGTAAACAAATGCTCCATGAACTTTTAAGCAATATAAGTACACTTATTAAAAACAAATGAAGCCCATATTTAATACAAGCCTATTAAATGTTGCACCAGCCTTGGATTTAAGCACTCAGCTGGAAGCCATAGGCAAAAAAGAATTACATGCTGGTGAGTGAGCTTGTATAAATGCATTTTTTTGTCATTCTTATTAGAATACCATGAATCTACACTGTGTTAAGTTTGGGGGGAAAATAATTTTACTGCTGTTTCTTTGGGATTTGAAGCACAACTATACCCCTTCTATAAGCAAGTTCGGAATGCAAGGCCAGGCAGCGTAGAACACATCAGTTTCAAGCCATGGATTCAAATCCTCACTTATTCCGAAACCACAGTTTAAAGAAGCCATAGCTTCCTGGGTTTGGAAGTAATGCATAACTGTAATTAGTTTAAACTGGGAGTGAATGCTTCCAGTGTCCTCCTCGTCCCTGATAGAGGGGGTGGGTGGGAAGCAAGCAAGGCAGAGGTTCATGCACGTAGTGGGAAAGTGAGAAATCGCCCTTTGTATACTCGTATTAAACCACATAAAACTAACCACATATGAATTCTACACCCAATCTCCCGTTATCCTCTGGCAGAACAGAAGTATATGAAGAAAAGAATTCAACAAGCTAACTACAAAGGAATAGAAGAACAGGCATTTTATTACACCTTTGCTATTGAAAATGCCAAGCTTGAAATTCTTGTCCTGGACACTTGAGAAAACAGAAAACCTGCAGCTTCAGTGAGCACATGACACCCACTGCCTGTTCTTTCTAGGACAAGGTTTCTCTATGTATTGAAAAGAAGGTAAAACTGGCAAGCAATTTGCCTTGTCTCTGTTAACTGAAAGTTCTCAAATGTAATTATTTCAATCTTTAGGAAAACTCTGTAATATTGGCCCCTTTTATAGTGGGGACAAGGATTGAGATACTGAATCGTTCCATCCAAAAATGAACACACAGTTTGAAACCAAGACTTTCTAAGTGGAAAGACAATGCAATACTAGAATTCCATTCTATATCAAAATGGACCATTGGTCTCACCTGAAGGGTGATTTTCCTATGAGTACGGCCATCACAGCGGGTTGTAGCTCCACCTATCGTGCGAAGGCAAGAATGTTTTTGAAGTCAAGACTAGGGGCGTCAGGCCCCTCCCACTCTCCAGTTCATTCGCAGCGAGTCTAAGGAGAAAAATCTAAAAATACAAGAACAAGGCCAACAGGCCTGCCAGCAGGAAAATAACACAATAGTAACATGCATAATAACATGACTCCAACATAGCGATATAACAGAACTAGAAGTCTTGACTTCACTCTTAAATTTAAATATGATAGCGTAGCAGTAATATATAACACATTAGAAAATATCTAGTCATCCTCCAACTGGGAGGGTCGTGATGGCCGTACTCATAGGAAAATCACCCTTCAGGTGAGACCAATGGTCCATTTTCCCTATGAGTCCGGCCATCACAGCGGGATGTACCAAAGCAGCCCGTAATAGGGAGGGACCACCCACATGCTAATCCTCATTAAGAACCTGTTGCAACACTCGTCTGCCAAAAAAGGCGTCAGCAGAGACATAGCAATCTATTTTATAATGCCTTATAAACGAGTGTGGGATAGACCAAACGGCAGCCCTGCAAAGATCAGCAACAGGAGCATTGGTAACAAAAGCAGCCGTAGTAGCCGCTGACCTGGTTGAATGAGCAGTTATGCTAGCTGGCACTGGAAGCTTAAGAGATTCATAAGCTAAGGCAATACATGTCCGCAACCAGCGGGATAAGGTGGAATTAACTACTTTATGCCCCATAGAACGTGGGTTAAAGGATACAAACAGAGACTCAGTTCGTCGTATATCCTGGATCCTGGACAGGTAGGTCTTGAGAGCCCTCCGGACGTCCAACGAATGCCAAGCCTTCTCGAGAGGATGGGTAGGATTCGGGCAAAAGGAAGGCAAAACAATGTCCTGGTTGCAATGGAAAACTGAATCGACCTTGGGATGGAAGGAAGGATCAGTCTTCAGTACAACAGAGTCCTTATAGAAGAAGCAGAGATGGCGAGCAGAGGACAATGCGCCCAACTCCGAAACTCGTCTGGCAGATGTGATTGCGATCAGGAACAAGACCTTGAAGGACAGCATACGTAGAGGCACAGTCCTGATAGGTTCAAACGGAGGGCGTTGCAAAGCCTGCAGAACCTTTGACAGACTCCATGAGGGAAAACCGATGGGAAACAGCTGGGGATTGTAGGGCGACTCCCCTCAGAAAGCGTTTGATGAACGGATGTGAGGCAATAGTCGCACCAGAAGAAGACACTGATAAAATAGACGACAAAGTCGAGGCATGTCGACATAATGTGTTGGGTCTGAGTCCCATCATAAAGCCGCTATGGAGATATTGTAGCACCTGCTGCATGGTGGCCTGGGATGGATCGTGATGGTGGGACCGGCACTACTTGGAAAAAGCTACCCAAGTATGTTGATAAATACGAGTGGTAGATGGTCTTCTCGAGGCCAGACAATATCAATAACAGCGTCAGACAGGCCAGCCGACCTGAAATGTCCCCGTTCAAAAGCCACGCTGTTAGATTGAGCCAAGTGGGGACCTGATGGCACACTGGACCCTGGGACAGAAGATCTGGCCTGACTGGAAGTGTTCAAGGATCCGTCACTGACATTGCAAGAAGATCCGTGCTATCAGAACCAGTTGTGCCCTCTCGCTCCGCGCCTTCCTCAAGGTCTTGGCTAACAATGGAATTGGTGGGAAGGCGTACAAAAGACCGTCTGGCCACGGTATTGACAGAGCATCTACTGCTTCCGCTGTTGTGTCTAGGTATCGGGCAAAATACCTGGGAAGCTGGCAATTGCGGCTGGAAGCAAACAGGTCGATGGAAAAGTTGCCGAACCGACACTGGAGACGATGGAAAACGGTTGAATGAAGTTTCCATTCTCCCGGAAAGACCTGTTGTCTGCTGAGCCAGTCTGCAGTCACATTCCGGATCCCTCTGAGATGTTCTGGTTTCAGGGATTGCAGATGTTGTTCTGCCCAACCTAAGATGAGGAAGCTAGGTCCCGCAGAGGACGGGACCTGGTGCCCCCCTGTCTGTTCAAATGTGATTTTAAACATGTGTTGTCCGTTCGAATGAGGACATGGGCCAAGAGAACAGAGACTGAAAATGAAGTAAAGCCAAGTGGGCAGCCTTTAGCTCCAGCCAATTGATGCTCTGAGTCTGCTCTGCCGTGGACCAGACCCCCTGAACATACTGGGAGTTGCAGTGGGCTCCCCAGCCGATGAGACTGGTATTTGTGGTGACAACAGTCCTGCGGAGGTCTCTGAAAGGAGTGCCCTTGGAAAGATGTTAGACCCTCGTCCACCAGCGGGATGAAAGGCGGAGCTGAATTTAAGGGGATTGCTCAATGGTTTGAGCTGGCAATGTCATGTTGGAACGGTAGCAAGGGCCACTGGAGATGGCGAGTATGAGCTCGAGCCCATGGCACAATATGGATAGTAGAGATGAGCATTCCGAGCGCCCTGGTTAGAGGCATGACGTCTGCGAAGGATTTGTGCATCAGAGATCTTGCGATGTCTGTGATAGCGGTTATATGATCTGATGATAGGAACACCATCACTTGCAGGGTGTCCAACATTGCACCTAGATGCTGTAGACGTTGCGTTGGTTGTAGATGGCTTTTGTCGAAGTTGACTAGCCAACCGTGGGCCTCTACCCTGGAAGCGTCGAAGCGTCTATTCCAGCCTCCTCTGGAGGAGTGGGAATCATATGTAGGGAACTCACGGCCTCGTCCCCCAGGCCGCGTTCCTTGAAAGGGCTGAGACGTGCGGAATGAAGTGAAAACGCCTAAAAGGTCTGTGCTCCCTGTTTTTGACGGTGGCCAAGACGGGCTTTCGAGTGTCCTTAGGGTCCACAAGCACCGCTTTTAGTGCTTTCTCGCCAAAAAGTAATGACCCGGCATAAGGTATCCGTGATAGATTAACTCTGGCAGTAGGGTCGGCCTGCCAGTGACGAACCCAGAGGGTCCGTCGGGCCACGACTTGAGATGCCATTGCGCGTGCTGCTAGTTGATTCACGTCCAAGATGGCGTCGGCCACGAAGGCAGCTGTTTTGTGCAATTTTATAAGCGATCTGTGCATTGAAACAGGATCTGGATTGGGATCCTCAATGAGGTCATCCAACCACATCATCGCTGCCCTGGCGAAGATAGAAGCTGAGGTTGATGCACGCATAGAAAAGGCAGTGGCCTCATGGGTTTTGCGTAGTGCAAAATCCAGTCTCTGCTCAGTAGCATCCTTTAAATGAGATTCTCCTTCCCTTGGCAAGAGGGATCTGGAAACTAAGCTAGAAATAGGCTCGTCTATGCCAGGGACGGCCAGTTTGGTAGCAAAGTCTGGGGCCAAAGCATAAAGTCTGCCCGCAATGTTGTTAAAGCGGCGTGCTTGTAGGGGGTGAGCCCATTCGTCTTTGCGCAGTTTGGCGATGGAGTCTGGCACGGGAAGGTAGTGTTCAGCTGGGGTGGGAGATTTCAAAACCCTAGCCCCCTTTAAGACGGGAGTGGAAGAAGTAGTTGGAGTGGATTGAAGGCCAGGGTGTTCAACACTCTGCGCGCCAGAAGCTGGTAGTCTGAGGTGTCGAAGAGGCGATAGGATGTGTCCTGCTCATGCTCATAATGGTCACTCCAATCATCTCCTTCGTCTTGCAGCGCGAATGCGGACTCCTCCTCACCAAAGGCGTCATCAACACACCTGCCTTGGAGTTGTAAGATAAGCTCCTGGGATAGTCGCAGGGCTGGAACTGTGGACGGTTGCTCTTGGGCAGGCGGACTGGGCGGCCCCACAGGTAGGGTAGGAGAGTA
The DNA here is from genome assembly GCF_030035675.1 of Rhineura floridana. Classification (NCBI taxonomy): domain Eukaryota; kingdom Metazoa; phylum Chordata; class Lepidosauria; order Squamata; family Rhineuridae; genus Rhineura; species Rhineura floridana. Next base: position 44,539,756 of record NC_084489.1, read on the forward strand.
AGCCCCAGGTGGGATGACAGTTGGCTGGTCAGGAAAGCCCGGAAAATCCTCCTCGTCAGAGGAGGCAGCAGGAGACCAAAAAAGGGTAGTTAGCTGTGCAGGGGATGACCCCTGAGGAGTCGGAATAGAGACATAGCGAGGCCGTCTGGCAGTGCCATAGCCAGAGAGGTGCTTTGTTTTGGCAACCGCTTTCGTATGCTTATGTTTGACCGCCTTAGGTGGTTTAGGCTTGGTCGCCTGGCTTGTCTCTGTATGATGTTTCGGCATGGGCGCCTGGGTTGTTTCCGGCTGTTCTGCCATCATATATATATTAGAGTAGCTGTACACGGCACACGACTGGGGCAGAATGCACAGACCCGAAGAGGCTCAGTACACGGCACACAACTGGGGCAGAATGCACTGGGAGATGGCTAAGTACACTGTCACGATGGGGCAGAATGTACACTATGAACAGGCTTAGAACAGGCTCAGTACATGGCACACGACTGGGGCAGAATGCACTGGCAGATGGCTAAGTACCCTGACACGATGGGGCAGAATGTACAGAGTTAACAGTTCAGACAGCTCTATGTGGGGCAGATGGCCAAGTACACTGCCACGATGGGGCAGAATGTACACTATGAACAGGCTTAGAACAGGCTCAGTACACGGCACACGACTGGGGCAGAATGCACTGGCAGATGGCTAAGTACACTGCCACGATGGGACAGAATGTACGGAGTTAACAGTTCAGACAGCTCTTATGTGGGATAAAAGTCAAGCCGCTGTATAGTATTCACAGCCTTGTATGTATCAACAGTCTTGTACACTGCCACGTAGGGGCAGAATGCACAGATCAGGCGGCTTGGTAGAGAATCAACAGTACACGGCCACAGCGGGGGCAGAATGTAGAGACCCGAACAGTCACAATGTACAACCACAGAGGGGGTAGGATACACTGGCAGATGGCTAAGTACATGGGCACAGAGGGGCAGGATGCACTATGGTATCAGCGTTAGTATAATGTAGGCTGGGTTTCAGGCTTGGTACTGGAAGGTTGCGGCTTGGCTGTTTGAGACATGCCTGGCTGTTCTGCCATCTTATATTCACTTTGGGTGCAGTACACGGCCACAGAGGGGGCAGGATGTAGAGACCCGAACAGGCACAGTGTACGACCACAGAGGGGGTAGGATACACTGGCAGATGGCTAAGTGCACGGCCACAGAGGGGGCAGGATGCACTATGATATCAGCGTTAGTAATGTAGGCTGTATTTCAGGCTTGGTACACGGCCACAGAGGGGGCAGGATGTACAGTATAGACTTCAGGCTTGGTACACGGCCACAGAGGGGGCAGGATGCACAGTTCAGCAACTGAGATCAGAGCCACAGCCTTGATGATACAGCCACAGTAGAATAGATTCAAGTAGTTGTAGAAATGTATGTGCTCTGCAGCTTACTAACAGACACAGCTTACTAACAGACACTGACAGGAAAGGTATACACTGACAGCGACAGGCCTAGAACAGAGGCGTTTTTCAGTAAGGCCAATAGAAAAGGCGGGAAAAAAGTGGGAGGATCAACATGGCGCCCACAAGGAGCGGGAAAATTGAGCCAATGAGAAAGGTTTGGGGTGAGGAAGGAGCAATGGCGGTCTAAAGAGAGCGCCAATTAGCTCAAGCTTCTCAAAAATTTTTAAAACTCAACAGTCGTCGATGGCGGCTGGGGGACGAGCTATGTCTTAATAGCCGCGGAGACGGGCTCACGAAGCGCCAAATTTAAACAGAGCCGCAGCCGCAGGCTTCAATGGTCGTTGCGGCGTAATTAACTGCCGCGGAGAAAGCCGGAGGGAGGGGGGGCAGAGCAAGGGAAAGAGCCGCAGCCACAGGCTCTGGGGCCGCTGAAATAGGCGGCGATAAAAGGGAGAGAGCGAGGCGGCGCGAGGCAGAGAGCCGCGATCGGAAGCTCGCGATCGGAAGCTCGCGATTAGACTTGCGGCCGCCTGCTGAGCGAGGGCGAGTCGCAGCCGCGGTCTCCCGGAATCGCCGTTAGGATCGGCAGAGAGCAGCGGCTCCTGCGAGGCTAAACGAGGGCGGAGGAGTGCCGCTGGGCGAGAAGGAAAGCCGTAAGCTCCCTTAACAAAAGGAGACTAAGGCAGCCGCCTTAGAGAGAGAGAACCGCAGCCGCGGTATCTCTGGGAGCCGTAGGCTAAAGTTCTGGGGGAAAGGATCAGGGAAGGGAGGGCCCCCCCCAAGGAATTCCCCAGGAACAACGAGACAAACGATGTCAAACACAAGACAGAGGGAAGGAAGAAACGTAGGATAGACAGATAACAAAACCTTCACACTCTGGGAAACGAATACACAAACAAAAAACAAGAAATTTAGCTACGCTATCTGGAATAACAAACTTGTTCGATATGAAGGCAAGAATGAACTGGAGAGTGGGAGGGGCCTGACGCCCCTAGTCGTGACTTCAAAAACATTCTTGCCTTCGCACGATAGGTGGAGCTACAACCCGCTGTGATGGCCGGACTCATAGGGAAAATGTAGCACACACACACACACACCCCTGAAGCAGTTAGTATAAAGGTACAATAGGCTACCCAAAGTATAGTTACCAAATGTGTGTAGTATGAAGACATTAAGAAACAATTTCAAGAGGAGTAACCATGTTAGTCTCTTGCAGCAAAACAATGAGAGCGCTGTGGCCAGGGCTGTGGAGTTGGAGTCGGAGTTGTGGAGTCGGAAGCAATTTTGGGTGGAGTCGGAGTTGGTAGAAATGTACCGACTCCGACTTCAAAATAAAAACTTATAGTATTATAACATGAAATGGCCCGCAAACTTGGTGTTTCTCTGGAAAGAGATAGCATTAGAAAAATAGTGATTGAAGAAGCCCTTAACCAAAAGGAAGAACTTAAAAAAACTCTCAAGGGACGCTTTGTATTTCTTAAAATGGATGCCTGCACATGCCACAGGGTGAACTATTTTGCCATCAATGTCCGATTTGTTTGTGACAAGAATGAAATAGTTACCAAGACACTGGAAGTAAAAGACACAGAAGCTCATCACACCAGCGACTTTCTCCAGGTCTTAGTGGAAAAGGTTCTGCAAGATTATGAACTTAAAAAAGAACAAGTTCTCTGTATTGTAACTGACAATGCTTCAAACATGCTAAGTACAATTAAACTAATGAATGCAGATAATGAAGGTGACCAACAGCTAGAAGAACACTTCAGAGATATAGGAATGTTTGAAACTGAAGAGCACGCTCCTGCAACTGAGGAACAAACTGAAGTTGCTACAGAACAAACAACAAAATTTGTTATTACTAGTTAATATACATTTGCCATTTATGAAGGAGTCGGAGTAGGAGTTGGACAGTAGAAAAATAGAGGAGTCGGAGTCAAAGGTTTGGTGTACCGACTCCACAGCCCTGGCTGTGACACCTTAAAGACCTGGTATATGTTCAAAATAGCAAGGAAAACTAACATTTTCTAGATTTTATATGAGGTCTACTCAATCTCTGCTGGTATATTTAGACTGCAATCCTATACCTACCCTGAGGGAAAGTCCCTTTGAACGACTTACTTTCAAGTACACATGTATGGAATTCCACTGTTAATATTATTCAGATTTTTAGACTGGTTTTCAGTATGAATTGAGTATTGTGGCTTTTTAAGTTGTGCTGTAAACTGTGTTGAGGTCCTATACTCAGGAGAAAAAGCAAAGTAAATAAATAGTTCTCTTTGGGGAGAACTACGAAAAGCCATCTGAAATGTAACGCAGCCACAAAACCACAGAATCAATGAAGAGTTTTAAAAGCTGGCAATAAATTGCAATGTAATGTTCAGTTTAAGTTTTGTATTAACAGCACAAAATCTAGATAGGTGAATTGCACATGTGATTTCTAGGACATTATAAATGCAATCTATACTAGCCCTCATTTAATTGTTTATAAAAAAAATTAACATGGAATTCAGGCTCTTGGCTACTCAGCATTATGAGAAGAACCAATTAGTAACAGAATCTGTAGGAAGCAACACAATGATAACTGAGGAACCATGTTTTTGTCCCATCTTTAGCACTGATTTAATATACCACCTGAACTAACACAGCAGGACAGGTTTAACCTCTATTTTTAAGAAGCTTTAGGAAATCTGAGATAATTAAACACAAAGTTAAAAGCCAAGCACAGATAAAAAGTTCCATAAAATATATCAATACAGACCCACAAAAAAGTACATATTCCATTAACCAATATCTTTAAATCCAGCCCATTTTTCAAAAGCTCAACAAAAAACTTTTAATAGCTATAAAAGAATCATTTAGCTTAAATATTCTCTTACAACTGAATCACAATATCACCTCCCAAAATGTTGCTTTTATCCCTCACATGCAAATAGTTGGCTTCTATAGGTAGAGAAAAAATTGAAACTTTCACAAGTGTGCGGCCTACAGATTCAATCAAAAGAAATAAAAGTTAAATGCATTATTTTTAAATGTCATATAGCAGGGCACTTTTTTAGCAGTCTTAAGCCTTTTTCACATGCAACTCATGTAGGCTATGGTCGTGTTTTATCTGGAGCAAGTCTATGCTTTTAGCTCCACCCCAATGTTGTGTTTCCTTCTTCCAACAACTTTGTGTTGCATGTAGATGTCTGCAAAGAAGCCTGTGCATGAGCAACAGATCACACATGGGTTTCTTTGAAGAGGAGATGCAATGAAAGGGACAGGGCTAAAAGCACATCCGCCCTCCAGATTAAACCTGGCAATGTCCTACATGAGAGTATTTTATTCAGCTAAATACCTTGGTCTAGAATGATATACATCAAGCTAAAGTAAAGGCAAAAGTGCCAGTTGGTAATAATGCTCTTCAAGGCCTGAATGTTAAATCTTTAGCATTTACTGAAATTGTATATTGGAGGTTTTTAAAAAGCTAAATTTTAGGAAAAGTAGAGTGGACCATATTTAGAAAAGGTTCCACACTACATAATATAAAGCACCTGCAATTTACACACTTATGCAAATCTGCTTAATTTAAGCATTCCACAAAGGTTGCTCAATGATCTACTGAGAAATTACTTAAAATGTATGTCTTGCACAACATGAACAGCAGGTGACTTTTCCAAGGCACATTTGAACAGTTTATAAAATAGATTGCTTCAAAGTTTACACATTTTACAAGGAGATTTTCTGAATAATTCTGTTAACTTCCCAAATGGATTATTTAAACACAGAAAAATGCAAGTGTTTCTTTTGGAGGGAGAGACTATTGTTACAGCAAATTCTTGGGTTTCCTTTCAAATGAGATTATATGATTGCACATTCATAGTTTACTTTCCTCAGGAATTCACACACCCCTCATTTGTATCCTGTTATTCATTTAGCATTTCCCTTCATGGCAGCAAACTGTTAACAAGAGCCTATGAACTCCACAAGTTCAAATCACAATATATTCTACAGTTAGCAGATATTTCATGTGCTTTCACTAGGTCCTGTGTACTGTAACTACAAGAACCTGCTTCATTTGACAAAAATCTCTTCCTTTGACTCGTTCTCTGTTTACTCTCTTAGGCAACATCATGATTAGCAATAGCAGGGGAGGAGAACAAACAAAGGAAGCAAGTACATGGCTGCCAGCACTCACCTTAACTCTGCCTCTAAGAAAAGCTGTCGCTTGTACTGTAGCCTACAGAAGCAGGGCATACTAGAAATGTTTGGTGTTACATCTGCATGGGATGGGGATGTGCTCAGAAGAAAGGTGAGGAGGCAGAAATGCACCACACAGTCATGGCTTTGTTCTGATGCCTGAAGCATGGGAAGTCAGATCATATGCATCTCTAAAGCAGTTTGCATCCCTGCTGTATAAAGACCTCTATACTTACAATGAGCAAGCTCCATGTTGAGACTATTGCACGTGGCACATAAAAAATTAAGAGAAGCAATAATTTAATGCATGAATATCTCCAGAGATTGAAGTTCACAGTGAAAAGTTTCCAGGATTTTCAACTAATTCCTTAGAAGCTGTTGATATTTCAAAGTTAAAACACAAGTTCCATATTCTTTTGCTGTTGTTGGTGAAGCTGTTTCTTGTCTGGTAATTTGTAATGGAGGACACAGATCATCTCTCCCGCTCGTCGTTCTTCCTCTTGCAACTTCTGCCCACCATCTGCTTTTCTCCCAGTCCATGTTCCAGACCCTTGCTTGTGATGAAAACAGAAATCTGGAACCGCAGACTGGGGGAGAGGTGGCCGGTGGGGCCAAGGGACTCGGTAAGAGGGGGTGAATTAAGTGTTCTCCTTTAACCCACTGCAAATCACATTCTGCCAAAACCACATTTCTAAAAACAGACACAAGGGGTACTTCCAGATGGGAGTTTATTGTGGAATCTGTTGCTCCTGAATGTAAGTTCTTTGCAGTGTCCACACAATACCTTTATCATTAAAATGCTAGCACACACTCTTTTTTTTCTTTTTCTTTTACATTTAATACAGATTTCCCCTTACTGCGGAAGATCCAGTATGTAAAAATAACCCATTATACATCTGCAGTCACTGCTGGTGAGGAAGCTTGTCTGCACTTTTTTTTTTTTTTGGTGAGCAGATTGTCACATGCATCACGACACTTTGGTAAGTGACTTACAGGCACGCCAATACCGCAGTTTGCTCCTCACCTGAGCACAATCTAGCTATTTTACTTCTGGCAGTCCCAATATCAAATTGCCATTCCCACATGCTGAAGGCACTTTCAAATTTCAGCAACCCAGTTCACAGCAGCTATGTTCTCAAGATCTCCATACAGTAAATGCAGGGGATTACCTCTGAGACTAATCACAGTACACACATCAGAGTTAAAAAAAACCCACAAAAGTCTAGTGTAAGACTTCTGTCATAATTGTGTGTTTTTCATTGCTGCTGCAGGAACGAGGTAAATATTGTGCAAGACCTCATTATTAATTTTAAAAAGTAGGAAATCATGTCTGCCCCCATCCCAGCAAAAAAAGACACAAGTCTCCCATTTTGCCTATTGTGAAACATGATACAGTAACTAAGGGTTGGTAGTGTCTGCTTTTGGTCGCTTCTATTTATTTATTTATGAAAGTGTGTGCATACAGGTACAGATGCTCAGAATGGGGAAAAAATAGTAGAGGGTAGGGGAAGAGCAAACGAGGACATAAAAACACAGTCCAGATGCATTCTATCAAGTTCTGCCCACTGGTGTGGATGGCAAGCAGTGAAATAGCAATGAATATCCATGACTGAAAATGTGTGAAATGTGTGGAAGCTAATGTCTTAATCATGCATACAGAAAATCCTGGACCTGAAAACCTCATTTGCAATATAAAGCTCCCTTCTGGAAGCTTCCAGGGATAAGGCAGAACATGCAGCTCTACCCTATTAATCTTGTTTGGTTAGAAAACAAGACTTAATTACAATAAAAATGCAACTCACATAACCCAACTTCAGTAAAGCCACTGATTTATGTCTGATCACAGGCAATGTTTAACATTATGTATAAAACTCATTTTCTTTTCTAATGAAAGCTCAAGGCAGCTAGAAGCAGTTTACTACATTTTCAATCAAAGACTGCACTACTCTTAGCTAGTCATTTTATACTCTGCCAATGTTATACTACTAACACAGCAAACAGGGATCCTAAATTTATTCTAGCCCTCTTCAAGCATTTGCCTGAACTTGTGAGGATTAAACGTCTGTAGGAAGATAGAGGCATGCACACAAGCACCACCCCCAATGTCCCCAGGCTTGCTGTCTCCTCTCAGATTTTTGCATGTTCAGCATGAAGGTCTGAAGGTGGTTACTACACGAGTTCCAATGAATGTGCTTAGAAGCCTCAGCAGGATTGGGAACCTTGTTGTATCATGAATCCCGAAGAGAGCTTCTGTACAATGCCTGAAGCTTGCATAAGAGTTTTTAAAAAGACAAAAAAACTTAGCAAACACTTCATATGATTTTCATGACCGAACTGCAGATCTTGGTGGGCCCCAGTAACAACTGAATGATTTCATAAAACTAAGCCAACAGCAATGTCAAGCCTTTTTAAAAACTGAGATATAGGGCTTATCCAAACGGAGTGGGATAATCCACGGTTTCCATATTCGGTTTGCCATCTGATAGTCCTCACCTTGCCTTTTAGTTCGCTCTTTCCCAATTAAAAAAAACGCTTTTTTGCACCCGCACCCACAACGGTAAGACCCCTACATTCTTTTTGCTTTTTCCAAGCTCCGCCTCTAAAACCTTCCCCTATCAACCAATTGGTCAGCAAAAAAATTACGTATGCTCCTCTCCCCCTTTGCAACGAAGCACAATATGGCTGTAAAGGAGTTCTCACCTCGGAAGGAAAGGCTGCTGGTCGGTTTCACGCCTGCCTTGTTTGTATTTGCGATATTACACTTAAACGAATGTATGCTTTTCTGCCTTTAATGATATTTAAGGAGATACACATGCTGGCAATTGCACATTTCTCCAAAAAAGCAAGAGTCACCCACCCCTCCTTCTCCCTTTCCTTCCCACAGAGAATGAAATTGACAAAGCTTTCCAAGCAGGCTTGAAACCGACCAGAAGTCTGTATTTGCCATATCACACTTAAAGGAATGTATGCTCTTCTGATTTGAAGCAAAAAACCCAGCAAGTAGAATGAAATTGACAAATCTTTCCAGGCAGGCTAAAACCGACCACCACCCCTTTCTTGCTTGCTGTGCATTGCAGATCTCACCCACAGCAGCCGCCCAGTTTGCAGGCTGACAAAAAATAAAATGCATCTGCGCAGTAGTTGCAGACCCCCCCAACACCCCACCATTGCGACGATTGATTCAATTTTCCCGGGCTTATTCTAGCACATGCGCAAAAGTGCAGATACGTGACTCGCTGGAATGAGGAGAAGGGGCAAGGGGAAATGCCCAAGAACCGCCCATCAGCTGTAAAGTCCGCGGTATTGCATCCTAACTCCTGAAGGCACAGTGGATGATTCCTGATTTTAAACAGCAAATTGCATTTTTGCCGGTATTGCAAGGAGCGGATTTAACCCGCGAAAATGCGTAACAGCGCAAGACGTCATTTGGACGACCGAAAAATAATGAACACACATAGCGGGCGTGTCACACATTTTGCAGTCGTCTGGGTGAGCCCATAGTGCAATGAAACAGGTTTAGAACTCATTTTTTAAAAAGATACATAATGAGCTATATTTATATATAAATACAAAGACCATTTTTGGAATTTCCTAAATTTCAGATTCTACTTGTCCTGCCAACTTTTGATTGTACATCTAAGTTGATCTGGGGCAAATAACTTCCAGAGTTCTGATGAAGCAGATAGGTTGGATCATATTACAATATTTTACCAGTTATACTGATTACCAATTTACATTGAGCAGGGGCTGATTTTAGCCTTCAAAGCCCTAAATAATCTAGGACAAGAGCAGTTCAGGAACTGCTTCTGTTCCCATTATGAAACTAATACGTTCTGTAGTAGAAAAAAATGACCTCACCCAAAATGAGCATGCCTAACAACTTTGCATTATTTTCAAGGCCCTTCTCCAGGACCCCCACCATGTCTGGCATATGGGCAGCAGACCTAGCGGTTTTCGGTCTTGTTGCCCCAAATCATAAGTGGTCTCACAAGTGAAGTATGGGTGGTGCCATTGCTGCTCACTTTTAAGCAAGCAGCGCTAGTTTTAATGCAAGCCTTTATCTCTTTCTCTTTGGATTTTTTAAACATTTGTAAGCTGGCTTTATCTCTGGACAGGCAGAATCAAAATGTTAGAAATTAATTAACTGTGCTGTGGAATTACTTTTCCCCATGAAAAGGTGGTTTCTACTTTAATCTATAATTGTTTTTTTAAACGACTCTAAACTATTTAATGCTATTTCTAACTTTAATTTTTCCCTAATAAGACTATGACCTTCTCAGTGGTGGCACCCAAATTATGGAATGATCTCCATGATGAGGTGCGCCTGGTGCCAACACTGTTATCTTTTCAGTGCCAGGTCAAGACTTTCCTCTTCTCCCAGGCATTTTAGCATGTGTTTTTAAAAAAATTAAATTGTGTTTTTAAATTGTTTTTGTGTTTTAAAATTTGTATATTTGTTTTTAATGTTTTTAATTGCTGTAAAACACCCAGACAGCTTCGGCTATGGGGCGGTATGTAAATGTAATAAATAAATAAAATATGGTACACTAGCAGACCAGTATTACTTAATTAGCTACCTAAGATTTGAGAACTTGCACAAAGGGAAATATCCAACTGTGCCCATCCACTAGTGGAACAGGCTTCTGTTCATTCAACAGGACTCCTCCTTCCTCTCCTTGCCCTTACAGCTCCCCCACATGTCCACTAAATCTGCTTCATAGGGGACCCTCTGGAACAGATTTGTGGGGCTACAGGGGAAATTGTTACGATGAATATCACCCTATATTTTTAAGTCAAGGCACCCCCCAGCAGTGTTTTAACAAGTGAGAAACACAACTGCAATCACTATACTATCCAGTTCTTTGAACACCATGATGTATGGTGAACGTAAGACCCATTATGCTATCATATGACCAACAGAAGTGTAATGTTTTTGCCATCCAAAAGAGCACTGTAAAATACAGAGAAATCTAAGAAATAAAATATATCCACTTTGGTTTCAATTACACACGTACATTAGCCCATTAGCTTAACTATAACAGGATTTGGCCACTGAAGCACTTCAGGATTACACATTCTAGAGGTTAGCTTGTGTGCCCAGAAATCTTTAAGGCCATGTTGGGGCACTAAACATCAATTGCTTGAACAAAATCTTACAAAAATAAAGTAGAAGACGTGTTAACTTTTAATTAACACACATAGAGAGAGATGTTATCAATTATAAAAAACGCATGGGGAGAACATGCAGATTTTCATGATCAGCTGAAAATAAACAAGGCCTTGCAGTTGGAAAAGTAGAGCCTAGAGTTGTAATATTCTACAGAATTGTCTTCGTTTACCAAACAGTAGCTTGTGTATAAGTCCTAGATGATGATTTTTTAAAATCAGGCTAGTGTACAATACAGCTGTGCACAGACCCCCCAATCCAATCTGTGGCTCTTGTAGATATATATCAGGCCCACTCTGGCCAGGAGAGATTTGAACCTGATCCAGATCTGAATCACAATCCAGATATTACGAAACTCAGGAAATCCCACTGAATTACATTGCAAAACCAAAATGGCCATTAACTTTTGTGTTTTGTGACCTAGGGACATGAGATTTGGAGGGATTTGATATACAGAGGATTAAACCTGCCAAGTTGCAAGTGGATAGCTCCAGGGATTGTCATGCTAGCGATCTTTAAAGTTTAAAATGTTTACACAGGGACATGAAATTTAGCAACACAGTAGCTCCCATACACAGAATTAACTCTGCCAAATTTCAGGTAGGTAGCTCCAGGGGTTTTCATGCTAGCCACCTCTAAAGTTTGCTTTTTCCATTTTTTTAAAAAAAGACAGTGCTCAGTCATGCTGATTCTGATGCTCCTGTGTTTCCCCAGTTCCTATCTTCAATATTTTTTTTGGGGGGGGGGGGAATGATTTTTTTTTTAAAGGTCTGCAATAATAGGCATGTTTAGTTAGCACCAGGTAAACACAGGCCGGCAGCACCATGGAGGTCACATGCACATAGGTACATGAAATTTGGGGATATGGTAGCCCCTAGAGCCCCTATTTCAGGTAGACAGCTCCAGCTGATTTCATGCTAACCACTTTTAAAATGTGCTTTTTTCCTAAGAAAGAGTTTCTAAAAAAAAAAAAGACCCTGTCATATAGGGGGTGGATTGCCAACAGCAGTGAGGGGGGGAAGTTAAAAAATACTATTATATTAATAATATTCACTGTGGTTAGCAATTGGAATTATAATAATTTATTATTATTTACTCAGAATGCTGGGTAGTATGGCCATAAGGGCTGGCTGGCTGGCTGGCTAATATGTGTAACCACACAAGACGGCTGCTTCTTATTGTTTGTGGGTAGTGATTGGATGATGATGATGAAGATGATAGGAGGAGGAAGAGTGCTGAATACCAAAAGCTGTGGCGAAATATACTCACACGGTTTAATAATAATTCTTTGCAATGAGAATAGAATAAAATAAGATACGACTTTTTTTAAAAAAATGTAAATAAGAGTGGGGACTAGAATTGATTGGGAAAGAACAGAAAATATACACAAAGTGAACAAATCTCACCCAATCCCAACCACCAATAATTTCTGCATTTTAGACTTCACTCCTTCCAGGCACTGTGACTGGAGAGTGTCAGGTGGCGTCATAGTATTCTAGCCTCCCTCTCTCCCCCTACCCTGGTGTTCTCCTAATATGGTGCTCTACTAGCCTCCCCCCCTCTCTCCCCCCACCCTGGTTTCTCCTTATATGGTGTTGTAATTGCTCCATTTCAGAGACATTCTGAAGTCTCTGAGTTCATTAGAGACTGCTTTGAGCTACAGATCTGTTCAAATCTCTACAAATCAATTTGGGACTAGCCAATTGCTCTGTAGAGATTTGTAGCTGCTTCAACTTGATCTTGACAGAAAATAAATTGGTCCAATTGGCCCGATTTGCTTTGTGATCTGCACAAATCCAGTACATAGCCCTAGTGTACAAAGGCCAAAATGGCCATATCACCATAAAATATAAACCATAAAAACAATATTTTAAGAGACAGTAAACACACAATAAGGCAAACTAAGCAAATAAAATACCTGGGCGAAACAGCTGAGTTTTGACCTAATACTGAAAAGAAAGCCAGAGCCAGTTGTACCTCTACAGAGCCAGTTGTCTACAGAGAAGACACTGTTCCTAATTGACACATAACATGTAAAAGGTACTGTAATAAGAGTCTCCACAGAAGATCTCAAAACATGGGCAGGTTGGTATGGGGAAAGACACTGTTAGGTATTTGCGTACGAAGCAGTTTAAGATTTAAATGTGAAAACAAGTATCTTGAATTGGGCCTGGAAACTAATAGACAGCCAGTACAGTTCCCTCAGAAATGATGCAATTTGACTTCATTTGACCCCACTCGTAAAACTTTTTGGCAGCTGCATCCTGCACTAGTTGAAGTTTCCAGGTGTTCTTCAGGGGCAGTCCTACATACAACACATTGCAGCAATCCAGTCATGAGGTTACCAGCCTATGAACTACCATGGCCAGACTAGTCCTGTCCTAGAATGGCTGTCCTAGAATGAATAGCCAGAGCTAACAGAAAGCACTACGGGCCATATGACAACTATATACACAGCAGACATCCTATTCACCCCTCCCCCTGGAAAATATGGCAGTTCAGTTCTTTGTTTATAAGAACAGGTATAAGAACAGGAACTTTTGGTGGTTCCCCACACCCCTGAGGTTTGGCGGCCTCCACCAGGGACTGAGCCTTTAGTATGACAGGCCCTGCCCTGTTGAACTCCCTACCAACAGAGATAACCATCCCGTCTTTCTTACAGGCATCTCTTGAAAACCTAGTTTTTTTAGACAGGCCTTTTATCATGAATGTTCTTTTATTTTTTCTAACCAATGCAATATTTGTTGATGCTTTTTTATTGTTTTTAAAGTTTTTATTGGTTTTTAATTTTTCACATCTTTGTATGCTGTTAAGCTACCTTGATGTACCTTTATGAACAGTGCAGCTTATAAATACTTTAATAAATAGATTAATATAATGAACAGCCTAATATCCAGTTTTGACTGGATTGGCACACACCTCCATGTCCAAGAGTTCACACCTAGCTCCTTGTAGTCAGATTAGGGCTGATTTTTTCACATCACACTAGTGGGCCTCAGGAAACATTTGCATGGAAAAAAAACTTATAATGTAGGCACCAGGTGAGTCCTAAGAATAATGGAAGAGTCCTACTGGATCAGGCCAAAGACCCATCTAGGCCAACATCCTGTTCATGCAGCGGCCAACCAGATATCTGTGGGAAGCCTGCAGTGATTTCTGGAAACTTTATCTGAGAGGCTCTAAAGACCAATGATGCAAAAATTTAGGGCGTATTAAGAATACTGCTTCAAAAAAAGTATATATTTCAAAGGAGCACAACTCATTTTTTATTCTTATACCTGTACTTGATATTTCAGTACTTTAGCTTTTAAAAAAAGCGCAAGACTAAGGTTAACAGAACACTCATATTATAATCAATCAGCAAAAATAAACTCAATTTTCTTACCATCAAAGAAACTTTTGGCTCTCAGGTAACTAACGCTGAGCCTTAGCACAGACAGCTTATCCAGCTTGGCAATAACATCCTGAGGGAATGGCAAAAGATTAGCCAGGCGATCCAACTCTGCATTCAATCGGTCTCTATGCCTCTTCGATGGATTAGATTTGGCACCTTCAGGAGGGGAAGGTTTCACTCTGCCATAGTAACAAAACATAGCATAAAGTCACATTTTAAATACTTAACACACTTGAATACATTGTCATTAATAAAAGCTTCTCTTGGGGCTAACACAAAATCGTAATTCCATCATTTCCTGAGTAGTTCTGTCACTTCTACTGAGGTGATGCACCCCCAGCACATTTTTCCTTTCAAACAAGCTCTTTCCATTCAAATGGAAGCTGTAAAAGGGGGGGGGGACTGGAGACTGTTCTTCTGACCCACTGCTCCACGTTTGGGGTTTTAACAACTTTGCAGTATCTAATAAAAATTCCAATGCTCCAGTCCCCCCCCCACACACACAGAGAGAGAGAGAGAGAGAGAGAGAGAGAGAGAGAGACTTCAGGTAGATTCACAACTCACATATTGCATTTTAATTTAATATATTTGTATGCCACCTTAAAAGAAATAATCAGGACAGTTCACAAGATATTAAAACTACACTAAAACCAACAAAAATATATAAAAACAGCAGCATAAAAAAAGTCAAATGTAAAAGCCTGGGAAGAATTAAAAAAACAAAAAACTTTACCTGGCACTGGAAAAACTTTTAATGTAGGCACCAAGTTAGCCCTAAGAACAGTGGAAGAGCCTTGCTGGATCAGGCCAAAGAGCCATGTAGTCAGCATCCTGTTTAAGCAGTGGTCAACCAGATACCCGTGCGAAGCCTGCAGTGGCCAACCAGATGCCTATATGGGAGGCCCACAAGCAGAACCTGAATACATCAGCACCCTCGCTACTTTTGATTCTCAGCAGCTAGTATACCACCAACTGAGTTTCCATGGGGAAAGGCACCACAACTGAAAGACCATCTCAGCATGATTTCTGGAAACTTAACCTGAGAGGCTGCTACAAGTGACAGTTCTGGCATTTTACATCATAAAACTGTGACTGCTTGTTTTCATTTGAAATCGCATGGTTTAAGTCCCCAGAACTACAGAGTCACTTGTATAAACAGCTTGTGATATGGAGCAGTCTGTACATAGTTTTGTTTTAGAAGGCCACCCACGCAGCAAAGTTCAAGTGTGAATTGGGTCATAGGACCAGTAGTTTGAATTGTTCCCTCCTTTGTGGAAAGTCAACCAAGCTGTTTAAGCATAGGTATCAAGTTCACTAAAAAAAAGTCCAGTTGATCTAGCAATCGAATTCTAGATCAGACACTATTTCGGGAATGCCCTCTGAAATAACCATGTTTTAACAAGACTACAAGAACTCAATAAAGTCAGAGCCAAGAAAAATCTCAACTGGGAAGGCATTCCATAAAGTGGATTGTACTGTAGAGGAGGCCCAGCTCCATGTCCTCGAGTATCTTACCTGCGTGAAGGAGAAAATACAGACCAGAGTCTCCCTATAAGATCTATGGGCATGAGGAGTTACATATGAATGTTATGTCACACATGCAAGTCCCATATCATTTAGGGCTTTAAAGATCAATCCTATCCTGCAATTTTTCACGATTTCTGA
Organism: Rhineura floridana; assembly: GCF_030035675.1. Lineage (NCBI taxonomy): Eukaryota > Metazoa > Chordata > Lepidosauria > Squamata > Rhineuridae > Rhineura > Rhineura floridana. The sequence goes on from NC_084489.1 coordinate 44,555,610, forward strand.
ACCACTGTTCCCCTTTCAAGCAAAAGAAAGTTACAAGTTTCATGATTTACCTGTAGAGGACTGCACTGTTCCCTTTCTAGCTATTGTTCCACCCTGCTTGTTTTACTTTTTTAAAAAAGAAAAGGTAAGTTTGCATAATGGTACCCAAGCAACATTTCACCTATACATCTTGATTAGCTCTTTCTGTAGAAGTTAGATCTATGTACTTCATAGTGCAGTTCGCCTGATGCCCGAGAGCACCATTCTCTATTTGAGTCTTCATGTATCACTTCTGCTCAAACACATTTTGCCTGTAAATGTACATTGGCAAGGTCAACAAGTCTTGTAAGTAGAGACCTTATTCCAGTCTGCATTTGTGTTGGAATTGCTTCTGAAGATGTTTTTAAAAACTTTAAAAGAAGATGTTTTTAAATAAGCTTTGTTTTAATATGTTTTTAAATATGTTTTGTTTTAATATATTTTAAAGTCAGTTTTTATGTTGTTTTAGAGTGTTTTTTGGTGTTTTGTTTGCTGCTCTGGACTCCTAGTGGGAGGAAGGGCAGGTTATAAATTTTATAAATAAACAAATAAACAAACAAGTAGCACAAAATGAATTTGCTGCTCCTGCCATCATCCTTGACTGAAATGGAAAAGGGAGTTAGCCATACACATGCTTTGGTAACTCTCAGATCTGCTAAAGCCTAATATCTCTGTGGTCCACAATTCAATCAAGAAAACACTGTATATCACCAGTCAATTGGCTACTGAAAACTGTTCTCCTGAGTTACATTAATGCTGCAACATACCCAGCTAGAATAAAGCATAATAAGGATAGCCATTTTTCTTTTTTTTCGGGTACCTTACTTCCAGTGACCACCTTAATATTTTGTTTTCCTACAACTATAACTGGTCTTAAGACTCCTGTACTCTGTGAGACTGCTGGATCAGGCCAGTGACCCATCTAATACAACATCCTATTCTTACAGTGGCCAACCAGATGCCTATGGGAAGCCCACTCTTGCAGTTTCCAGCAACTAGTACTCAGAAGTATATTGCTTCTGTGGTTTCAGAAAAGCAATCTTAAGACAAACCTATCCCAACTGTCTCCTAGAGCTTCTTTGGGACTTGGTCATCTCATTACTTGCTATCAGACATACCTTCTCCGGGACAGCCTCCAACAGTTAATTCAGAAATCTTCCTGTTTTACTCTCCCAATAAAAGCTCATTTTCTGGAAAAACTCTGATCTCATCTCTGTTGCTTCCTCCTAACTACCTTATGAGAGCACTGAGCTAGAACCACAGAGGACACATTTCACTGGCACAAAATTCCCCTAATCAATAAAACTCCAGAAGGGCTTATTTTCTGAATATGTGTAAGTAGGTTTCAGACGTGTATAGAGGCATGTGTCCAGGACAAGTGTGGTAACACCTCCCCACCAAAAGAAAAAGAACACCTGAGGCCAGTTTCAAGATACTTATAAACATTATTATGCAAATGGATGTTTTAAAACAGCCACCCATGAAATCCCACAACTTCAGGAAGCAAATATACCTCCAGTGATGCACCAATATGCACCAGAAATGCACTAAATTTAGTTGCAAGACAGGTGACAAAGCTGAAATTAAGGCGTGGTAACTATATCAGTCTGCATGCACTCCTGAAACAATGGTATAACATTGTTCTCTGTTACAGCGTATATTGAAAATTTCCATCTAATTGCCATTACTGTTCCCTTAAATATTCGTAACATCTTAGAGAAGGAAATCTAGCAATAATGCAAATATAGACCAGGTCTTACATGCTGTTGTTTATTATCAAAATCAATGTAAGAAAAAACCGATAGTTGTTCCTGGCCATGGGTTAATTATTAACAATATCCAAAAAAGGTTAGCTATTTTGTATATGGTTTGATACTTGAATTATCAGCCCTCAGTGTATTTACTAACATCTGTGTAAGGTATCTAAAAGGCAAAGAAGTGTAATTTAACTTAAGTACAGTAGGGCCCCACTCATACGGCGGCTTACGTTCCGGACCACCGCCGAAAAGCGAAAACAGCTGAAAAGCGGAACTCACTGAATAGAATGGCACGCGATGCCCGAAAACCGCCGTAAAAGCGGAACAAGCGCCATATGAGTGGGGCTTTAGTCTAATTGCATCTAACTGAGACCGCCGCATTAGCGAAGCACTGTAAAATAAAGCGCCGTAAAGCGGGGCCCTACTGTACTCCAATTTAAAGCAGGAGAGTTTAAGCAGCTTCAGTGCAAGTACTCTGTCTTAGTCAGTTCTTATAACAATCTATGCTATCACAGAAATGCATTTAATGTATTCATTATGACCCTTAAAATAGTATTTTAGGCATTAAGAGATTCTAGGAAAACCTGGGTAAACATGTAAGATTTTCCTTGCATAAGATCTATTTTAAATTCCATGAGTATGTATGTGGTTTAAAGATAGATTTAAAAATCTTTTACATGTCTTTAAAAGTCTTGAGGGATAAATTTCACAATTTAAGATTTTTGCCTGTGTGCAAAGCGTAGGCACTTTCCTTTTGGCATATAACATTAAAATTATTCAGCCATTTTCCACACCAACATAGGACATACATTGATTGATTGATTGATTGATTGCATTTGAATACTGCCCCATAGCCAAAGCTCTCTGGGTGGTTTGCAACAATTAAAAACATTAAAAACAAATATACAAATTCAAAAACACGTTTTTAAAAAGCAATTAAAAAACACATGCTAAAATCCCTGGGGGAAGAGGACAGTCTTGACCTGGCGCCGAAAAGATAACAGTGTTGGCGCCAGGCACACTTCGTCAGGGAGATCATTCCATAATTTGGGGGCCACCATTGAGAAGGCCCTCTCCCTTGTTGCCAAACTCCAACCTTCCCTCCGAGTAGACACTCAGAGGAGGGCCTTTGATGCTAAGCGTAGTGTACGGGTGGGTTTGTGTCAGTAGAGGTGTTCCATCAGGTATTGTGGTCCTAAGCCGTGTAAGGCTTTATAGGTTAAAACCAGCACCTTGAATCGAGCTCGGAAACATACAGGCAGCCAATGCAAGAGGGCCAGAATCAGTTTTATATGTTTGAACCGTCTGGTCCCTGTTACTAATCTAGCTGCTGCATTTTGCACAAGCTACAGTTTCCAAAGGCAGCCCCACATAGAGTGCATTGCAGTAATCTAACTTGGAGGTTACCAGAGCATGGACAACTGAAGCCAGGTTATCCCTGTCCAGATAGGGGCTTAGCTGGGCCACCAACCAAAGTTGGTAGAAGGCACTCCGTGCCACCAAGGCTACCTGAGCCTCAAGTGACAAGAGATGGTTCTAGGAGAACCCCCAAGCTGTGAACCTGCTCCTTCAAGGGGAGTGCAACCACATCCAGGACAAGTTGGACATTCACCATCTGGTCAGAAGAACCACCCACTAGCAGCATCTCAGTCTTGTCTGGATTGAGCCTCAGTTTTTTAGCCCTCATCCAGTCCATTGTCACAGCCAGGCACTGGTTCAGCACATTGACAGCCTCACCTGAAGAAGATGAAAAGGAGAAATAGAGCTGCGTGTCATCAGCATACTGATGGCAACGCACTCCAAAGCTCCGGATGACAGCACCCAAAGGTTTCATGTAGATGTTGAAAAGCATGGGGGACAGAGCTGACCCCTGTGGAACCCCATACTGGAGAGTCCAGGGTGCCCAGCAATGTTCCCCAGGCACCACCTTCTGGAGCCGACCCGCCAAATAGGAGCAGAACCACCGCCATGCAGTCCCTCCCACTCCCAACTCAGCCAGTCTTCCCAGAAGGATACCATGGTTGATGGTGTCAAAAGCCGCTGAGAGATCAAGGAGAATCAACAGAGTCACACTCCCCCTACCTCTCTCCATCGCCTGCGACCAAGGCTGTTTCTGTGCCAAAACCAGGCCTTAAACAAGAACAACTTACTGGTAACAAGTGAAATTAAATGCAAATCTTTTTCAACATTTTGGTTCTAGTCCAGAAAAGTAACAATGGTTGACACTGTTGCTTCAAGTAATGTTCCATAAAGAAAACCTTTAAGTATCTCCTCTGTTATGGTGGAATAACATCTAAAAATAATTGTGCTCCTGAATACATTTATAAACTCCAGTACTGAAATGAAAAGAAGCCACATAACACTTTCAATTCTAAGCCAAGGAAAGGTGCCAAGAACGACAGCCTGGGAAAACACAAAAACATGTTAGGACAGGAATTTTCAGAACCGTGCTGCAGTGAGGTTCATCAAGTCACAGAAAAAGAAACAAGAGGGGGGAATATCTGACTGTCCCTCACATATATCAATATATAATCCGATTGTATGACCTACTGAACTTGCATATAATAGCAAGTCAGCTCAGATGCTAGAATCCTGCAGCCAGTAAGTCTCCAACAGGTAGTTTCCAGCCAGCTATAGTGTCATAGGTTCAATATGTGAACAAGGCAACTATGAGGGGAGAAAGCAATTCATTTAGTCCCCTGAATAAGGCCAGGCCCATCAGAATGTGGGCACATTCCTCATTCTAGGCTCAGGTATGAAGAGGCTGGAGAATCTATTTGCCTATACCAGGGGTGCCCACTCCGTGGCTCTCCAGATGCTGCTGAACTACAGCTCCCATCAATCTCAGCCAACACAGCTCATGGTCAGGGATGATGGGAGCTGTAGTCCAGCAGCATCTGGAGAGCCACGGAGTAGCCACCCCTGGCCTATACCCTTTTTAGGTACAGAATGCTGTAGCAGTTTCAGAGAGAAAGGCAGCGCTTATACCTTGAGGGTGCCACACTCATTACTCTACAAGAGAAAATCTGACTGGTGACATCATCACGGGAACCAACATTTTACTTGATATTTGTAATGGAAGCAAAAAAAACCCGCCATAAGCCACATCAAACCAGGGCTTTTCTCAATGGCTTCTTATATAATGAATCAATATTCATGAAGGGGCCAAGAATCACAGTGGGGGCAGTATTCCCTGCTATACATCAATAGAGTACTTTTATAAAAACTGATAGGCAGGTAGATACTCCTAACCCCACTATAATCAAAAACATACACAGATATCCCTCTAAGACTAACAGTTTACTAGTTACATTACGTTAACTGGCACCCATTAACAATGGAAGTTACTTCCAAATACATGTGCACAGTATTACAGCCTATACAGTAGGGCCCCACTCATACTGTTGGGTACGTTCCAGACCCCGCCAAAAAGCAGAACTCCGTCAATAAAATGGTGCCCGACGCCTGAAAAATGCCGTAAAAGTGGAACAAGTGCTGTATAAGTGGGGCCTTACTCTAATTGAAAGCCACATATTAACGGAACACTGAAAAGCAGGCCTCCAAAAAGCAGGGCCCTACTGTATACTCAGAATAAGCCCAACTTCAATGGGACTTACTCCTAAGTGAGTGTTCATAGGTTTGCAGTTTATTAAGTTTTGCTTAGAATAATAAATTACACACACCAAAATTTACTGATATCCAAAACGTTTGCTGAACCTCAACTCAAGTATTGAGTAAAGAAGTTATTTAATCCAGGAGTCTGTATTTTTATCATTATTTCTTTAACCAGAATGTCATCATCTTTTTAAAATCTCTTCATAAGCAGCTTTAAAAAAAACCCTTATTTTAATCTTTTCTGCAACTGAAGAGTTAGGTGATAATTTGAAATTGCATAAAGCAGCCTTCGCCAGCCTGGTGCCCTCCATATATTTTGGGCTACAGCTCCCATTACTAGTTGTGCTTGCTGCGGGAAGCACTTCAAAACATCTGGAGGGCATAATACTGATAAAGGCTGCCACAAAGGAACCTAAAAGGAAGTCATAATATAAATGTGAGAAAATAAATAATAAAAGCTCCAGACACCTTTGAAAAGGTAGCAGTGCAATCCTAAATATGGAAACAAGTTACTCCAAATTCAGTGGGATTTACTCTCGGGTAAGTATGTATAGAATTGTACCAAAAAAAAAGGAGCAACTTTTAAAAAATGTGTAAGAATTTAAATATGTTTTTTCTAAGGAAGTGCTTTGTCTATATTCCAATAACATTGGTTTGTAATGTTTTTTCTTCTACAAAGCAGCCCTGAAGAACACTACGTTTCAACCCGCTACCGCATTTTCCTTTGGTGTATGTATCTTTTGTATATATAGTATTAGCAGCTGTGTAGCATAACATAGACACAGGAACAAAGAAATTCTCTTAACTTTAATCCTATACAGAGATTAAGAGAGTGTGTTGTGCTCCTTCATGAATTAGCTTCATATGTCAAGAGAAGTTCCCCATTAAGTAAAATGCCTACTAAATTAACTTTGTCTTGAGCATACTTCATTTCAGAAGTCTACAATTACATAGCAAACAAACCATATTCAATATGAAGTTGGGGAGAACAAGGAAGCTCAAATACAGGTTTTTTAAAAAAAGATTTCACATTCCTCACATGATACGCTGAAGTATACTTGGTATATGTATTTCATAACAGCAGACCACTTGGCCTTTGCCTGCTTCCTAGAAGAAAGGGGAACTCTCCAACAATCACCACCTTAAGACTATTATGTACATGCTATAAATTATTCCTATGGGATAAAAATTTAAAAACCTATTTGCACATCAGAACCCCACTTCTGTTTACAAGACAAACTACAGTGTTAGTTAACAGTAAGTGCTGCATAACCAACAACTGTCACCTCTAAAGTAAAATGTGGAAACGTGGCTATTCTTTTTTTGAGAATGTAGTACTTTTCTATTGAGCCCAGAAACCAGTACATAGTATACTTCCTAAGGCTGTTAAATAAGTACAGACAACTTTCAAGTAATGTGAAGTAAGATACCTAAAGTACACTGACCAAAAAATCTTGGGCAATTATGTTATTGCACAGCAGTAAACAAGAAAAAATGCACTTTTTCATACTGGCAAGGAAAAATAAACTGCGATTTTAAAAACCCTGTGTCTCAAGGTTTACATCACTACTTGAGAATACTAGTTCTGTCAGGTATTATATAATTCAGTTTTTATTGACTGTTCCAATGGATTTCCTCCTGTATTTGTAGGCTCTCTATTTTAATAGAAACAATCACAGTTAGACTCCACAGCCTACAGTATACAGTACATAGGTATGTACCATAGTAAAATTTGAAACTACTAATACAGCATAAACACACACACCCCTCAAAAAAACCCATTCCATTTAATCGTTTAAGTCCTTTGGGAAATACCGCCAAGCTCAGGACAGTTGCTTTGTGTTAAGGAATAAGTATTTTATCAACAGTGCTACTTAAACAGTAAACACAGATTAGTGAAAAGCGGTTCTCAAAAAAACTACAGAAAATGGTTAAAATTAATATTTGGTTAAAGTGAACCACCTAAGAGTAAATCTTCATAACTATGATTATTTAGATTTGAAACAGATTTAACATCCATTCTAGAACCCAATCAGTCAAATACAAAATATTTTTACTCATTGCAGTCAAGTATTTCTAGAATCAGAATTTACACTTTTATTAAAGACCATAAATACCTTACTTTCAATAATTACTTCTGTTCTCTTAAAGATGCAACAAAACATATTTAAAGATACATAGCTTTGACAGTGTGGAAAACTTAGAAATTCTACAATAATTAAATAAGATATGTAAATCCTTGCTTGAAGAATTGCAACGATTAATAGAGAACGGAACAAGTATGCAGCTTAGCTCCCTGGCGTTCTTACATTATTCCAACTATATCAGAGTTCTGATCTCAACAGCCCTGGGATCCACAAGTGTAAAATACCCCTCAGAAGGCATTTGCACTCTATAGTATTTTAGTCTTTAGTGTTTTGTGAGGTAGAGAGGAGAATCATAATGCTGTACAATATGATAACCATAAATCCAAGTTGAACAAATGACCAAATGTTAATCCTCAAACCAAGGGCAAACACACTGCAGTGGTAGCAGCATTTGTAAGCACAACGTGGCTTTCTGCACATACACACACACATATCATGCACTAACCCGCAATCCTGTTACGACAGCACAAGCCAGGGCCCACAGCCAAAATAAGCCAGAAGCTACAGGCTTTCAATAATTATTTTAAACTTATTCTGAGTAGTATATCACCTTCAATGCTTGCCATTCTTGGCCAGGGAACACAGCTACACTGATGGACAGTGCAATCCAGTACATTACTCAGATGGAAGTCTCACTAGTGGGGCTTACTCACAGGTAAATGTGCGTAGGACTGCAGCCTTTAGTACTTAAGTCATTCTTTCATCCCCTCCCACCTCACAACCCTTGTTCCACTTTGATCAGCTGATTGAATTTAACTGGGTCATCAGAGCCTGATAAAAACAGGGCCCTGAATCAAGACTGAATTTTAGGTCTCAACCCAGGAATTCATTTTCAATACCAGAATTAAGTTCTGCAATGTATGTAGCTTTAGCTACCTCTGTGCATGTGCAGAGTGCCTTTCCCTCACCCTTCAGGAATCACAGCCTGTCAGTACGCATTTAGAAGAAACCTGAGAACAGTTTGAGTCCCAACACCCCTTTGTCTAAAACAAATACAATATTGAGCACTGCCCCAAACAAAAACAGAAGCTTTGGATATTCAGGCTGAAAACAGAGGCTCTTTTAGACCTTTACAAATTATTTACACATATCCAGGGAACTATTAGAAAGAGCTTGTACAGGAGCAATAAGAAGAGTGGGGACAGAGATTGTGCAAAGGGTTAAATCCGGCCACCGAATCGCTTTGCACATGTCTGTTATCTCAAGGTATCTTCTTGTTTGTAAAGAATGTGTGATTTCATTTATTTTGAAGGGGGGGTTGAGGCGTCCACAATCGATGATCCGCAGCTAAAGAAAACCTTCGATCCTGAGGCGCCGAAATAAAATCTCAACAGTGACAACACAAACCTTAAAAAGGAGAAAGAGAAAAACAAAATACAAACGCTGCAGCACAATAAAAATACAAAAAATTATGCACCGGAGCTTTGAAGGGTAAGAGAAGCAGCGCGGTCGCAGAGGTCAACTCTCCAGGTTACAGGGGAAAGGGCAGTAGGGTTAATGGGATGGTTGGAGGGAGGGAGTAGAAGGGAAGAGGCGAGAGGTTTGCAGAGGGAAGTCCAGATCGTAGGATGAGGAAATACAACACACGACAAGCATCTCCGCACTCCATAAACACACACACTCCACATTAACCCAATCGCCCCACTCTACCAACTTACATTTTTTGCACGGGTTTCCGCCGTTTGCGACTGGCGTAGGTGACATTGGGGTTCATCCTGCCACCCACGCCGTGCCACCAGCTCTTCTCCACGCCACCAGCCCCTCCTGCAGAGATTTCGTTTTATTCCTGCACCCCCTAAACAACCACCGAGTTGGGAAGGCGGAAAAAGCTCCCAGCAACTATGACAGCGACGACCTAAGAAAGATGTGTGTGTAAGAGAGAGAGCGCCTCTCTCTCGGCGAAACAGGTCGCGGCTCCGCCCACAGCTTCCCGGCCTGATTCTCTTGTTCCTTCTCTTCGCGGCGCTGATCCCACTACCGCCGCGGCGCAGACACTCCCCTGAGAAGCGGCCGACTGAGGAAGCAGACGACAAAATGAGGGGGAATGAGCCAGGTGGTTGGCGCCGGTAACACCCACTCGCCGTCCTCGCCTTCGCTCTTCTCCCCTCTCTCTCGGTATCTCTGTCTGGCCGGCCACGGGGCAGTTCAGAGACAGGTGCGGAGGCGGTGGTGGCTTCTTAAGCAATTGCACCCATTCGTCCCTACTTCTCCTTCTGGTCAGGAGTAAACTGACTGAGGTGGCTACGACTGCTTGGAAGCGAAACCTCCCTTCACCTCAGCAAACACGGCCTCTCCACGTTGTCGTCAGCAGAGTATCCTCAACGGGGGCAACGGGCCTCTTTATTCTTTTTTTTTCGTCCTCCCGTTGTACTCTTCTGGGTACAACGGCTCTTACTGCCGCGGTCTCAATGTCAGCCAGCCAGCCAACCCTTTGCTCTCCCCAAGGGCCCGCCCCACCAGCCTCCTCCCCACCGAGGAGGCCTCTGTGGGGCTCGGGCGGCATCAGCGGTGTAAAGGGGGCGGTGCACCGCCATGTTGGGAAGGTCAGGTGGGGAAAGGCGAATAGGCAGGGAAAACAAAAGCGGGTGGCAGGCGCTCCTCAGGCGAGGTCCCGCTGCTTTTACTTCCGAGCCGCAGAAGGGTAGCCCGGCTCGTTTTCCACACGAGGAAACCACCTTGCCGTACTCTCGAGCGAGAAGCCTGCAGAAGGCGTACTGACAAGTACAGTATATCAAACATAAGAAACAACAGACACAATCAGATGATGAAAGTATTGGCTCTTCCGCGCAGTCGCCAAACACAGATGTGCGAGTTAAATGGTGAAATCTTTTATTTAAACTGTAGTGGCCTTGTAGGAGTTGCTGCGTGGAAGTGTTTCTCTGCCCACTCCTCCTAAGCCTAAGCAGTGCAGCGCATCGCCCACCTATACTGGTAGTGTTAAAAATGGATTTGGTCAGCTGTTTCCCCCTCCCGAAATCTGAGCTGCCCCGCCTGACGGTATTCTGAGATAAGGGATGTTTTTAGGATGCTGACGTGTGCTGGGAAAACATAAAAGACTAAAATAAGGAATGCTTATTTTAAAATATTTTATTTTATTATAAAATGTATGTGCTGTCTTTTAAAAAAGGTTTTGGCCACGGGTGATTAGATCATGTTAAAAAGAAATTTTGATTGCTGTAAACCACCCAGAGAGCTTCGGCTATGGGGCGGTATACAAGTGCAATAAATAAATAAATAAAATACAAGCCATACAATGCAACATTAAATTTAGGCAATAAATAGAAACATAAGAATAAATCAAGAGGTGTCTCGGTGAAATGTTAAAAGCCAGTCTCATTCATATATATGGTGTTTGTAATCTTTTTTGTAATAGTACTATTATGGAGTACTGTTGCCTCTTTTCCCTCCCATTTTTGGAGGGGCTGGCACCTGTAGCACTTTTATCGAGGTATGGATATCGGTACCTTGTTTTTAGCAAAAAACAAAAAGCTGTGCGCGCGCGCACACACACACACACACACACATGTCATATATATATATATATATATATATATATATATATATATATATATATGACAGAATTGTCAACCTCAGACCCATCTCCATTCTTCACAGTTCTGTCCTTACTTCATCTAATGGGAATATCAGTAGATGTTATTTGCTGGATGAATGCTTTTTGTCATTAATTTTGAGAAATGTTTTTTTCCATCACAGGCCCTCAAAAATAACGTGTTTATTCTACATGATCATAGGAGGACACTGCTCTAATAAAATCAACAAAGCACCCCCACATAGCCATGAAACTCACTGGGTGACCTTGGGCCAGTCAATGCCTCTCAGCCTCATGAAAACCCTATTCATAGGGTCGCCATAAGTCAGAATCGACTTGAAGGCAGTACACACACACAAAGGCACCAACACACTTACTGTGGTAGGAACCTTTTTCTAGGAAAGAGCCTGTGTCATTTGCCCCTAGTCTACAATCCTAAACACACATACTACACAGTAAAGATGGGATAGGTTTGGACTGGAGCTAATTGTATAAACACAGAAACATAATTGTTTTCTAGTACAGATACCACTGTCAGTGCTATCAATGGTTTCTGTCTAGGGCAGTAAGCGTTCCAGTCTTGCACTGACAGCATGCTGTGTAGATTAAATACCAGCATAAACTTGCAGGAGGAAATTAATCAAAAGTGCTTTGCAACACATTTTCTTCTTTGGCAATCAAGAAACCAGTTATCTGCCCTTTTCATCTTCTTAAGGTACATTTACATTTTGGAATCCTCTGCTTTAACTGTAAGGAGAGAAAAGCCAAGGTAGTGGACTATATGTGACGGAGGAGTGGATTAAATCTGGCCGCAGTTCCAGCAACCAATACTGTAGTAACTATGTAGATCCTGCCATTATAATAACTATTACCAAGATATTTGTTTAAAAGCATTTCTAAGCAGTTTAATAATTTAAAAATATCTAAGTGGCATACCAAAGTACAATATAAATAGATAAAAATATATACTTCAGAGAAATAAAAATTTATACAAGTCATGCAAACATCTGACAGAAAGGAAACTAAATCTGGGCTGTCTGCGGGTTTTAAGAATCCATATATATTGCACAGACGTGCTTTGGAGTCTGCTTGTGGCTTGTGGACAGTTTTAATAATCGGGACCATGATGTACATAATCCCACATTGTAGGTAATCCTGACAAGATCAGAGCCAGTGAACCAGCAGTAAGCTAAAACAGGATAGGCTAAAAACTTAAAATAAGTCTACCTTACAAATACAGGCAGACTGAAGGAATCTGGGCAGGACATGGAAGCAGGACAGAGAGCAGCTACTGTCCATATAGGAAGCCTCAAGCACTCTTAGGGTGCTTCCAGGCAGTTGCTATTTTGGCTGGGATTCAATTGCATACCAGCAAATTCAGGTTGCACAAAGTTGATTTGGAATATTGTGCAACAAACCTGCTTCCCCCCACCCCAATCAGACTTTTTGCGATAAGGAAAGTGACAGGAAAATGCACTTGAAAGTGTGGGAAAATGTGTGCTTGATGCAGTGTCATCTAATCTCCCTGTAGAATGAATGCTCAATAAATAGCTGGTGTCACCTAATCTCTCTGCGAACAAATCAGGATGAGTGCTCAATGAACAGTGCATCTCGAGAAGCATGCCAAAATGGTTTGGTTTAGCAACGTTCTCTTAAGGTGGAAAGATTCTTTCATTTCACAGCCAAAAGTTCAGACAAGTTATCTGAACTAATCAAATCTATTAAAGCAACGCAGAATTATCTATGAAGTTTATACAGATGACCATTCCAGGTATTTCCTAGCAAGCTGACTATAGAGAAGACCAGGCCTGCAATCCTCTGTACACTTCTTTTGGAATAAATCACGTTGAAATTTTGTGGAATTTGTTTCCGAGCAAACATACATAGGATCATGCTGCAGAGGGTCTGAAGTAGTTAGTCCATTGTATTTGAGAATGGTGCCTCAAGTAAAACATTAGCCAAATGGTAGCAAAATTGGATTTGAAATGTGTGGCAGGTACTATATTGAAAAAGTGGGGGGGGGGAAATAGAGGAAATAGTTGACCACTATCGGCACAGTTGTACCATCAAGGATGAATTAGGAGCAGGAGATATTTTCCAAGCTGATGTGGCCTAAATTTGTCACTCTCACTGTACAAACATTTTTCTTAATCACTTTCAGTCAATATTCTTCGAGATCATAGAATAGTAGAGTTGGAAGGGGCCTATAAGGCCACCAAGAGTCCAACCCCCTGCTCAGTGCAGGAATCCAGATCAAAGCATTCCCGACAGATGGCTGTCCAGCTGTCTCTTGAATGCCTCCAGATAATGTATGAAAAGCAGTTTAAACACTTTAAAATGTAGTATAAAAGTTATTATTTGTACTACCATTTGTATCAACAGAACTATTGTGTTATTTGGGACTGTGGATTTCTCAGACAAACTTTACAGAAGCTCACATTTAGATTTACATTTATCTCAATAATATACTTTACAATAGCCCCTTTACATGTTAATTATGTGTAGGGTTCTTCATATAATTACCAGGGGGTAATGCCATACTGCTTACCCTGACCCAGACATACAGTATAGCATGCCCTTGGCCCCATCCTCAGTATCCATACATCAGCACAGATGTATGTACAGATAAAGCCTACATGTGAGCAGCTGCTCATGTTGAGGCTTCCACTGAGTCGCGATTCAAACAGGATCACAAGTCCTGATCTTATTTATTTATTTATTTATTATTTTATTTATACCCCGCCCTTCCTTCCAGCAGGAGCCCAGGGCGGCAAACAGAAACACTGAAAACACTTTAAAACATCATAAAAAGACCTTAAAATACATTAACAAACAAACAACTGTGTGTGTATGCCTCGTCAGTGCAGACATCCGTGTCAATGCATGAACGTCCAAGTAATTACTAAGGAATGAGGCCGCACTGCTGGGATTGAACATACTTTGGATTGCTCTGTGAAGCACAGTAAGAGGAGGCAGACTAACTTCCATTGGAACAAATGGCAAAAAAATAATAACAGAGCCGGATTACAACTCAAAACTATTCACATTTTGGAATATATTTTGTGATCACTTGCCAGGTGATGATAAATGTTGAGAATTGGAATCCATTCCTATAAGAAGAAAAAAATAAAGGAAGTATTATATCATTCCAAGTTGAAAGGTACTTAGTGAAATAAACTCAAAAGTCTCTGGCAACAATCCAGTCTTTGAAACCTTTGATTGTCAAGCCAATTTGGGGGGAAATGGTCCTATTAATTTCAGTACAACTATTCCAGAATAAATGGTTTCATGATTATAGACTTTATATCTCAGAGTGTTTTCGTATGTTTGAGACGTCAATCGTCTTTGTCTCTCTCATTGTATTTATGTTATGTCTGATCATTGTTAATGCAACTGAGAGGTATTTATAATATAAATGAGTAGTCTGCTCTATGTAGGTTTTACATTCTCTTACAAAATTAGTGCTGTGAGTGCCACTTTAAGCTTAATGTGTGAAAATGAACTGAATGAACACCAATAGTGGGGGTTTTTTCAATTCAGTTCCCTAGGAGAAACATGCCAAAATGGTTTGGTTTAGCAACATTCTCCTAAAGTGGAAAGATTCTTCCATTTCACAGCCAAAAATTCTACTTCTAAGAATACTCTGGCTCCAGTCTTGACAAGCTGAAATCTGGGTTCCATCATTTTCAGCATCCCAGCACAACTTCTGTACAAAGGGATGAAGCAAGATATGCTAGCTCATCTCTTCTTCATCTATTGCTTTGACAATAATGATAAAGATCTTTAAAAGGACATGGTTTCGAAAAGGCTGGACAACATAGCAGTGAGTGGACTACTTACCTTATATAGCAATAAAGCTATGGCTTGAACCAGTTGAGTATTCCAGCTAACCAGGATCACTTCAGACTAGAGTATGTTGCAACAACCTAGCTTAAAACAGATTGGGGGGGGGAGAATTTCTGTGTCTTTCCATTAAATTGTAATGTAACCTAACTAGGCTAGCTAAATTCTGGTCCATTATTATTTAGGTCTCCATAAAGAATCACAAAGTAGATGAAACCACACATGAGCCGTTCCATCTGTGGCCCAAGCTAGCTTTGGGAGAAGGATTGTCTATATGTTATTGTACTTGAATGTAGGTCTGAAAAATCCCAACAAATCTCCAGGCAATGAAGATGCAATTTGCTATTTGTGGGTGTTTACGTCTTAGTGGTTTGAGTGTTAGACTACAACCTGGAAGACCTGGGTTCAAATCCCCACACAGCCATGATGCTCACTGGGTGACCTTGGGCCAGTCACTGCCTCTCAGCCTCAGAGGAAGGCAATGGTAAACCACCTCTGAATACCGCTTACCATGAAAACCCTATTCATAGGGTCACTATAAGTCGGGATCAAGTTGAAGGCAGTCCATTTCATGTCTGAGCCTAAAGGCCGAGTATATGTATTGGCTCTCAGAAGACTCCGAAGTGCTGTTTTGGCAAAGTGCCACATCACCAAAGTTCCTACCCCAAATTTCCTAATGATGGGGGCAGAATGATGTGGCCATATGCCACTCATCTTGATATGTGTGTTTCCTGCTTGGATCTTACCTTATGGGCATGGTGCAGTGATTGATTTCAGAATTAATCAGAATCCTATCCTCTGGGGTGACTGGGGGGGTTAATGGAACATTATATGCTCTCAATTGATTTCAGTAGTAGGAGCAACTCAAGGATAGGAGATTATGCTGTTGATTATGAGAAGATTGATGCCCAAGACAAGGTTCACTTGTTAATATTTACCACATGAGAACTTCAGCTATCCTTGAACATGTGACCCTGCTGTCATAGATAATTAGTAACATCTCTAGAATTTCTCTGATATGATAGATGTTTGGACATGGAAAGTCCATTTTACATTCCCAGCCCAACCATTAGGGCCACAAGGTAACTATTGTTTTTTTTCATTTCCACAATTGTAATTTTACTAAAAGTGTGTAATCTGCTTTGGTTTTGCCTCAACAAAAGACTCACTAATAATAATAATAAAATTTTATTTATGAGTCGCCTATCTGGCCAAGTTAACGACCACTCTAGGCGACGTACATTGCACAATAAAATACAATATAAAAGAACCACAATCAATGAATAGTCTAAAAAACCCCTTCCAGTTAATAACAGCATAAAAATTAATACACTCCAGAGATCCTGTAGGCCTGCCTGAATAGCCAGGTCTTCAAGGCCCAGCGGAACCCCATCAGGGAGGGGGCATGGCGAAGGTCAGAAGGCAGGGAATTCCAGAGGGTGGGAGCTACAATTGAAAATGCTCTCTCTCTCTGGTCCGCACCAGTCTAGCAGTTTTAACTGGTGGGACCGAGAGGAGGTCTTGTGTGGCTGATCTCGTCAGGTGGCATAACTGATTATGCTGGAGGCGCTCCTTCAGATAAACTGGGCCGAAACCGTATAGGGCATTAAAGGTCAACACCAACACCTTGAATTGGGCTCGATAAGCAACTGGTAGCCAGTGTACATCTACTAACACCGGAGTAATATGGTCACGGCAACGGCTGTTCTTAATCAAACGTGCTGCTGCATTCTGTATCAGCTGTAATTTCCGGACCGTTTTCAAGGGTAGCCCCACGTAGAGCGCATTACAGTAGTCTAAGCGGGAGGAGACCAGGGCATGTATCACCCGTGGGAGTAGATGGACAGGAAGGTAGGGTCGCAGTCTCCGTATCAGATGTAATTGATACCAAGCTGCCCGGCTCACTGCTGAAACCTGAGCCTCCATGGACAGCTGGGAGTCAAGAATGACCCCAAGGCTGCGGACCTGTTCCTTCAGGGGTAACCTCACCCCATTAAGCACCAGGTCTATATCTCCCAACCTCCTCTTATCTCCCACGAGCAACACCTCGGTCTTATTGGGATTCAGCTTCAGCCTATTCCCCTCCATCCATCCACTTACTGATTCCAGGCACTTGGACATGGTGTCCACAGCCAACTCTGGTGAGGACTTAAACGAGAGATAGAGCTGAGTGTCATCTGCATATTGGTGACACTGCAGCCCAAATCTCCTGATGATAGCCCCCAGCGGCTTTATATAGATGTTGAATAGCATGGGGGAGAGGATGGAGCCCTGTGGCACTCCACAATTGAGAGGCCAAGGGTCTGATACCTCATCCCCCAATGCCACCCGTTGATGCCTGTCTGAAAGATAGGAACGGAACCACCGTAAAACAGTGCCCCCTATTCCTAATCCCTCCAGGCGATCTAAAAGGATACCGTGGTAAGTAATTTAATGGTCTTCCCATTGTATAGATGGAGGCCTGATGCTGAGAGCCTGGTTATAGCAAGGCTGCACTGTTTTTTAGCCTGGTAAAGGCATGAGAGGAAGTAATACGAGATAAAGATATATTATAAATCACTCTGAGCCTTTGGGAAAAGTTAGAAACAAATCTAAATATTTCATGCATTAGCTGGAACATGATAAGTCTGTCATAGAATTCATTGTTAAACCCCAGTTGTATGAACTTGGGAGCCAGGATTTTTCACCTCTACGGCCTGTCAAGTTTACTTCAACTTCTGCCTATAAACAACATTAGCTATTTTTACAGAAAGCAGTAGAAATTGGGTTGCAACACGTCATCAGGCAGAAGACGTGGGGTAATCTTAGCCACAGTTCTCTCAGGCAGTAGCGTGCCGAATATTTCTCCTTTTTTTTTCAACCATTACCCATTTCCAAATTCTGTCAAATGCAATCAAGGCATTCAAAATTTACTAAATGAGAGAAAATGCTAATGAAGTTCTCATGGGTCAGGTACAGGGGCAAAGAGAAAGTTTGCTGGGGCTGCTACTTGCATCCACTTGAATGAGAGTAAAACAAACAAACCTAGAGCCCAGCCACAATGTGCTCTATATGGGGACTGCCCTTGAAGACAATTTGGAAGCTGCAACTATTGCAGAATACAGCAGCAAAGAGGCAAATGGGTTTCTCTAGCTGGACACATATTATATTGGACTTGAAAGCACTGGTTGCCAATTTGGTACCGAGCCCAATTTAAAGTTTTAGCACTGACATCCAAAAAACTTGGGGCCCCAAATATCTGAAGGAATGCATCGTCCCCCCACATCAACCTGCCTGGGTGCTGACTGCATGGGTCCTGTTGACAGTGCCACTGCCCTCCATGGTCTGAAGGATAGCAGCATGTCAGAGGGCCTTTTCTACGGTGGCTCCCAGGTTGCAGAATGACTTCCCCTCTGAGGTGCAACTTGCACCGGGCCTCTGGGTAAGTGGATGTTTCCCCTTCTAAACACAGCTGTTACATACTGTTGCTTTTTTCCCTCTGTCAGTTGTTTTGTGGACTTTTTTTATTTTAATGTAAATTGTACTTGTTTTGATTGTGACATTTTTGTAATCTGCCCTGGGACCATTTGGTGAAAGGAAGGCTATGTGTACTATTTATTAATAAATAAATAAAATATGCTCAGTCAGTGATCAGAATATTTATAGAGCCATTGGCTGTCCAGATTTAGTTTAACTTTTTATATGAATTCTTGGTTTGAGCCTATTGGCTCCTATTTTGTTAAGATTTGAAAATGAATTTTTATGTAATTTGATTTCCCTTTATGCATTTTATGTAATTTGATCTCCTTTTCTTCAATAACCTATTTCATTATTGTCATATCTCTGATTAGTTTGAATCATGTAGGCATTATAGTTGTATATGTTTCTAAGGTTGCTTTCAGATACAATGAGGAGATTGAATATGATATTGCTGAAGAGTTGTTATCCTTCACTGATTGTCCCCCATGTTAAAATGCCTGCACAATAAGTTTTGATGGATATTCAGTTTGGGGATATAATGGGGAGCTGTTTTTTTACTGAGTCAGACATTGGTCCATCTAGCTCAGGCCTGTCTATACTGATTAGCTTTCCAGGATTCCAGATAGGGCTCTTTCCCAGCTCTACCTAGAGATGCCAGAGATTGAACCTGGGATCTTTCACATGCAAAGCATGTGCTCTGCCACTTAGGCAGATACAGCCCTTAATATTCTGTGACTGAAACAGCTATTGTAACATCAAATTATCCCCAAAAAAATGCGCTGACCTTGAAGATACTTCAAGACTAGAGTTGACCAAATAATTTGAACAGCATTCTGGATTTAATACAGTCAATATTTCTTAATCTTAAAAGTGCATTGTGATTGAATGTTTATAAAAATTATATTAGTATAATTTAGTGGCTGAATTTTTGTGTTAGCTATTCTCATTCTCATTCCAGGCCACTTCCCTCGTGACTGATGCTTATCGTAAAGATGAATTTTGGAAGTGGTAGAATATAAAATGCTCATTAAAACCATTTTTCATGACATGCAAGAATCCAAACAATTTGGGGGGGGGGGTGCTGGCCTCCTTAGGTGTCCACATGAGGTGTCGTTCTTTTGATAAGTTGGAGACTTTGCTCCCTCTGCAGGTTACATGTGGCTAGGAAGGCATGGGAGTTCTCCCAGTTACACGTTACAAGTGTCAATCATTTTTGAAAGAGTGATGTCTTTCTGACAAAGACTGTCCAGGAATGAGGTAGCACCAACAAGACAGTTGCATAAGACAATGAAAGAATGTAAATGCAAACTTGACCACCAAACAAGTCTCTATTGCAAGCTAAATCTTGTATTCCTTGCCCTTGAGATAGATTTCCTCAGAACAATTAAGGATTTGTCTGTACACATGATTGTGAGGCATAGACATTTTCAAATACCCTTGTACTTGCAAACAAGCATTTTTATGGCATGCGTATGAAGAAAGAATTCTGATCTATGTGACTGTAAATATGTATGTATCTATGTACCTTTCTGTGTATCTATCTATTTGGGCCCAGACAGATAGACCCCAAAGTGGTCAGGTTTCACGGCATGCAAGGATATTGGTTGTCAATCTGGAGCAAGAGGATGGCAAGGGTCACGTTCCAGAGGCAACAGTTAATGGTCAAGGAGTCTGCAGTGCAACTACTCTGACTTATGAGTCGCTTAGACTGATAAATAAAGCCAGGGGCAGCAGGTATATATGGCCAGCAAGGCCCTTATTGATCCCCCTGATCACTTGATTTAACTAGGGTGGGTATGTGTCCTGTTTTACAGAGGACAGTTCTCTATTTGAAAGGGTGTCAGAAGACAACCTGTGCTTTCAAGGAGACCTGTATCTGAAGGGATGTCCAGTACAAGTCTGGTTTGAAAACAAAGAACTATAAGAAGGGAGAGGAGAGGCCTTGAAGTTGGCCATCAGCAGTTAGCACCTGGACAACAGACTAAGGAACCACACAGCTCACCTGGTCACAGCCTTCCCCACTATGAGATGTATTTTATTTCTATTTAAAGTATAGTAATTATTTCTAAATTTGCTTTTGCACATATATATTAGCATATGCAAATGTTATGCAAACCTGTACCATCTTTTATGGTGATGCATTTCCTCCTTTTTGGCAAAGCATACATGGCCATCCTAAATCATGCTCTGCTGACTAACTGCAGTGCATTTTCGATGCATTATTGTGCTACAGAGTTTAGGATCAAGAAATATGTTCCCTTTGCCCATGTACTACCATAGTGGTGCAGAGAATAAGGCTCCTGGACAGAATGGTTTGCTCAAATAAATCTCATAGCTACTTGTGGGGTAGTTATAGGGGAGGGACACATCAAAAGCTCCAAGATCCATGGGTTCTATGCAGAGCTTGGAAAAGTTACTTTTTTGAACTACAACTCCCATCAGCCCCAGCCAGCATGGCCACTGGATTAGGCTGATGGGAATTGTAGTTCAAAAAAGTAACTTTTCCAAGCTCTGGTTCTATGGAGACTTGGTGCTTTGCAGAAGAAAAAAGAAGCTCAAGGTTAAAAGAGCAAGTATATCAATATCATACTTCACACACTTCTTTCTAAATAGTGCCACCTAGGTCCCAGTCCAAGGCACTGGATCATACAGGGTAAGTACTATTCACCTACAACAAGAGGTATTTCAATAATAAGAGGTTAATTCATTTTCTGATGCCTCTAACTCACCTCTCTCTGTACACGAGTCACCGCAGGTGTCTTCAAGAGGGTCAACTCAGCCCAGGTACGTTCTGCGAGGAGGCAAATGGAGACTGAGTAGGTTGCCTCTGTTTCAGTTGTGAATCCCGTAAGGGACTGGAACTTTGCCCAGTAACCCAGAGGCAACCAGTGGCTGGGCCTAGAGAAAGACAGGTCCAAGACTTGGGGTTAACTTCTCCAGCTTGCCGAATTCCAGTTTTCTGGTCCAGAGTGGGGAAAGGTAAGGCCTCTTCAAATGGGGCTTTGATGAAGAGAAGTCCTTGGGTGAAGGGAGTCACTCCTAAGGGGAGACGTAGAGATTTCCCTTCTCCTCACATCTCTGCTCTGACCTCTCTGAAGAAGGGAGAAAGCTATCTCCCCTATTACTTCCCCTTTTAAAGCCCTCCTCCCTCTCTTGTTGCTCTTTCCTCCTCCTTGCAGACAGCTGGTGTTCACACCTGTGAGCAAGAGAGCTGTGTCCCATGCCTGCTGGTTCTGCTGGCTAAGTCTCTTAGGGAGGGTGTCATCAGGGCCAGCTCTCTTGAGGTCTTGGTGCAACTCCCACTGGAGGTGCCTTGATGCGGCTCCCACTGAAGCTGAATTGTGCCTCTGAAAGATTGTGGCTGCTAGGTAGGGTAGCAGCCACAGATGTGGACGCAAGGGTTGGCAGCCTTCGACAGTACTATGAGAATTAAATCCTGAAACAAAAATGATGAAAATAGCAATAGTTCAACAAGGATCATTAAGCAGTTACAAAATGAAGTTTAACAATATAAAAGACAAGGTAGCAGAAACAGAAATTAACTTGGACACCAATAAACTACAACATGAACAAAAAGCAAGCTGAATTTCCTTGGCACATCAGATCTTGTCCCTTAAAAAGGGAAATATTGCTACTCTTAACAAACATTAAAATGAAACAAAATTTGAGTTATGCAAATCTGAATAAAAGTATGTAAAACCAGAGTAGGCTATAAATTCTTAATCTCTCTGGCAAAACACAGTATTCTCTCTTAAGAATTTTCTTTTGTCAGTTACTGTGCAGTTGTCTTGTCCGCTCAGTGACTAAATTATAGACACATGGTCAGACCTCTCTCCCTAAAATCTGTCCCAAATATTCCTCTCTCAAAGCATTAAATAAATGGCAGTATATAACATGTAAAAAGTGTTCAACCTGGAGTCAGACCCATCAAGGACTGTCCACTCTGTGGTTTGTCACTCCCTTTCTCAGTCTTAGGAAAGCCTGTTGCTACCTAGTCAAGCAGGATATAGAAATAACAACAGTAGTAGTAGTAATACTAGTAATAGTAGCAGCAGCAGTTACAGTTGCTGCTTCTACAGATGGGTTTAGTGATTCTGACAATAGCCATCACCATCATCACTTGTTAGTCACTTGTTACCCAAAGGTCTCCAAGCAACTTGGAACACATTTAAAAACAAATACAGCAGGGCCCCACTCATACGGCAGGTTCTGTTCCAGACCACTGCCGCAAAGCGATATCCACCGTAAAGCGGAACGCATTGACTAACATTGTCTAAAATGGCGACCCGATGCCCAAAAAGCTCTGTAAAAGTGGAACAGGCGCCATAGGATTGAAGCCTTTCTGCAACTGACAACCGCTGTATCGGTGGAATGCTGCAAAGAGGAGAGGCTGGCTCACAAGAAGCCAGTTTGTCTAGAGAAACTGCCACAGGCGGGCAACTAGTATGCAACTGCCCGCTGCCCCCCCTTCACACATACCTTATGATGATGGTCCAGCTGCTTCAGTGCATTCACTTTGCATCTTACGTGTTCCCACTCATATTTAAAAGACTGTAATAAACTGCAGGTTTAGCCCATGGACCTCCAAGAGGTGGCAAGGTGTGAAGAAGAAAAATGGAATGTTACTTAGGTCAAGATTTTCTCTAATTGCACTTCAACTAAAACATTCATTTTAGATTGGGCCCCATCTGCACTATGCATTTCAAGCAGTATCATGACACGGTATACAGTCATGGCTTTCCCCAAAGAATCCTGGGAACTGTAGTTTGTTTAGAGGGTTGCCAGGTTCAATCCTTGATCCTGATCCTGTATCTTTGGGAGAAAAGAAAGTCAGCCAAGTGCAGGTGTTCTTGCAACCTTGTAATGGGAAAAACCACAAGGTGGGATTCTCCCTCCCCCCTGCACAACTTTTAAAGATACAAAAGACCTCTTGGAGGCTGGGCCTGGCAACCAAGAGGTCTTTTGTATGTTTAAAAATTGTGCAGGGGGGAAGGAGAATTCCACCTTGTGATTTTTCCTCTTACAGGGTTGCAAGAACACCCGCACTTGGCTGACTTTCTCTTCTCCTAAAGATACAGGATCAGTCTCAGGGATTGAACCTGGCAACCCTAGTGCTAAGAGTTGTTAGGAGACCCCTGTTCCTCTCAGAGCTACAATTTCCAGAATTCCCCGGGAAGAGGGAATGACTGTTAAACCATTCTGAGAATTGTAGCTTTGTGAGGATCTAACTACTCTCAGCACCCTAAACAAACTAAAGTTCCCAGGATTCTTTGGGGGAAGTCTTGACTGTTAAAAATGGTATGATACTACTTTAAATAAATAGTGCACATGGGCCCTGCATTTCATTAAGGTTTGGTTCCATCTACTCAAATTGCTTTGGGATGAGGTCTTATTCCTTTGGGCATAATATTATTTATTTATTAATAATGAGCTTAATGCTTAAAATAGCAATAATAAATGCAACTAATAAACATAGTCCTATTGGATGTGAAGATTAATTATTATTTGTTCAAGATGAGATAATGTAAATATACATTGTTAGATGATGGGTGTAGCTAATATCCATTAAGTCTTTCTTTAAAAGAAAGATTAAAACTGGCATATTACAGGGTGAAGCAAGATGTGTGTTGTAAGACTTTTAATCACTTCACCACATCCTTCTAAAATTCAGAAATGTTATTTACTTTTTTTTACACAAGTCAAATATCAATATTTTTTAAAAAAAGCAAAAGTCAAGGTACAAAAACATCAGAAATATATTTCGAAGGAAGTTTTGAGCTGATTCATTTCTAATCCAATCACGAAGTTAAATGTCTGTTACAAAGCACCCCATATACCCTTACGTACCTAGAGTGATCCTACTTTTTCTGCTATCTCTCCCTGTTAAAACACTGCTCCTATTTTGTTTTTTGGGGGGTGGGGAACACCTGCTTTTCAAAATTGGTGTTAGTCTGTGTGTACACACAACTCCCTTCCCAGGGTCTCCAAAATCTCTGAGATATTTCACTGATGCTATGCTTTTACTTCTTATCTCTCTTTTTCTTTTTTGCTACTTTGTTTATTTGAAGGGGCTCAGTTATCTTTTTCTAGAAAGTTTTAGATTTAATATAATTATATGAGCAACCTTGCAGGTCACTCATGTAACATGAGAATTATATAAGTGGAATGGCAAGAGTCTGTTCACAACTAATCTGAGACATGGTCAGTATGAATGTTGCACTTAAGGAGAAAAAATAATCCCTAAATGCTTAATCACCTGAATGGTTCTTGAGGAACCTTTCAAGACAAGAAAACGGGGGCATATTTGCCATTTTAAATGGAATGTAGGTAATATATATTCATTGTTTTTCATCAGCTCACCAGATGCATGAAGCCAGAGATGGGATGGAGTTATGTTGTTTTCCAAAAAGCAATGGAAGGCTCAGGAATGTCCTATGGCTGAGAGAAAGATGGGGGAGGAATGCTGGGCTACACAAAGTCTCTAATCTAGCAACTATAATTCGGCCATACTTGTTGTGGGGAGTCTGTGGCTGAGCCCCACTTCTTCAAAAAATGATGCTGAATATGAAAACAAACTTTCTGGTGCAATGAAGACTGTGCTAGTAAATAATGCCACAATTAAGATACAGTATATAATAAAAGAGTATTCACTAATAGGCAAAGAATGTACCTACAGGAAGTGGATTGGACTGTGAAAGACCAACCCAAATTGTGTTTGCATTCTGACAAATTTGCAGGGCAGTACAATATCTCAGAGTGGAGGTCAGGTCTCCTGCTCCCATGGTGCATTCACTATAGCTGCCCAATTTCCCTGCTTTTTCAAGTTTGATAGAAATATCTGTGGGCTATAGGTACGTTTGTCAGCTCTTCACTGAGACAGCAGTGTCGGTGGGGGTGCAGTCAGGGCTGGAGATTCCTTGGTAATTGCCAGGCCGTAAGTCCTCAGCCGGCAGCTTGGTTATAAATCTGCCAGGCTAGCAAGGAGGAAGCAAGATAAGGGCAGAGGCCGTTTGAAGCTTACGTGCCAAGCCAGAAATCCAGAAGAGACGTCAGTGAAGGTCCGGGTCTAGTTTGCCGAGAGATCAGTCCAAGTCAAGGTTCAGGGGATAGGAAGACACACTGTGGTCACGCCTGACGTTGTAATCAGCAACAAGCTGAAGCCAAGGCTTGACTTTTAAGGAGCAGGTTTGTCAGTAGGTGTGAGCCATCAGCGTTTTGGCCTTAAGTGGACAGGCCTGCCCCTCTTCTGCCTGACCTTCTGTTGTCTACGTTCTGCAGGTGAGGGGGGAGTATCCTGTTCACTGTGTGCATCTGGCTGAAGGGCTTCAGCTGTGTCTGGGGTGCTCTGCAGCTGAGGGGGAGAAGGAGCTGGGTTCTCAGGAGTTTCCTCCATTTCTCCTTCTGGGTCTGCTACTTCTGGGTCTGCTGCTGTTACTCCCGAGTCATCCTCATCTGATGAGTCCTCTGACGGGGCCATGACAATGTTCTTAAACTGCAAGGTTTTTTGCCTATTAGTGAATTTCTCTGCTTTTTAAACTGGGAGGTAAGAAATGGGATTCTGTGCAAGTTTGCTGAGATGGATTGATAATTTGCATGCTTATTGAGTTCAGTGGGATTTACTCCCCTGCAGTCATGCTTAGGATAGGTGAAACTGACCACGGGATGGGGAGGGGAGAAGGAGAGAGGGGAGGAAGGGCGGAGAGGAGGAGGAAGGGCGGAGAGGAGGAGGGGGATGTGAGCAGGCATGGGGGAGGGGAGGAGAAGAACAGGTTTGATCATTTGCATGTTTATTGAGTTCAGTGGGATTTACTCCTGTGCAATCATGCTTAGGATAAGTAAAACTGACTGAGGAGGAGGAGGGGATTGGAGGGGGAGGAGGGGATTGGAGGGGGAGGAGGGGATTGGAAAGGGATGGGGGAGGGGATTGGAAAGGGATGGGGGAGGGGATTGGAAAGGGATGGGGGAGGGGAAGGAGAGGATTAGAAGGGGATGGGGATGGGTAGGGAGGGGCAGAGGAAGAGGGAGGGAAGGGGCAAGAGGGAGGGGATAGGGAGGAGAAGGGAGGGTGGATTTGATCATTTGCATACTTTTGAGTTCAATGTGATTTATTTCTGTGCAATCATGTTTGAAAATTGAAATGTACTGCCTTCAAGTCGATTCCCACTTATGGCGACCCTTTGAATAGGGTTTTCATGGTAAATGGTATTCAGAGGTGGTTTTACCATTGTCTTCCTCTGAGGCTGAGAGGCAGTGACTGGCCCAAGGCCACCCAGTGTTGAGCCTCCACTCTCCCATGAGGGCCAGGGAGAGGAAAGACATGAGTTTCAGGTTTCCCAGCTGTCAGAAGACACGGAAGACCCAGGAGTTGTTGAGTCTTGGCAAGACCTTGGGAGGGGGAGTGAGGTTGAGTCCGGGCCAGTTTCCACAGAAGGCGCGGTCTCCGAAGAGGAGAGAGCACCGCCCCCAGACAGGTCTGATGAGCCGTTGGAAGATGTTTCAGAGGGTGCGTTGACTCCCCCTTTACCAAGAGGCTCTCGGGATGCTTCAAGCACGTCACCGCCCCATGACCTCGAGCCGGTTGCTAAGGAGACGGTTCTTTCAGACGAGCCATTGGAAGCACGCCCCCCGTCACCCCGCTCTCGATGCCACGAGAAGTGGACAGGACAGAGTCAGGACTTGCGAAGGACTCAGAGATTACGATCTAAAACTTTCCCTACTTAAGACTGCAGCTCTCTGGGTTGAGCTGCTGAGTCAACTTTCTTCACACGTTGCGGAGCATGTCTAGAGTGCAGTTAGGGAATTCAAGTGAGCTAGCTTAGCGGTTTCTATGAAGCACACTGCTTTTGATGTATCCATTACTTTAATTGCACCTGCGTCTCAGCCTTGTGAATCCTGCTCTGAACAGGACACCCAGTGAGCTTCATGGCTATGTTGGGATTCAAACCCTGGTCTCCCAGGTCAT
This sequence comes from Rhineura floridana, assembly GCF_030035675.1. Lineage (NCBI taxonomy): Eukaryota > Metazoa > Chordata > Lepidosauria > Squamata > Rhineuridae > Rhineura > Rhineura floridana. The sequence continues at coordinate 44,582,961 of NC_084489.1, forward strand.
AGTCCCACACTGACCCGGGGGTGGGGCAGGGAGGGTAGGAGGAGGGGAGGGGAGGAGATTGGGTGGGTGGGCACTGGGCAGAGGGGAAGCCCCTTTGCTTTCGAAAAGGAAAACATTGTGAACAGTATCATTCTTTTTCAGGGTTTCCCCCACCTTTTTATTCTACAGCAGGCACATGTCTCCTTCTTCCCAAATTTAAACCAAAGCTGTCCCTGATCACATCCACACCAGGCCTTTATTTCACTTTGGACAGTCATCGCTTCTCTCAAAGAATCCTGCGAAATGTAGTTAGTGAAGGTTGCTGAGAGTTGCTAGGAGACGCCCTGTTCCCCTCACAGAGCTTCAGTCAGAGCAGCTGACTGTTAAACCACTCTGGCCACTGGAGCTCTGTCAGGGGAATAGGAGTCTCCTCTCAGCACCCTTCACAAGCTACATTTCCCAGGATTCTTTGGGGGAAGCCATGAGTGTCACAAGTGAAATCAAAGTCTGGTGTGGGTGTGGCCCCCTGATTAGGCAAGCCCATCAGCTGTGAGTCTGGCTTTTAGAACGCTGACAGTTGGTTCTTACTGAGCATGCCTGACACTATCATTGGGTTCAAGCCAAAATTCCTTAAATTAATTAAAAATCACACAGGCATTTTTTATCTTTTAAATTGCAGAAGATGAAGGTCAGAGTATGGGGCAAGGTCAGTAACAGGATTACAGGTACTCTGTGAACATGTCTGATTTTTAATGAATTTCAACAGATTATGAGAACTCTGACAGAAAAAAGTCCAAAAGGGCTCTCAGGTTTTTTTCTCTCTTTTTAGATTTTGAACTCCCGATTCTCTCTGACTGATTTGTGTATCGCCGAAAATGTACAGGGTTGTTAAGCAAGCGTTTCTGAGTTCAGAACTACAAATTTTGTAAGGTTTTGTTTTGAAATGAGCTTATGGGAAGCATCAGAATGGCATGGGGGTATTTTCAATTTAACATTGTGGAATGTGAAAAATCCATGCTGGCTATAGTATACAGCCACTCTCATGGCTGTATAATATAATAAAAGGGGCACCAGATATCACATCGCAAACATATGTTGGATAATGGAACGGACCAAGGAATTTCAGAAGGAAATCACCCTGTGCTTTATAGATTACAGCAAAGCCTTTGACTGTGTAGATCATGAAAAACTATGGAATACTTTAAAAGAAATGGGGGTGCCACAGCATCTGATTGTTCTGATGTGCAACCCATACTCTGGACAAGAGGCTACTGTAAGGACAGAATATGGAGAAACCAATTGGTTCTCCATCAGAAAGTGTGTGAGACAGGGATGTATTTTATCACCCTATTTTTTTAATCTATATGAAGAGCGTATCATATGGAAAGCGGGATTGGACCAAGATGAAGGAGTTGTGAAAACTGGATGGAAAATTATAAATAATGTTAAGTTATGCAGACGATACCATAACACTAGCAGAAACCAGTAATGATTTGAAATGAATGCTGATGAGTTAAAGAGGAAAGCACAAAAGCAGGACTACAGTTGAATGTCAAGAAGACTAAAGTAATGACAACAATATGTAACTTTAAAGTTGACAGTGAGGACACTGAACTTGTCAAGGATTATCAATACCTTGGCACAGTCATTAACCAAACTGGAGACAATAGTAAACAATTCAGAAGAAGGTTAGGACTGGCGAGGGCAGCTATGAGAGAAGTAGAAAAGGTCCTCATGTGCAAAGATGTATCACTGAACACAAAAGTCAGGATCATTCAGACCATGGTATTCCCGATCTATAGGTATGGATGAGAAAGTTGGACAGTGAAAAAAGGGGATAGGAGAAAAATCAACTTATTTGAAATGTGGTGTTGGAGGAGAGCTTTGCGCATACCATGGACCACGAAAAAGACAAATAATTGGGTGTTAGAACAAATTAAACCAAAAGTATCATTAGAAGCTAAAATGATGAAACTGAGGTTATCATACTTTGGACTCACCATGAGAAGACATGATTCACTAGAAAATACAATAATGCTGGGAGAAACAGAAGGCAGTAGAAAAAGAGGAAGGCCAAACAAGGGATAGATTGATTCCATAAAGGAAGCCACAGACTTGAACTTACAAGATCTGAACAGGGTGGTTCATGACAGATGCTATTGGAGGTCGCTGATTCATAGGGTCACCATAAGTCGTAATCAACTTGAAGGCACACAACAACAACAACAACAATATAATAAAAGTAAGTGGGTATATAACTTGACTCTACAGTGTTGGATTAGAAGTGTTTCAAATGCCCCTTTTAAGCTCTTCTGATATTCTAAGAATACATATGTTCACAGCATGAAATACTTGATTTACAACAGATGCTGTTGGAGGTCATTGATTCATAGGGTCACCATAAATTGTAATTGACTTGAAGGCACATAACAACAACAATGGTTTTATGTATGTTTTGTATTTTTAATCTATCTAATATGCCCCAGGACCTGCATTCCAGGTGAGCGGCAGACAACAAAAATACATTTTTAATTATTATCATTATTTCCAACACCCATCATAAAATTATGAAAACCTTCATTGCGGTTAAAACTTACCTCTTCCCTAAAGCCAGCCATGGAGTCAAATTTTATTTTCATTCAGTCAAGGCCCTGCGGTGTCAGACCTGCAAACAGCCAGTAGGAAGGACCAGGGGCAAGTACATAGTCAAGGCCAGGTAGGTGTCAAGGTCCAGAGCAACAAGCAAAGGGGGTCAGAGACAGGTGCATAGACAAGGCAAGGCAGATGCTCAAGTTGCAAAAGTCAGTGGTCCAGAGGAAGAAAAGCATGACACAGGAGCCCATGTGCATTAAAACAAACAGGAACAGCTATTCAAAGGAACAGAATAAAACTGAAGGATGGGTTTTCATGATATACCCATGAATGTAACTGCCAGCAGAAATTATATTAATACACTTCAGCTCTACCGCTAATGCATGTGTTTTAATACACCAAAATTAAATAAATGGGTTGCAATCCAAAGTTGCACAGCTAAGTCCCGTTGTCACTTATGGAAGAAGGCAAAGAACTGCAAGCAAAAGCTGCTCCTATGCCAGCAGAGAGAAAACCCTTGTTGGATCATGACCATTCCTTGGGAGGAAAGTCCATGACAGCCTACAGCATTTACTTCCCAGTGATGTGCCTAGGACTGTAGTGTAAATGTACCATGTCAATGCAAAATGTTTGTGGTGAAGCCATGTAACTGACTGTAACGCATCAGATGACATCCAGACCCTAGCATTTTTTTAATATAAAAATGCAAATCTAAACCATGCTGGAATGTTAAAGATGTTCTTTAGGGAAGACTTTATTTTGGAAAAAATTCTGAACAGCCCTGGTGGAGAAAATATAGAAATTGAAAACAGGTTGATAGTTACGTTTAATAGCCGTCTCTGCTGTTCCTTTCATTGCTGACAATGAGTGCAATCCCAACAGTTTTAACAAGACGGGATGTGTGCATGTGTGTAAATAAACATCTGGTATTTGGGGGCCTCTATAAGCGGTGCTGCCAGAAACATAACTAGATCTTCTTTTCCCTTCTCCCTTCTGGGTTATTGGAAAGGGGGATTTCTTCTACCCCTCCCACTTCTCCAAGTTCACATAGGGACAAGGCATCTATCTTTCCAGCCTCATAATCAGCATTTGATTTGCCTAAAGCATATGTGCTTCAGAAAGGCCCTCACTGCAAATCAGAAGCAGGCTTTCCATGTGGGCACAGTATTAGCAGCATTCCCATGACACCTCATCAAACAAACTCAATTCCTCCAGAGGAAAAGTTTAGATTAAATTTTCAAAAGCAGCAGTAATGTGCTCTTGGAAGGCAGTGTTTCATGTGTGTTTTCTTCCTCTTCCTCCTCATGCTCCCCTCCCTCTCTCATCAAATAAGCAGAGGCAAAATCCACAGCAAAAACTAAACAGACATAGTTTCATATCCTCTGTTTCTTAAGGATTTCTTTCTTTGGCTCTGATTTTTTACGCACTCAGGGTTTTTTTGCACATTAAAAGCCCATTACTTTTGTTTTTTTTAAGCTGCAATAGTCAGTGGTCCAAACTTACTGCTGTCTTACCGCAAGGTAGTGGTACCGTTTCAGAGATATTCTATTTTCTAAGCAAAGGGGTTTGGTTTTGTATCTGGAGAAACGTAATGCTGTCCCCAGATAGCACATTAATTGCTAATGTAAACCAAAGCTATCAGAGGGACATTAATTGCAGTGTAAACCAAGGCTATCGGAGGGACGACTGAGGCTTTATTTATTCATTTGGTCAATTTATGTACAGTCAGCTTAATTACAATAGTCTCTGAGTAGCGTTCAATAAACTTAACAAATACAATAGAAATACGATCAATTAAAAGCTAACTGTAACACCGAACGGTGTTACAGTTAGTTTTTAATTGATCGTATTTCTAAAATGCCTGCTGAAATAAAAAAAGTCTTCACAAGGTGCTAGTACTTCAACAGGGAAGTACTAATCTCATATGGAAGGGAGCTGCACAAAATTTGATTGTATCTCCCAATGCCCTTCTTTGCTTAAGAGCAGCCATGGGAGGAGAAGGCTAGTTTGGGTCAGGATCATAATACTGGGAGATGGAAGTCTAGCCTTTTCCCCTTATACTGTTTGTCTTACTTAAATCAACCCCTCAATATTGCTGTTAAACTCAGGTGGGGAGGGACCTGCATTCCTCTTGCCTTTCCCCTCCTCCAGACCTAACAGTAGCTTCAGAAGATGATTCAAACTGGAAAAACAGTATTTGGGAGGAAACCCTCTCTCCCAGGACCATTGGGCTGATCCAAATTGTGTACACCCCCAACTGCTTTTCAGTAAATGAAATGATAATAGTAGATATGATAATGGATATCACCTCTTCCAACAAGCCTCTTCCAACAAGACCTATCCCAACAACTGAGACCTATCCCAGTCTACATCTGTGTTAGAATTGCTTTTAATATGTCTTTTAATATCTTGAACCCTTTTTTTAAAAGATGTTTTAAAAGTTTTTTTTAATGTTTTTAACGTTTTGTTTTAATGTATTTTAAGGTCTTTTTATGATGTTTTAAAGTGTTGCCGCCCTGGGCTCCTGATGGAAGGAAGGGCGGGGTATAAATAAAATAATAAATAAATAATAAATAAATAAAATAAATGTTATTCCTAATTTGGTCTTCTACATCATTGACACCTGATGTATATAGTTTATAATATCATTAGCCTTTAGCAACAAAACTCTCTGCTTACTCAATGATGGCAGAACCACTAAAACTGACATCCTCATGTTGAATTCTTCCTTTCTCCCCTAACACTTGTGGGATCAATTACTCTAGCCTTTGCCAACCTGACTGGCATGGATAGGAATTGTAGTCCAAAACAACTGGAGGGCACCAGGTTGGTGCCCCATGATGTACTCCATGTTATGACATTGTCACAGAGCTTGGAAAAGTTACTTTTTTGAACTACAACTCCCATCAGCCCCAGCCAGCATGCGCTAGCAGTTTCAGGTATGGTGGGACCACAGTGATGGGGGATGCAATAGTTAAACCCTCCTCCAGTGCACCAAGATCCTGATTTCCCCCCCCCCATCCAATGACTCCTGTTTAAGTTTAAAGAATAAGGCACATTAATTCTAATTGCACAATGAATGTCATATCTAGTTTAACTCTAAGCAAACATTATAGAAGGCGCTATCTAGAGAAGGGTATTGGTGGATAATACAGTGCTGTTAAATGCTGTGTGGAGCCACCTTTTTAATTCTGCCCCCAGTTGGTTGTGCAAATGAAATGCCACAGCAGCTCTAAAGGGCCCTAGAGTGGGATCAACCTATAAGCAGCTGGATCAGAATATCAGTACATTTCCCTAACTTCTTGTGGATAAATAGTGGGGTCCATAGAATGAGCCGAGTGGAAGACAGGGATCTGTTGTGCGACCGTTTGAAAGCATATAGGCATCCTTTAGCCCTTCTCAATCATCCAGTTGCTGGGAGCCAAGAGGCAACAACAAGAGATGGTATTTTACTGATCTGTGTTCTAACTAATGTCCTTATTAGCATTTAGTACTGGCTAAAGACAATAACCACATGACCTAGTCCTATACTGACATTGTAGGAAATGTCAGTAATAACAGCAGGAATGTGTGAAAGAACAGGAGACTACACTAAACATTCTTCATAAGATTGTGACTCTGGTTGCTTGACTTCTGGGACCATTTCCAGGAAACTACAGCCTGAAGAAATAGTACAATTGGTGACTATGAAGCCCACAAAATTAGGAATGAGTCTGGCACAGAAGTTAGTCTTTTTAAGGGAAAAGACCAACTGGGAACTGTTCTGTAGACCTGGCAACCGATGAATAGCCCCTATGTGTGGGGAGGAATGATACCTTTGGCAAACAAATGAAACAAACTGCATTAGAAACTTTTAAATTAAATGTTTTCAGGGCACAGCATGATCATGTAGCGGGTAATAGACATGGATCTATGGAAAATGTATAACATGTGATAGTCAGACTATGTTGATGTAGCGTAGTGAATCGTGGTATGTGCTACAAAGGAAGCAGAAGAAAAGAAACCAAGGAACGCTGGTTAGGAGGACCATTAAAAATGTCCAAAGACAACTCTGCAAAATCAACACAGCTGTGAGGGCAAAAGATGGGCCTAAATACAGGCAAGCCTCATTTTGTCTAGTGTTTGAATGGATGGAGCAGAGCTTGGAAAAGTAAATTTTTTTTAACTACAACTCCCATCAGCCCCAGCCAGCATGGCCACTGGATTGGGCTGATGGGAGTTGTAGTTTATTTATTTATTTATTTATTTATTTATTGCACTTGTATACCGCCCCATAGCCGAAGCTCTCTGGGCGGTTTACAGCAATCAAAAACATTAAAACAAATATACAATTTAAAACACATATTTTAAAAACAATTTAAAACACAATTTTAAAATTTAATACAATATAAAAACAATTTAAAACACATGCTAAAATGCCTGGGAGAAGAGGAAAGTCTTGACCTGGCGCCGAAAAGATAACAGTGTTGGCGCCAGACGCACCTCATCACAGAAATAACTTTTTAAAGGTCTGGGATGGAGGCATTTTGCACTGTACATGGTACACTGACACCAAACCACAGCCTATCCTCTAACCCAGGGGTAGCTGGTGTGGGGCCCTCCAGATGCATAGCCAAAAGTCAAGGATGATGGGAGTTGCAATCCAACAATAACTGGAGGACACCACATAGGCTACCTCTGCTCTACCTTTTTCCTGCCCTTGATCCCAAGCAAGGATGGAAAGACCTGTCAGTTTCAGTTCTCTCTGTTTCTCATTTTCCAGTCTTAAATTCAGTTCTTCACATTTCTGCAGTGATCTGAATTTTTTTTAAAAAAAATCCTCATGAAAATTATTAAGCATTTTAGTGTGAATTTCTCCTAATCAAAACGAGTACCGTTTTAACCAACATACACATTTTTTGCAAGCAATTTCTCCAATGGAATGCATTTTTTATGTTATTTTCACTAAGATCATTCATTTTTATGTCCGCTTTCCCTAATATATGCATTTTTGTAAACATTGTTTGCTTAGAGAACTACATTGCAAACTTCAGGTAAGTGTGAATTTCAGAGGATGGCCTTGAAATTTGTTTGGCTCTTATATTGTTTCAGAAACTGCGAACTTGATAGATTAGGCTTTAAATGAGAACTAGATCAAATTTCTCCCCATCCCTAATCTCAAGGAAGAAATTCAGGTAACGTACCGTACAGGAAAATAAAGTGTCTTTTGTGTTTGTTGTGCAGAACACACAGGTTTAATATGTATATTATAGGTACCGGAATATTTCATATATTGTACCTACTTGTTTTACGCGCACAAATACTCACACACAGATGCAAAGCTTTAATTAATCATTATAGCAGTCCAATATAAATCTATGTAGCACAGTTATTTTAATCAAAACAGCACAGGGGAAGATTTGACCAAAAGACCCACACTTCAAGATGTAGGCATTATCATTATTTGACATATATACCACAGAAATGTTTAACCACCACTGTCCAGATAAAAAGTTACTATATTTGTCAATCTGATTAAGGAAATGATAGGAGCCTACCAAGAAAAGGAACACGTTCCCCTCTCTAAATGTCTCATTAATATGGCTGTCCGGTGCCACAGAACAGAGAATATGCCCACTGCTTTTCAAAGATGACAAAATCAGCTTTAAGTTCGTTTTTCTGCCTTACTTTGGCCTATGAATTTCTGCACCTTTTTAATCCTGAAGCTCTTGCATATATTAACTGTTGGTTTCACTATGTTTATTTATTTATGAATTAGATTTATATCCCGCCCTTCCTCCCAGTAGGAGCCCAACCTCATATGGGGTTGAAAACTTTATTTTCGGCATTTCTCAACCTTTATTCTCAACAGTTCTAGAGAACGCAGTGGGGGAAATTGTAGCCTTCCTAGTTCGAACATTTTAGTGTTCTAGAACACTGTTCTTCAACCTTGGATCCCTAGATGTTGTTGGACTATAATTCCCATCATTCTTGGCTATTGGTTAAACTGGCTAGGGATGATGATAGTCTGACAACATGTGGGGACCCAAAGTTGAAGAACACTGTTCTAGAACATGGCAATCTAGAGACCATGCAGACTAAAAGGCTTTTAAAGAGTGGACAGGATACTTCTAACAGCTAACAGGGGCATTCCCCTGCAGAGTACAATGAAGAATGCTGCCATGTTTATTTTGAACTACAGCCATTTAAAACATATAAAACATGCAAAATCTAGTAAATAGTTACAATTCCTAAACTATGACAAAAATATGAAGTTAGACTTGGAAAAATGGAAATTACTCAAATTTTCATGGGCAGAATTTTAATAATAAAAATGAATATACTCCCTAAAAATATTTTTTTACTACAACATGTACCAATAGCTGCAACAGAGCAGTAAGAATGACAGCATTTGCAACAGATTTTTAATGAATTTGTTTGGGATTATAAGAAACCTAGGATAAAATTTAAAACAAGGTACAGGTGGGCTGTCATTTCCAGGCTTAACAGATATATTTTCAAGCAAATTGCTTGGTTTAGATAATGGACTGGTATCATGAAATGGGACAGGAATATATTAAAGCTTTGGAACAGATGTTTTTAGGAATTCCTCCAAATGCTTCTCTGTGGATGGAAACTAAAGATAGGAAATTAGCTAAGGGTAAATAGTATTGGTTTTGTGAAAAATATGGGACAAACCTAGCAATTATTTATGTCCCTCACAATCTCCAACCTGAATATTATTTGATCTTCAATAAAAATAGTATAATAGTCATGTTCACCAACTGGAAGGAATCGGGTGGGAAAATATATTGCTTGGATAGTTATCCTCTGTCCACTCCTCTACATGTTAAATCTCTTGCCCAGGTGAGAGAAACAAGATGTCATATTTTAACATTTTTACCTTTCTGCTGGGCTGGGGGGAGTTGGATGCTGCAGACATTCACAGGCTCCCAGTACTGCTGGCCTTCACCAGCAGCAACCCTCCACTGCAGGTGAGCTGCAGCACTGCCAGACACCTGCTGGGGCTCCTCTAGGCATGGTCAGTCCAGCGGACAGAGGGCTGGCAGAAGCCCCCAAAACAGAGCATTCCAGGGGCGTTGTAAAGGTGGAGGCATGGGGAAGACTTATGCGAGATCCTCCTCACATTCAGAGCCCTCCCCCAGGTCCCAATCTGCCAGGAAAGTAATTGTCCTCTACAGGGAGTGCCTACTCCCTGGGAGGCTGATTAATGGGAGCCGGTGCTTCTCGGCCGGCTCGTGCATGTGGTTCCCAATGGAGCCGGAGGTGGATCTCCCCCCCCCCTGATATTCTGCTAGCTCCCTGGAATTTGAATTGCTCTGCCTGGGATTTTTTTTTAAAAAAAACCCTGAGAGTAGATTAAGACCAAAAAAAATTGAAATATTCATTTAGAAAAAAATCACAGATATATATAAATTTTTATTGGATATGAGAAATAAAAATCTAGTTGACTACATCCAAAGTTGGGAAGGAAAGACAGATTGAAGGATTCCAGATAGTAAATGAAACTATATCTGGAAATATAAATCTAGATACAGCATTATTATTATTGACAGGGAGACTCTTTAAATACATGGGCAACTTGAGGTCTCACAATATCCAGAATATACAATACAAGCAATAATAGGTGCTGGAAATGTAATAAAACAGGGTGGATTTTATCCACTGTTGGTGAACTTGTCTGGTGGTAAAGATGTTTTGGCAGAAAACTGCAACTGCTATCAAGTTACCCTCTCTGATTAGACTCTGAGATATATTAAGTTATTTGAAAGATACGGTCTCAAAATAAGGAGAGAAAATACTTTATTATATTATAGTGGCTGATAGGATAGTATATGCTAAATACTGGAAGCAAAAAGAAGCACCAGGTTTAAAACTCTGATGTATTCAGTAACAGTTATGAGAACTTGCAACATTTAATAAGATTAATTGGATTTTATGATTAAGACAAGGGATACAAAAAGTTAACTGATTTGAACAAAAACCAAAATTATTTCAGGCTTTTTGGAATAGGAGACGGGCTAACTTCCTATATGGTAAGATTAGTGACTAAAGTGATTGTCAGTGACAACAGAGCAATCCTAACCATGTCTGAGTAGAGTTCCTAACCCCAGGCAAGACTATGTTTATTATTAACAAATTGACCTTTTTTGTTTTGTTTTGCTTAATTCAGTTTTTAAGTTTTTATTCTGCCAACTTTTTATTAGTGTACGCTTTGCTTCAGCTATTTATCCATTTACCTACTTTCTAATTTGTTAAGAGTGGCTATGATGATGATGATGATGATGATGATGATTGTGTGTGTGTGTGTGAAAGAAAACTATCTAGAAACAGACTGGTGGCAAAGAGGACCTAAGAATGTAAGAAGAGCCTGCTGGATCAGGTCAATGGCCCATCTAGTCCAGTATCCTGTTCTTACAGTGGCCAAACAGAGGCTTATGGGAAGCTCACAAGCAGGACCTGAGCTTTCTCCCTTTCTGAAGTTTTCAGCAATTGGTATTCAGAAACATACAACCTCCGACCATGGAGGGAGAGCATAACCATCATGGCTAGTAGCCATGATTGCCTTATCTGCCATGAATTTGTCTAATCTTCTTTTAAAACCATCCGTTGGTGGCCATCACTGCTTCCTGTGGGAGTAAATTCCACAGTTTAACTATGTGCTGTGTGAAAAAGTACTTTTTTTTTTTGTCTTGGATCTTCCAACATTCAATTTTATTGGATGTCCACGAGTTCTAGTGTTATGGGAGAGGGAGAAAAGCTTCTCTCTATCCACTTTCTCCATATCATAAACAATTTTATACACTTATGTTATGTCACCTCTTACTTTTTCACTAAACTAAAAAGCCCCTAAATGCTGCAACCTTTCCTCATAGTGGAGTTGCTCCATCCCCTTGATCATTTTGTTTGCCCAGTTCTGAACCTTTTCCAACTCTACATTATATTTTTTGAGGTGAGGCAACCAGAACTGTCTACTGTAGTCCAAGTGCAGCTGCACCATAAATTTGTACAGTATAACAGCACTGTGGTATCGGCAGCTTTATTTTCAGTTTCTTTCCTAATGATCCCTAGCATGGAGTTTGCCTTTTTCACAGCTGCCACACACTGGGTCAACATCTTCAATGAGCTATGCACAACGATCTCAAGGTCTCGTTCCTGGTCAGTCACCGTCAGTTCAAACCTCATGAGCGCATGTGTGAAACCTGTGAGTGTGGCACAGACAACAGGGGCCCTGCCCTGTGCCCAGGGGCTGGAAAGAGAACTATAATTTGGTGGGGCAGGAATCTTTTCTCTACTTGAACTAACCCCAATTCCTGAGCTCAGGCTCAGAATTTGAGCATATGAACATTAGAACAGGGGGAGTAATTGGAATCTACCTAATTTGCACTTCCTGAAATAATACATGTACGGAAATGCAACTATCCTTAAAAGCAAAACACACTTCTCTGACTAAAATGCAATTCTTCAGTCAAAGCATGTATGCAAAAAAGTGTGTATGAAGGGCAAGTGTGCATAAAAATATATTTGTTAGTGAAAATAGCATACAAAGTGCGTATTAGGCAAAATTGCTTGCAAAAATCTGTACATTAGGCAAAATAGCACGTAAAGATGTTTATTAGGAGAAATGCACACTACAATGCTGATGAATTTTCATGATGATTTTTTTTTAAAAAAAGATCCACAAATTGACATAGAAACCTGGCAAAGTGAACTTAAGAAAAATGAGAAACTAATTGACAGATTCTCCCTACACAGGATATTAATTACATCAAAGTATAATGGGCAAACAAGCTGGCAGTTGGTTTTCCCCCTACCGTTTCTCATAACTTTCATTAAAACAGTTATTAAGACATCTGCTTCACACTCAGTTTGTTTCACAGACCTAAATCTAGCAATCTGGCACTATGTAGAAAAGGAACAGGAACATAGGAAGTCGCTTTATACCCAATCAGATAAAGTTAGCTTAGCATTGTTGGTACTAACTGGCAGCACCTTCCTGAGCCTCCCTAGAACCTGGGACCTTTTTGCATATAAAGCATGTGCTCTACCATTACACTATAGAATAGAGAGAAAAGAACACTTCATTCAAATGTTTGATATGCAATGATCATTTAGCTGTAGGGAGTACTGATTTCTTCATCAAGCCTAGTGATGGAATGCCTCCAGAATTATTTTTGCATATATTCTTTTGCAAAATTGATTTCCTTTATGCCATAAGGGGCTTGCATAGCACAAAAGCCCAGACAATTAAGTTTATTGGTGGGGCTCTTGCATAGAGTGGTGCAGAGATATGCAAATCTCAGCAATCAGCTGATCATCAGGGCATGCACAGTTACATGTGTGGAATTTTATGAGCAAAATAAGTTCACCTTTTGTCATCGTGGTGTCAGGTGATTGACAAGTGGGCAGTGGTTCAGGTGTGACGTATGAACATTTCCTGCATGCTAAGACGTTTTTTGACAGGGCTAAGAATGTGTGCTCAAATGACTTTCACCACACTTTAGAGTGCCTGTCTGTTTTCATCCTATATGAAGGATAATAAGGAGAATGCACAGGCACGTATTTTTACAATAAAAAAGCATTGCCTTTATTCCCCCCCCCCCTTATCTGATATTTATCCCCTTCATTGCTCCTACATACTACAGGGCAGAAACCAAAGCAAACAAATAAGAAGGATTACAGCAGACTTTTGCTAGTGGCAAAAAGCAGGATTGTTCTTCTGCTTTATTTCATATTTCAAAAGTTTCCTTCAGATTAAGGCTGAAAACAAGAGGGAATCGATCTCCAGTTTGGAACACAAGGAGGGTTCTCCTCACAAAACAAGAGCAGCATTCATCTGGTAGGCTTGCCAGAGGGCACAGTGTGACTGAGTCTATGAAGTGCCCTCACTTTTCAGACAGAATACCTTTGTTTGGATGTACCCTTTCAGATGTACCCGTGAAATCACTTTGAAAGTCCGGACTAAAACCCGGAGCGAATTTGCTGCCCCACTGACATGGGAGCCACCTGCCTCCCCTGTCCTCCTCACCTTCCTTGGATGCTTTTGCCTGACTGGAATGTGTCCTTGAACTGTGATAATACCTCTTGCTTCCTGGGATGAGAGGGTGGAGAGATGTGGGGAGTGTGTGTGTGTGTGTGTGGAAATGTTGCCTACAGTGCAAAAATAAGATGCAAATCTATTGCTCTGCCCACTTTTTGGCTCTGGTCCTTGCATGCACTTGATTTCCTTAGATTGTGAGCCCCTTCGACACTGGCGGGGGGAACTGCTCTCAGCCTCTCTGAGCCAATGGGACAGAGGTGGAAACAATAAATAAATAAGTGCTAGTAATCGTTTTGTTTTTAAGATAATGATACAATGTTTTGGAATTAGAGCTGCATAAATGCACTCAGATGGAGCTTAAAATAATCAAGAGAAGGGTACAATGCTGACCAAAAGGATGCAAAAGTTTTACAAAATGCTTTCTTTTGAGTTGCTCAGAAAGAATGCAGAGAGCTACACTACAAATGACTTACAGGGATAAGTCATCACATGAAGGCCATTTCCAGCTGTCTGTCTGAAATGTTCATAATGATTGCTCTGCCTGTAGAGAATGGGACCATGTGCATGTGTAGAATGGCCTAAAGTTTCTGTAGTATATGTCACTGTATATTTACAGCCTTGTCTGCTTGAGCAAGTTCTTAATCACTGACTGAACTGATTTTACTGCATCTAAATATCAACATACCATATGAATGGCAAGAGATGATGATGATGATGGTACAAAAAAAATACAAGGAGGATTCCCCATGTTAACTTACCTCATGTTTCAAATATCCACACTACCCATAATGGAAAAAAACATTTAAAATGTCCAAGACACTTATTTTTATTTATTTAATAATTTGTATATCCCTTAATTATAAAAAAAACCCCTCTAAGCAGTTTGTGTCCTTATAATACATAGAAATGGGCAAAGAGCATGTAAGACTATTCTGTACATGCTAATTCTGCAGTCAAAGTTTTCTCAGTATACATTATCTTCTGCAGAATGCCGTGGAGGAAACAGGATTATCTCATGCATGACCCTATCAGTATGATAAATCAAAAGATGGCAAGATCAACGTGACTCACAATACATTGTGCAATTCCCAGAATACATCAGGCCAGTTTATCTTCAGGAAATGGATTCATATCAATCTACTTTAGTTAGGAGGATGGGCGCTGTCTTTATCTTTTTTTACAAAGAACAATTATATTTTAATTTCAATCGGAGTGGTACAAAAATGGGGCAGTGACCTCTTTAATATTGCTAAAATGGAAAACCCGAGCAAGCTGTTCTACACAAATTAAATCTGCTCTTTAGATGGCAATGTGTATTATGCCAATTGGTTTGGGTGGCCTCCTGTTCATTCTGCGGAGTGGGGCCCTGAACTTCTGCTCCCAAGCTCTGCCCTGATAGCACCACTAAAACTGACTGGTGTGTGTGAGATGCGTAGGTGTGGATCTGCCTTTGCTTCTATGCCTGACTGTTCTATGGCACAGGTGTGTTAGGATGCCAGACATAAGGATGCCAGATCCAGCTGGAAGTAACCATCTTAAAGATTGTCCATTGCTTTGAATGTTCTTGGAGCCAATTTCAAGCTACCCTAAAAAGGAACAGAAAGATAGCCAAGTTGTAAATTTGCCAAAAGGATGAAAGTCTCCTAGGACTATTTCACCAACAGAGAGCTTTGCTAATATGGAAGGTTTCCTTCTGTTCTAGTTTCACACAGACCATAATGTAATAAACTCCAGTCTTTTCATTTTATATGTATGTACTGAACCCTCATTTTTAATTGTCATAAAGATACTTAAAACATCAAAGTTGATCCCAAATTGGTAACATAGAGGAAGTATATTTAAACATTGTTCAGTTTAATGTAAAATATATAATGAACTACCATTCAAATGTTTTGCTGGTTTTTGTTATTGCTTTACATTGTTCATTGTAAATTATTTTATCAATGGAAATAAAATAAAAACAGAGTTATAAAAATAGAGTTGTAATAACCACTGGTGACATTCAGGAAGCTACCGGTTCTGCTTTTAAGCACACAAATGCTGCCAATCTGTTAGCTCTTTCACTGCTGAACCACTTAACAGGTGCATCTAGGAAATACACTTGTCTGCTATGTGTGGAGTGCTTTGCCAGATTCCTGACCTTCTGCACCTTAGAGGAACATATCAGACCATCACATTCTTAGTGCAGCTGTGGAAGAGAAAGTTAAAAAAAGAAAACAGAACTGCCAAGGTCCTGATTTAGATGCTCTAAACCAGCCTTTCCCAACCAGTGTGCCTCCAGATGTTGTTGGAACACAATTCCCATCTTTCCTGACCATTGGCAATGCTAGCTGAGGCTGATGGGAGTTGTGGTCCAACAACATCTGGAGGCACACTGGTTGGGAAAGGCTACTCTAAACAAACAGGGAATAACCACCACCATTTTTTTCATGTCAAGCTCAAATATTTATCTGATCTAATCATTGCAAGATGATGATGATGATGATGCTAATAATAATAATGGTGAAATGTGTCCAAATATATCATTGAGCAGTTAACTAAAGGAGCATGTAATCTATAAATAATACCTCGTCAAACACCTCCCAAACACTCTATTTTTAGAATTCATAAAATCTAAGACTGCTGTCATTTAGGAACTTTGAGTTGGAATATAATGCCACTTCAGCATCAGATATCACACCATCCTAACAGCCACATGGCATTCATGCAAAAATAATAGCAGCAAGATTACTCTTTTGATCATTTTGGGTGTGCACACTCTAGCATTTCAATTCATCAAGTTCAATACTTGTTTAATAAGCAAAATATTACACTACACTAGGGCAGTGATTCCCATGTGAGCCATCAGCACTCACTAGTAGATTGTGGATATCCTGCACATGGGTGAGTTGGAAAGGAGGGTAGCCAAACCTTCTCAAACATACAATGAATGCACAGAAAACCAGCTGTTGACCTCATCAGAGTCCAGTGAGCTCTGAAAAGAAAAAAACATTCAAAGTGAAGTCCTACAAACAATAGTCAATGGCCAAGAATATTGTGTTTTATTATTTCACAAGCAAGGTCTGCAATAAAATGTTGCAGTGTGGAATACCTCAGGATTCTGGACACTCCAATTCATTCACCTGCCCCCTGGCTTTCTACCCCACCCCTCCAGCAATCAGTATTCTAAGCCCTACTGAGCATGCTCAGTTTGCATTGAGCTGTTAGGGGATTTTCTTAAACACTTTTGGTACTTCTGCAAACCTTGAAGTTCTGCAAAGCTTACTTGGATGCTGCAGTTTTGGCTACCAGAGAACCAGCACACAGAGAATAGCCCTAGCTATGAGCATAGTGGATCCTATTAGATAGCTACTAGTATATACAAGTGAGACCTACAACAAAATATCACAGTGGGAGGTCTCCCTCTTCAGAATTCCAGCCACTCCTCTCCATTTCCCTGCCCTCTGGTTTTCCATACCCACCTTTCAGTCACCAGGCAGTCTGCATGGTATGCACACCACTGTCACCCAGGTGCTCACCATGGCTGTGCACCTCCCAGCATCTGCCACCTGATGTATCTGCCTCACTCAGCATAATGGTAGGACTGGTCCTTCATCTGCTTTCTGTCCCAACCCTCCAAAACTCCCAAATGTAAAGTGGAAAAAATGGCGGGAAATATTATGAGGAAAATAACAGAAAGATGACAATGAAAAGAGATTATTCGATCACTCGGGTGATATGAAACCTAAGAATCAGTATATTGCTCATGTATTACAAAGGGGAAGTTAAAGTTTCAGTATGGGATGTTTCTTGAGATCATACAAGCCCTCTTCACACTTTACTCAAATGTAGAGTATATCCATGTTGATAGCGGAGCGGGGCCACATATTGAGCGCTGCCTGTGACATTGCTAATCCTTTCAGCGAAAGAGAAATTCCATTGTGCAAGCACCTGCTCGCATGGTTACACAGGTGTCCTGATTGCACAGAGCCCCTACATGTGAACAAGTGCTTGTGCAATGGAATTTTTCTGCAGACAACCGTGCGCATCACATGGTTGTTGGAGGAAGCAGACCTGACCGTGGGAGCAGGACTAAAAGCGCCCCACTTGTTTGTCGACATAGATGTGCCCTACATGTGAGTGCTGCATGAGTATGACTACTGTAATTCTCACCTGAACTTATTGATACTGAATTCATAGCATTAACTGGCTTAGAACCTGAATACACAAACACAGTGGCAGCTGGTGCCCATTGGAAATGATGGGGCAGAAGACATTGAGCCCATGAATGGCTGGAGCCGGAACCAATGACAGGCAAAGCCAACTGATTCAGTTTTGTCCCCATCCTCCTCCCTGCTCAGTTCTGTATGGGAACACTGAGACTATAGAGGAGGAAGCTGATAGACAGTGCCATCCCCCGGACTCATTGTAAGTAAGAAGGCAGGGAAATGGGGGCTGGCCAAGAGCAGGTGGAGGTGGTGGAACTAAGCTCCATTTGTCCAAATGCACTAGTCTCCACTGACAAAATGACATTGGTTTCATTGTAAAAGAATTGCTGTTTCATTTCTAGTAAAATGCCATTTCTGCTAGCAGAGAAAATATTGCCTTATCTGTTATCTGTCATCAGCAAACAGAGTTAATTTTTGCTGAAATCACAGATATCATCCCGATCCATAAAAATCATGGTAAGGGAACATACCAAGAAAAAAGATGCAAAGACCAGTATAAAACAGCTGGCTGAAAAGTAAAAAAGTTTTCAGAATAAGAATAGCTCTGCAGGCCTAAACATTTTTATTTGGAAGGAAGGGCAAAACTGGAAGTGATGCCAAATATGAGTTCACCAAAAGTTGCAATCCTACATCCAGGTTCCGTTCTCTTCTTCTCATAATATTTTGTTCCTGAAATTCATGTTGTGATGTTTCACCATATCTTCCTAGCCACATCCCATAATATCTAGCAGGATGAGGAAGCACCTCATGACTGTACATTGTGCATCCCAGGCTTTTGGGGTGGGCTAGATTTTATCTTAATTGTTTTTAGATTTTCAATGTCTAGGTATTATATGCCTATGTTGTACATCGCCCAGAGTGGCTGGACAGTCAGCCAGATGGGCGACTAATAAATTCTATAAATAAATAAATAAATAAATAAATAAAACTACATGCTACAGGAAGAGAGGGGAACTTGGATGCAGACAACTGTCATTTTTGGTGGGATCACACCTGGCTTTGCCTTTGTCCTCATTCATTTTAGCAGCGCTTCCTTCCAAGTCTGCATGTTCAGGACCGCATTTCTTAGTCTACATGAGAACATACAAAAGGAAAACCTTCAACTGATCTACCACTTTTTAAAAGCAACTAAAATGTGCTTACTAAACAACTGCAGGCACTAAATAACTGCTGGTAGGACTAGTCTGCCATTAGGCAGGACTAGCCAAAGACATTTTGCTGCCTAAGGCCAAAGACAAGATGATGCCCCCATCTGAGATACAGAAGCTGACAGGATTGGTAGTTGAATTTTATTTGACACCCATGATGGGATGGGCTGTCTTAGGGGAGTTCAGCAGGCTTCTTCCAACACATTGCCACCACTCCCTCTCCCCTAACATCTGCCACCTGAGTGACCACTTCACTCTATCTAATAGTAGAGCCGGGCCTGCCATTAGGCAGAATGAGGCTACCACCTCAGGTGGCATATGCTGAGTGGCAGCATTGCCCTCTATTGAGGTTGTGTGCACCACATAGAGCAGATCTGCACATTACAGTATTATACTGCTTAACCAGTCATGGCTTCCCCCAAACAATCCTGGGAACTGTAGTTTGTTAAAGGTGCTGAGACTTGAAGTGGTGGCTGGTGGCCATTGTGACTGGTAGAGTGAAAGGCAGGGGGCCCAAATAGTAGGTGGAGCCAGAGCTAGTGACAGGCAGAGCCAACTAATTCCGGTTTTGTCCCCAATCTCTGTTCTGCTAAGTTCTACAAGGTATACAGACTACAAAGGAGGAAGAAACTGAGAGGTATTGCTACTCCTTAGACCAGATATGAGAGGCAAGCAGGTGGAAGCTGGCTGAGGTTGGTGGGGCAGTGCCTCACTCACCCTAATGGACCAGCCTCCACAGGAGTTATTAGGTGACCCCTCTTCCCCTCACAGAGATACAATTCACAGAGTTCTGTGGGAAGAGGGATTGACTGATAAACCACTCTGGGAACTGTAACTCTGTGAGGGAATAGGGGGTCTCCTAACAACTCCCAGCAAACTACAATTCCCAGATTTTTTTGGGGAAAGCCAATCTGTTAAAGTGGTATAAAGCTGCTTTAAATGTATGGTGCATAGCCTGTTCTGGACCTCCTAAACTAACTTGGTGTTCTCACATGCCATGGAAGGTGCTATCCCATTGCCAGTGTTGACAATTTGACATAGATTTAACTGCCACTCCAATCAACTCCTACATGTGGAATGGGGGATAGGTACCATGCTATATTTTGCCTCAGGTGGCAAAGTAACTTACTCCAATCCTGAAGTGTGTGCCACATAGAATGTGTCCCAGTCTGTTCTGTCCTGTTTCCACATGTGGTTATCCTGCCCCATTTCTGTGTGGATTGTTTAGGATGATTCTGGGGAAATCCTAAACAAAACAAAACAAAACAATCTGCACACAGAAATCTCACACATACACAAAACTGAGGAGTTCTTACAACGTGTACCAAGGGCTTTCTTTCTTTTTTCTTTCTTTTAACAGTGTAAAGCTTGTGGAGAACACCTGCAAAGCATGGCACCTCTTCTGTGCTGGGTAAACAATGTTTTTTAAAATGGTGCAGGAAGTGGCTGCACATTGCCTCCTGTGTAGTTCTATGCACAAAAAAATGGCTGCCCCCATGTTGACTAAAACACAGATCTATGTTCTGTTAAGATGACTAGTTCAACAGGATGAAAGAAGGGGTTCACAGAAAATTGTGGACTGGACCAAAATCCTCTCACCATCTCTAGTGCCAACTGGGTTGCTCTGTATTCTATAAGGTAGCCTGCTGCCTTCAGGTACAGTGGGGGACACAATACGCTTCAGCTGTCAGTAGGGATGAGAAGGAAATTTAATTCACTTCACATTTAAAACCAAATTTATCAAATTTGCACTTTCCAAAACAGTATGGGAACCAAAACATGGCCATCCTTCAAAATTTGCACTTATCGGAAGTTTATGATGCAGTTCTCTAACCAATGTTTACAAAAATGTATGTATACGGGGAAAATATGTATGAAAATGAATACATTCATGAAAATAACATGCAAAAATGCACGTTATTAGGAGAAACCGATTTAAAAATGGGTATTGTGGTAGCTTCAGCTATGGGGCGGTATATAAATGTAATAAATAATAAATAAATAAATAAATAAATAATATTAGTCAAAACAGTAGACAAAATGTGTTAATTAGGAGAAATTTACACTATAATGCTGAATTTTTTTTTAAAAAATTGCAATTTGCTGCAGAAACCTGGAGAATTGAATTTAAGATTGAAAAAATAAGAAATGGAGAGAACCAAAATTGACCAATTCTTCCATCCCTTACTGTTGGTCTGGTTAGTTTTTGCACACAGAATGCAGGGAGGCACCGTCTTGTCCTTCACCTCAAGCAGAAAAATGTATTGGGCTAGCCATAACAGCTTCCAGTGGTGCATAATGAAGTAGACTGCTTAACAGAAGCATGATGTCTTCCATCTGTTACAGGCATCTGTGAGAAAGAAGAAGTGTCTGTTCCTGAAGAAGTTTCTTTTCCCTAGACCATTCCAAATCCCCAGAGTCTTAAAAATTATTATTGTTATTCTTCTTGCTCCATAGCAAAATAAGCAGAAGCACTGAAAGTTGTTGTGAAATACTATAAAGGAACTTGTATGAGATAGTATTTCATAAGTTGATGAGAACATTCCTTACAAGAGGGGAACTTGGCATTTGTGAAACTAAAATAGATCATTCTGTTAGGGAGAGACAGGAGAGTTTTGGTGACTAAAGGATGGGTTTCCCCATGGGGGGGGTGCACATTTTAATCACAATTGGGACAAAAAGCTCACGTTGAACAACTCACTATCCAGTCCAGAATACCTCACAGGGTTTCAGGAATGAAATGAAAAAAACCATGCATGCTATCCTGAGCTGCTTTGAATTAGGGAGCTGGAACACATCTGATAAATAAATCTGGTTTTGTATTGTTATACTATTTTAATCTCCTTTGCATTGATTTATTATGCACAGTGTTCAGTCTGATAACCACAAATTCTTGACTGTCACACAGTCATATGTTATCACCATGAACAGTAGTGCAATTAGGTAATTTTAGACCAGCCTTCACAAACCTACAGTTTTAAGACATTTTGGATTACAACTCCCATCGGCCCAACTTGGTGAAGACTGTTTTTGACTCTGCACTTAATGGTCTTCCAGAAGGGCCCTCTTTAGATGCTAATGTGTGTTACTCTACTTAACTTGAAAATGTTGTTGCTACCCAGTTCTCCAGTGTTCAAGGTCATTCTACTGAGTGAGGCTCTGGACTTTTACGACAAAGTTCACTCCTGACAGCCTCACTGTGTTGACAGCACAGCTGTGCTGGCTCAGGATACTGGGAATTGTAGTCTAAAACATTTGGAGGGCAGTAAGTAGGGATGGGGAGAAATTCAAATCAGTTCACATTTAAAGGCAAACCTACCCAATTTGCACTTCCCAAAACAATATACAAACCACAACACAGCCATCCTTTTACACTGGCACTTTCTGAATTTTACAATGCAGTTCTCCAGTCAAGTAATGTGTACAAAAATGTATACTCTAGCATGATGTGTGCATAAAAATGCATATATTGGTGAAAATAACACACATAAATGCACTATATTACAGAAAAATCAATTTTAGGGGATAATAGGTTTGCAAAAATGTGTATATTAGACAAAATTGCATACAAAAAAGTGTATATTAGGAGAAATTTGTACTAAATGCTGATGGATTTTGATGGATTTTCATAAAAGAAACCTTTACAAAAAGATGTGGAAGAACTGTGCTTAAGATTGGAAAAGTTGGAAACTGAGAGAAACCAAAATTTACAGATTTGCTCATTTCTAGAACTAGAAAGTTTTGCCTAGAAGGTCCCACAGGACTTCTCGTTGTTTGGCTTCTTCCTATCATCCCTTTCTGTATCCAACCTCTCAGTCTGTTGTTTTCACACAGTGTAATGTCAAAAATTAGTCACTGATCCCTCAAGCAATAGCTTTTCATGAGTAAGCAGAGTCTGCTAGCTAGGTAATGTCTGACACAATATCCTGTATCTAAACAATTGTGACAAGATGCCTCTCCAGCTTTTTCTTGAAAACTCAAGGAAGAAGGTACTGTTCAGGGAAAAACCCCTGTGATTGTAATTGTGTGGGGGACCTGTGAGCCTCACTTGCTAAGTATTCCCAGATTTTTCGCTTACTAGTTATACCTACTATATAAAAGAGTAATGGGGGTAAAACTGGCAAACATTACTTTAAAGATAAAACAGGAAAACTGCATCACTATCTCTGTTGATGATTAAAAACTTGGGTTTCCAATGTGTATCACACTACACTGATCCCCCTTAGTACCCACCAAGGTCCAGCCACTTCCATCTTTTTCTTTTAACTTATTTTTGGTTTGGTGGGGGAGTTACCTGCTTTTTGTTTTTGTCTGTGTTTTATTTGTCTTGGGGTTTTGTGTAGGTGTTTTGAGTGTTCCTTGCAGATGGGTTTTGAGGATCACCAGCTTTCCTTCTGTGGGAATTTTTGTGTGTCCCCCCACCCTACCCCTCAACAGTTTCTTAGATGGCTAAATATGCCCCTTGGCCCAAAAAGGTTGGGGTTAAACTCCATGAAATGTAAATGAGGGTAAACAAACGTGGAGAAATCAAAGTAGAAATCTCTTAATGATTCATGACTGAGTCAGACAGTGTGTCACTTCCCCTTAGTCTGTTGCCAAATGAATGTTTCCTACCACAACTTTACTAGTGTGTGGCCATCCTGCTATTGACTTCATAATTCTGTTATCCTGTTATAGCTGGAAGGAGCAAAGTAGGAGAAAAGAAAATAATCATATATTGTGATGCACTTACTTAGGAACATACAAACATAGGAAGCTGCCTATTGGTCCATCAAGTCCAAAATTGTCTACATTGACTGGCAGTGGCTCAATGGGGTTTCATACATAAGGCATCCCCAGTGCTACCTGGATATGCTGAGATTGAGCCTGACACCTTGTGCATGAATAGCAGATGCTGTACCACTGAACTATAGATCTTGTCCCAAGCTACGGCCTTTGTCCCATTTTGATGGAAATGTTTTCAGTTATGACATCTTTTCTGCAGCCATGCAGGTCATTGTCTGGGCTGAGTAAGTGCCCTAAGGAACCTTGTAACCTCTGCTTTTTCCTTACCATGTCTTTGGCTCATCCAAATTGTGCTCCTTGTACTGGTGGGAGTCCACCAGTAGTAGCTTCCCATTGGTAAAAGGGTATTGCTAAGCTAGCATAGATTTATGTGGGGGGGGGGTTGCTTGTGGCACCGTGTTGTTCCAGCAAAGGGAGAAGCAAGCTAATCAAGATAAGCTCACTCTGTTGTGCACTTCTAAGACCTATTTGATTTCAATAGAGGAGAATTAAACATATACCTAGACTTGTCTCTTTGAAATCAACTGGACTTCAAAGTGCTCCACTTCATCTGGACTGTGACCAGTGCTTTACTTCATCAGATAGGGCTTAGCTGTGGAATGTTTGCTGTCTCTAGGCCATGGATTACAGCACAAAGTATTTTTTGATATCCATGTAACTGGGTGGAAAGGCAGGCAGGCAGAACAGAAATTACGTTGTATAGTAATGCTGTTGCATCAGTGGTGCAAAATCAAGGATAGTGAACCAGTGGCCCTTCAAAGGATGTTGGACTCCACCTCCTGTCAGCTCCAGCTGGCATAAGCAATGGTCAGGGATGTTGGGAGTTGTAGTCCAACAACATCTGGAGGACCACAGGTTCGCCATCCGGTGCAAACTATGGAAGTTAGCATGCATCAAAATTAGAGCTATATTAACAGTTCAGAAGACATGTTGCCCTGTTTTATGAAAAGCTCAGGTCTTGAATTCTAATGAGATAAATTATATTTTTTCTTATGTTCCTCTGTCTACATCTGCAGTTATATATCCTTTAGTTATTTAGAAAATAGAATCCAGTTTTTAACTTTGCAAGCCTGAATAAAATAACATTTTTTCCTTTAAAAAGGACTCTTAACCATGAACAAATGAAGCTTTTGCTTCACATCAAATGCTTCCTAAATTATCAGATTGTGTAGACCATGGCACACCAGTCTTTTGGGACAATGGAACCATTTGGAAGTTTGGATGCCAGTTACAAAATGGCTGTTGTGGGGGTGTGACATGGATGGACTGCCTCCAAGTTGATCCCGACTTATGGCAACCCTATGAATAGGGTTTTGTTGGTAAGCAGTATTCAGAGGAAGTTTACCATTGCCTTCCTCTGAGGCTGAGAGGCAGTGACTGGCCCAAGGTCACCCAGTGAGCTTCATGGCTGTGTGGGGATTTGAACCCTGGTCTCCCGGGTTGTAGTCCAACACCTTAACCACTACACCACACTGGGTGTGACATAATACAACATGGTTGCCATGGGTGCATGGCATAACACAAAACAGCTACCACAGGGGGTAATATAACACAAAATGGCTGCCACATTTAAAAGTGTAGAAAAAGAGATAGGACCACAAAAAGGTTCAGGAACATATCCTCTCACTCTTTCCTATCAATGGGGTGGGGTGGGGGAAACCTATATCAGTCACCATCATGCTCACTGACAAAGAGGAGTTCTTTGTATCAGAAGGTTGGGTGTCTAATCTGCTATCCAATGAAATGTAGCCATGTCTGAGGGTTAGTTTTCTAAGGCATCATATTGTTGGAAAGCCTCTCTAGCTGTGTAAGATCTGGTACATATCTTCACCTTTCCATCAATAGTCTGTAGACTGAGTGTAGACTAGATCAATAAGTCAGTAGAAGATGACTCCTACCTAAAAGTAAAAGTAAAATAAAATGAAGTTGGCTCTAAGAGTTGGTTCAGAGGTAATGCAAATAATACAAATGATTTGTTCCACTGAAGCATGGTTTGCTTTAGGGTGGTCCTGTGTCCTGATTTACATAGCACAGTCCTTCACTTGAAGGGCTCTGTGGTCCAAGTGTGGTTTAAAGATAAAGAATTACAAGAAGAGAAAGCAAGGGCCTTGAAGTTGCCCAGCAATAGTTAGCAACTGGACAGCAGACTGAGCAGATATACAAGTCACCTGATAAGAGTTTGTGATTTATTTTTATTTAAGTTATTTCTGTATTTGCAACTGTACGTATAAATTAGCATATACAAATCTGTGCCCTCTTGTTTCCTCATTTTTAGTTATGCACTTTCTCTTCTTTTGGTGGCATGCAAGTGATACCCTAGTTTGATTGTATGTCCAAATCCAACCTGGGTCTCTAACCATGGTTTATTTGGGGCTGACAATCACAGTTCAAAGCTGGTTTAAGTGCTCTTTACCTAAAAGCATAGCAAATGGAAGGTTGCTGGTAAAGAATTTAAATTTTACCTTTTTCAAAAGCCTGAACTTAATTTTTCCCCCTGAACAAATCTCAACCCATAAATAAAACTGGACCTGCTTATTTTTAAAGGCTAACCCATCAACAAAGCTATTTTGTTTCTACATAGTCTGCATTATCACAGCCTACATATAGGGCAAGGAATATTTTCTTCTCAACAGCTGTTGCTGGCTGCTGTGATGCCTTGTATCTTGACATTCAGTGTCTCCACTTCCCACATGATTTGCCAGTGTTTCACATCAACACATAAGCCTCCATGCACATTTATCATGCGACTGTGAATATCAATCAGCAAAACCACTCAGCTGTGAGGGATTCTGTTACCATCACACTCTGAGATATGCATTAATGCTAACTGCTATTCTGAATAGTTTGGGTAGACTTTCTGCTGGGAGAGGGGTGGAGTGGGGAATAGGAAACCACTTTTCAAAAGGGTGACATACTGCATGAATAACTTGCATACGTCTTGCATTACTGTACCACTTTTAGCAGTTACACAAAGTAAAGACTGTACACAAAATAAAGACTGTGAAGGTAATGTTGTTCATCAGGTTTTGAATTCACACAGCATTATCTTCCAAGCATTAACTATTATTCACATGGGGAATTTTTCAGAATTACTGGCCAACATGAAATATATTGGGCTGGATTCAGACAAAGTTAGTTGCACTTAGTTCCCAGTGATATGCTTTAATTTGGATTCCTGCACTGAGCAGGGGTTTAGACTTGATGGTCTTATAGACCCCTTCCAACTCTATGATTCTATGAAATCAATGGAATGGCACCTGATCATGGCATACCGAGAATATGGTCTGAAGGCACATGAGTCCCCCATCTTGCTGAAGCCAAACAGATCTGGGTTTGGTCAGAGCCTGGATGAGTGACTGACTAGGAGCCATATGTACATTGCTTTGGATCCCCTGTTGGAAGGAAGGCAGGATATAAATGTAAGAAAATGAATAACTTTTCACATTGATTTCAATGGGAGCTAAGTGCAACTAATTTCACCTGGATCCAACCCATAAGCAGCAAGATTTACAAAGCATAGCCCTGTTATTCGTATGGAACATGAAAGGGGCTTGTTCAGAATGTTCTCTCAAAATAATAGGATTGAGGGAAACTGAGACAACACCTTCATTTGAGGCATGACCACCTTGGCTACCCAAGCCTTTTAGGCCACAGTGCCTTTGACCACCTAAAGTTTTGATGGAGGAGCTTTGATGGAAGTATGGGTGATGTCTCAGGGGCTCTGACCCAGAACGGAGTTGCTCAGATAAGGCAGGGATGGGGAACCTACTGTGGCCCTCCAGATGCTGTTGGACTCCAGCCCCCATCAGCTCTACCATCATAGTTGTAGTCCAGCAACATCTGGAAATCCAAGGGTTCCTCAGCCCTGAGAAAAGGAATGATGATTTACCTCTGCCTTGTCACAGCACTGAGCTACCTGCATTATAAGGCAGGGAAATGAGAACCTGTGCCCCTCCATATGTTGTTAGACTTCAACTCTCATCACCCCCAGTCAGAGTAGTCACTAGTAATGGATGATAGGAGCTGTAGGCTAGCAACATCTTTCTTTTCAGATCATTGGCCTCACTGCCTGGAGGTGATGGGAATTATAGTCCAAAACATCTGGAGGATACCAAGTTGGGAAAGTTTGCTTTTCTTAGTTAATAAAAGTTATGACCCTGTAGTCATACAACATTTGCTATGAGACTTCATACTGTAACTGCATGACAAAATCCTGATTCAAAATGTTATGGGCCTAATGGAACTCCATGTGAGGGCAGGAGGAAGGGACGGGTGATGTGTTGCAATTACATTGGGGGATTACTTGACACTGAGAATAATTCACTGGGAAGTTCCCTGGCACAAGCTCCTCTTGAAATCTTTCAGTGTGGTTTCCAGAAGAGAGCTTCCTGGTGAATTGTGCCTAGTGACTTCAACAGAAAATCTCCCATCCATGCAGAGCTATATGTTTGGTCACGAAAGCCCCCAAATTCACGCCAGACAATAGCAGCACATCCTTTGCCTTCTAGCTCTCTGTTCCTTTTATCATCCCCAACCTAGTCAAGGAATAAAGTATATATAAACAGCTGTCATTTTACTTTAACTAAGCCTTTTGCCTTTTACTAGTGTCAAACAGAATAAGCTTTCATGAGACTCAGCTTTCAAGAGGATCTCTTAAGAAATATTATCTCTTAGGAAACCTTATCTTTTCTGAAGTGTTAATAGAACATGCTGAACTACTGCAGAGTGGACATCATCCATCGTGTGATTCTAAAAGTGTTGGGAAAGTTATAACACACACACATCACAGTATACATAGTAGCTCTGTTTCTAGAAGGAGCTATCCTCAACAAACGTCTTTGCTTCCCTCTTGCAGAAATGAGTTGGGTTTCAACTTTCGTGCAAACCTATCAAACTGCTTTATAATGAATCAGACCGTGGATCCATCTGGCCCAGAACTTCTTACTCTCACTGGAAGTGGGAATCTCAGAATCCAGAATCTCAGAAAGGGGACGGGTGTTTCACAACTCTGATACCTGAGATCCTTTTAACTGGAGATTCCAGTGAACCTGTGTAATATGTATGTATAACAGTTTATGTATGTATAACAGGTGCTCCTCCACTAAACTATAGCTTCTTCCACATTCTTAGTCTCAACTTTCATTTTAAAAAATCACTGACAAAACTTACCAAAAAAGCAATCTAGAAATAATAGCACCAGAATTTTCCTCCATTCTTCTGCATTCAAGATATTCTGAAGTTAAGCTAGTGGAGCAGCTTGTAAGAAGCAGATCCACACACCTTTTCTGCCAATACTCTGCCCTGATCACCTAGTAGTAGCTGCAGCTTTTAATAAGTAAACATAGAGAAATGGTCAATACAGAGTTTGTTGCAATGTATACACAAGCCATCCACTATTTCTCCTCCAATTCCCCAATTCACAATATATGCAAAATGATTAAGTAAAACTAGATATTTATTATAGAAAGAGGCTCACTGTTGCCTGCTTCTCTCCCTTTTTTCTGTAGCAAGGTCACAAAACAAATACTAAAAGAAAAACCTCCTCAAATTGGGAAACATTCCCTGTTGCTTCTCTGGTTACCTATGATGAGAGCTGGCCTTCAGGAAAACAGCTCTGAGCATGCTCAGAACCAATATATGATTCTGATATAGGCTAAAGCTATCACATGGGCTGTTCTTGAAACAGTCCTGACTCCTCCCTAATATTCTATAGTGGCTGCGGTGGATAGCTCTCATAAGAACTGATGGAGTGGCGGCCTTCCAGGTAGGACTAAAAAGCCAGCAGTCCTATGGAAATATCAGTCACATTTTTTTTCTGCTTAGAGATACATGGGAGGGACCTCTTTGACATAGCTATAGCTTTGGATTAGGATTGGTTGAGTGGTGCAGAGAGCTGATCGGCCAGAGAACAGGAGATTGACAGAAAGAGTGCAGCTTTGAGATTTTGGCAAGAGGTGATTTTAAAAAATGCTTGATATTCTCATTGGGAGGGCTGTGGCCCAGTCGCCCTAGTGGACCATCCTTCGCAGTCCACAAACAGAATGTGAGCACAACAGCACACTCCCCACCTGCGATTCCCCACAACTGGTATTCAGAGGCATACTCCTTTGACAGTATAGGCAGAACACAGCCATCATAGATAATAGCCATAAATAGCCTTATCCTCCATGAATTTGTCTACTTTTATTTTAAAGCCATCCAAGTTGGTGGCCATCAGTACCTCTTATGTGAGTGAATTCCAAAGCTCAACCATGTGCTGCATGAAGAAGTACTTCCCTTTGTCTGTCCTGAATCTTCCAACATTCAGTTCATTGGATGGGCCTGAGTTCTAGTATCATGCACCATAATGCTGCAACTTTGTCCCCAAGCACATGTCTTAATTTTCCTTCCTAAGAATTCTTGCAAACAAGCATCTAGAAAGCTGGAGCTTGCCATGCTGAAACACACCATCAGCTTATCCAATTCATCATTCCATCTGCAAATGGAACTGGTAGCAAATAGACTAGAGGAAGCATGATAAATAGTTCTGAGAAAACCAGACTTTTCTAACCATTAATAGGAGGAAGGTTTTAAAATATTTGTTTCCTAATTCTTGCTTGCTCCCAATGCTGGCAAGTAGCTAGATGCATTACATGCAGTTTGCCACACATTTAGAAATTTGTTGAGAATAAGTAGGGAGCATCCAC
Source organism: Rhineura floridana (assembly GCF_030035675.1). Classification (NCBI taxonomy): domain Eukaryota; kingdom Metazoa; phylum Chordata; class Lepidosauria; order Squamata; family Rhineuridae; genus Rhineura; species Rhineura floridana. The sequence goes on from NC_084489.1 coordinate 44,613,400, forward strand.
TCCCCAAAGTCTATCACAGGCAGGAGATGGGAAGAGCAAATAAGCAAACCTAACTAAATTAAAATGATTGGAGATCCAAAAAGGAAAAGGACAACCATTCTTCTCAGTGATGATTTGCTTTCCCCTAGAATTACTGGAGAGCTGCTTGTCTAAGGTGACATTGCATAGAGCCAGAGCTTGGAAAAGCTACTTTTTTGAACTACAACTCCCATCAGCCCCAGCCAGCATGGCCACTGGATTGGGCTGATGGGAGTTGTAGTTCAAAAAAGTAACTTTTCCAAGCTCTGCGTAGAGCCTAAAGAGATTTTAATTTTAGCCCTAGGGCAAGGTCAGACTTGGGAAAAAGTGTTGGCTTTTCCTTTTTCAAAGTATGTTCTGTCGCTCCAAATGCTGCTCAGAGCAAACTGTGCAGACATGTCTATTGGGCTGATCCTGAGATTATGTCCTGTTGAGTCATTTCTTTTTAAATGCTCAGATAGTATGTGGGAAGGTAAACAAACAGCTTAGTTCAAAACAATAGTATTAGCTTATGACCCAACGCTATAAGATGCTGTAGAAGCAAGTATATATAGGACCTTCATGCAAGTATTGTTGAGGTATTTTATTGGAAGTGCCAGCTAGCTAGTTGCAGAAGCATTGCACGGGACAAGGGGACAATGCCTTTGTTTCAGGAATGGTCCCATCTACCAGATATAGGACAACTGCCATGCATGATGGTTTTATATTAATGGTTTGCTGAGTGAAGAGCTATGGCTGGATAGACTCAGAAGCACAATTCAGGACAGTCCTCCTATGCTGGAAATAGCCAATGTGATGCCCTCCACACACACCCCAGCCAGCTTAGCCAATGGTCAGGGATGATGGGAGTTGTAGTCTTTTGACCCCCATGGAGCCAACTGTAATGGAATTTCAAACAGATAGGCAGCAGTAGAGAATGAAGTTCCCTACTTGTGTGGCAACTTAGATGCTACTGCAACTCTGACATCAGAAGCCATTCTATCTGCTTGCTGCATTTATGTATAGTACCAGCTTGACATCATGAATGAACCTACAATGCATGGCTAGTTATATGAGTCTCCTCTGCAGACATTTAAGGCATTTACAAAATATAGTCATTCACTGGGTTTCAGACCTGGCTTCTGTGCAGTGCAAAAGGACAAAAGCAAATCTGGAGACAGTATGGTCTCTTGATCACTCAGACCAGTGAAAAAGTTTTGACACAGAAGTTTTTGTAGGGCTCAAAGAGTTTCAGCTGACCACTTGGTATAGTTTATCTCTCTGCAACTCTCCTTTGACCAAAGTCAAGTGCTGGCACAAAGGCTAAATCCCCAACCATTCTCAGATCACCAGTTCAAGACAAGTGTTTGGTCTGATTCCTCTTCATCGTCCTGTGATCTGAGTATTGCAACCCAGCTCTCAGAGATTTTTTTTTTAATGAAAAGTGAAATGGAAGAGTTTATGTCTGCCTGGAACATAACACATTCCAACATGGAAGCCTTCTTTCTTAATCTCAGATATAAACCTCTTAGAGGTTTTGTTACAATCAGTTATTTCTCACCTGTAACATTTACCTGTAAAAGATAACAAAAAGAGATGCTAATTGAATGTTGTTCTAATTCTCAAGTCTGGTCATTTTAATGGTGGTAGTTCCTCCACCCCACCCCAATCTATGCAGGTGAACTCTGGGGGAGGAAATGTTGTTGTTTTTTGCTTATAGATGTTGGATTGTCACTGTTGTATCATTAACCTACGTATCCTCGTTGCCTTACTTACCTGCACTCAGTTACTTGACTTTATACAGCAAATGGAAAAGCAAATAAAGTTAAAAAAACAGAAACAAAGGAAGCATTTTATTTTCGTCTCAGAACTATCATATTATTCATATATAAATTTAATCAATTAATTAATCATTTATTGATTGTAATAGGGATTTACACCCCACCCTTCAATCAAACTGGCAGGATGGCTTAAAAATTTCAAAATATAATACAACAAGCCAAAAACATACAAAAATACACTAAAAGCAGTGGAATTTATAACAGGGATAGCGAACCTCTGACCCTTCAGATATTGTTGAACTCTAACTCTTACCAGATCCAGGCACCATGGTCAATGGTCAGGAATGATGGGAGTTGTAGTCCAGCAATATCTGTGGCCCACCATTTTGGCTACCTCTAGTTTAAGTCCTAAACCACAAATAGTATATTGATGATTTTTTTACTTGTATTTGCAATGTTTTGGGGGAAAGTGTTACACATTATGATTCAACATATTTCACCTGTCAAGGAAGTACATTTTTTCTCTCTCACCAGAACCTGCTGAATTGCCATTTAAACAAATATTTTACCCTTTTAAAATATAAATGACATATTTACTCAACATCTTCAAAGTGGTTAAGGAAGGAACTCGGCTAAATGGTTCCAGTTAGGAACCAGCCAAGTAAGCATAACTGTGAAACAAATATTGGGGGGAAACAGTTACACTCACTGGATGAGTCACAATGAATTAAAAGAAAGAGTGGCAGCTGGCTGGTTGCATATGAAAGTCTACACTAAAACTCTTTATATTTTTACTCAACTGGACTGCTGCCAGAGGTCAAATCAGTAAACTGAAGCTCAGTCAACTAAGAGCAGTAGAGTAGTGGCAAACTGAGAAGTGCAGGGTCCAACCTACACTTGAGAAGTGTAGCAGCAAATAGAGAAGTGCATGTTAGTGAGTCATGCCATGCCTTCCACTGCCACCTCTTCTAAGGTTATATCATTGACACTATTGGGGCCTGCATAATTGCCTTGGAAAGCTACAGCAATAAAGAAAAAAAACCCCAATGATGTTGTATGGAAGCTTCACCCTCTCATCTCAGTCCTCATGGATGGATCCCTTCCCATTTGATTTACCGGCACACATAGATTAACCAATCCCCTTGCACACTCCCTTAGCCCCAAAATTATTCACCCCCAAAACAACACTCACCAGTCAAGTACTGTGGCGTGCAAGTACCTCACAACTTGCATTTTTGTAATTTCATATAGACAGCATATAGGGGCTTTGTCAAGTCTCTGACAAACCACCCAGCTTGACTGATAGGATTTTTGGTCACAGACTTCATAGGCCTGCCTGCCTTTGTCAGATGAGACTACTCAGGGCTGGTCCCAAAGGGCGCCCAGGTTGGGCCCTGGCAGAGGGCCCCTGGAGCCACAGAGGCCCCTGAGGGGCCTCTCGATAGGGTGGGGGAGGAGTAGCGCTTGTTTTCTGCGATCTGCGGCAGAGTAGCTGCTGTTGATCGGAGTGAGGGAGCTTCTTCCGCCCACCCATTCGCTGGCTCCACCTACCCATCTTTCCTGTCTTTTGAGGCTGTATGGGCTGCGTGCGCAGGACTGCCATTAACCAAGATGGCGGTTGAGGTTTCCCTAAGGGGCTGAAGCCTCTGGCGCTGTCTTGGTTGATGGCAGCGGTGAGCATGCATAGCAGCCTGCGCAGCAGCAAAAGACAGGAGAGATGGAGCCAGCAAAGGGGCAGGTGGAAGAAGCTCCATCCCTGCAAGAGACAGGCAGGCATGCACATGTGTGTGTGTGTGTGTGTGTGTGTGCACATGTGTGTGTGAGTGCATGTGCATGCCAGGGCTCGGGGCAAGCTGGTGCCCAAGGGCCCTGGCATGTCTGGCGCCAGCTCTGAGACTACTACAGGTAACTTTTAATTTAATTTTTTGGAGACAACTCTTTCTCAGTGTATTAAACAAGTTAAGCAAGTCTAAGAAGATAGATAGGAAGACAGGAAACTGCCTTATATTGAGTCAGACCCGGGTCCATCTTGTTCAGTATTCTCTACACTGAGTGGCAGCAGCAATCCAGGTTTTCAGACAAGAGTGTCTCCCAGCCCTATCTGGAGATGCCAGGAATCCAACCTGGGATCTTCTGCATGGAAAGCAGATGCCACTGAGTGACAGCCCTTCCCCATTTAATGCCTGTTTTCATCAGGGAATTTTTTAAAAAGCATATTGTGGTTTTAGAAGCTCATTCATTGAAAGATCCTTCCATGCCTTCTCCACCCCAAGGTTACCTAGAATAATGAAATGACCTTAAAAAAATGGAAATGGACTGCCTTCAAGTCGCTCCTGACTTATGGTGACCCTATGAATAGGGTTTTCATGGTAAGCTGTATTCAGAGGTGGTTTACCATTGCCTTCCTCTGAGGCTGAGAGGCAGTGACTGGCCCAAGGTTACCCAGTGAGCTTCATGGCTGTGTGGGAATTCGAACCCTGGTCTCCCAGGTCGTAGTCCAACACCTTAACCACTACACCACAATGGCTCTCAAAATGACCTTAACTCACATGAATTATTTAACTATAATTCTTTAACTATCATTCTTCTTGTCTCTAATCTTGTCATACAATCCAGCCAAAGAAAGAAATTAGCAACCTATTTTATCAAGATAAATCTGCTATAGTGTCATGCAACCGAATCATTTGCATGTTTACTCATAAGCAAGTCCCACTGTGATCAGTGATGCTTACTGTCAAGTAAACCAAGTTAGCTTTAACAGGTTAGTGTTGCTGCCTTCCTAGCTGAGAAAATTGCTTCCTTGTTTGCTCCTCCCACAGCAGCAGCATCTATTCCCCACAGGAAGCCCATTAGGGCTGCAATGCGATACATTTCTATTCAGAAGTAAGCTCCATTGGGTTCAGTGGAACTTACTCCCAGGTAAGTGTGTTTTGGATTGCAGCCTAAGTTTGTTAATGAGAGAGAGAGAGAGAGAGAGAGAGAGACCAATTTTGTCTGGGCAGCGTTTGACAGAGAAGGAAAGCCATTGCTTTGGAGAATCTGTTGCTTATATAACAAACCAAGGCAAGAAGCACCCAATCCTTTTCCTTCTGCGTTTGCAAATTATAATGCTTTGTGACGGGAGTACTTTCAGACTCCTTGTTGGGGAAGGAAATCAGAGGGGGGAGCAGGCAGGAAGATCTCACAAATTTCTAAAGCCTCTTTTTTTAAGAGAGAGAAAGGGCACAATTCTTCATCCCTTTCAAATACTTTGCAACTAATGTGCCCCTTCTCTTCTGAAACATGAACTGATCCAGGGAAACCAAGAAGCAAGCACAACATTCAATTCCTTCCACAACATTCAATTCATTCCCGGAGTTGCAACTGCCTTCCACCCTCTCCCTGTGTAAACTCCTCTTACCCTCTGTCATCTTCGCCACCATTCTGTAAACCTCTCTCAAGTGCAGAGTCCCTTCATGCCACCTCCCTCCCACACACACACACCACACACACACTGTGCCGCTACAGATCTGCCACCCCTGCTACCATGGAGGAGGAGGTGGCAAGGGCCTCCTCAGCACATCCATACAGTGGAGGCCACAGCAATAACCTCCCCAGGAGTGCCAGCCCAGGAAGAGAAAGAGCCACACTGCGGGACAAGAGACAGGCTGTAGGCTGGGGTGGAGAAATATCTGGTTAATTCTGACTACCCCCATTGGAATTGAGCAGATTTTTCATGGGCTTCTGCCAGCAACCTGTCTCTTCTTACCCCCCCCATGTTGCACCTCCTCTTCCTTTTCCTCCTCCGCCTGCTTGGAGAAGCTTTGCAGAAGCCTCTGCTGTATGGTTTAGCTGGGGAGCTCCCTCCCCTCCTGCCTCCTCCTTTGCTCTGGTGTGGGTGGGTAGGTAGTGGATTGGAGGGGGGCAGCAGGGGGCTGGCTGCGGAAAAAGGAAAGGGACGAAGTCCTGGTGTGTCCCCCGTGCAAAACACACCTGACTAAGAGCTTAGAAGGCTGGTTTTTAAATATTTGCTGTGGTTAAAAAAAAAAGCAATACTTTAAATGTCAGACAAATAATTTTAAAAATGGTGAGTGGGAAAGAACCCAGCAAATCCAGTAACGAGTTGGAAATAATATTTAAAAGGAGCTGTGGCAAAAGCTTGAGTCTGCAAGATGCAGAAGAAAGCAGGGGGGAACTTGACATTTAAATATGAAAACTTCAAGGCTACTAAGAGGAGATGAAAAGTACTGCATCTATGATGGGTGTGTTGTTAAAAATCTGATTTTTTAGATATTTGTTTAAATTCTTGCAGTGAACTGATGGATCTACAAGACATTTCAAAATGCAGATGCCCGCTGAGAGAGAGAGCCTCAGTTCTACACATTTATATAATTTGTGGAAGCACATGAAAATATCTGGAAAGGCATCAACACTCTAGGAAAACACTTGGGGCCAGGTTCCGCTATCATTTTCACACATGTATTCCATTGACTTCCAGTTCCATTACATACGTATAAATTGAGAGCAGATGCTGCTAAAAAAGGTATTGCTATAATTTTGATGGTCGTGGTATTTGGACAAGACAACGAAGAGATTCTTCAAGCTATTTCAAACTCTTTCCCTTTGTACATGAACATTTGCACTCAGTTTCTGAGGCAGGAGTGGAGTTATGGAGGAGTCCGCTACTGGCTAAATACTGTGCTATTATAAGACTGATATCTAGTTTGTATGGGTAGGGCAGGTTTGTGCTGAAGCAACGCCAGATCACAATATTGGCTTTGAACAGAAGAATGTTATGGGGCAGAACAGTTGACTGATGTTCCTTCATTGTCCATGAATGTCTTTTTATGGTGACCCACCTTGCCAGCCCTCTCCGGAAGATGTAACCTAGAACTCTGTGTGAAAAGAATAACAGAAGTGTTTTTGGCATAGACCAAGATAAAATTGGAGACGAGAGAGAGAGAGAGAGAGAGAAAGACAGAGAAGGGTCTGTAAACTGAAAGTATCTCTGATATTTGGGTTAGTGAGTTTGTTCCTTTGTAGGAATGCTATGCTGCCTGTTTCCATCTATGCTCAACTTGTACATCGGTCAATAAATCCAAATATTACATAAGAACGCAAGAAGAACCTCACTGGATCAGGCAACCGATTTAGTCCAGCATTTTGTTCTCACAGTGGCCGACCAGATGCCTATGGGAAGCCTGCAAACAGGACCTGAGAGCAACAGCACTCTTCCTACAACTTCCCAGCAACTGTTGGAAGGTATGGAAGAAGAGCATAGCTATCATGGCTAGTAGCCATCGATAGCCTTATCCTCCATACATTTATCCTTGAAAACGCCATCCAGTAATCTGGAAGGCAGGCCAGGTAAGCATTACCCTTGAAATTTCTCACTGTTCAGGAAAGTGGAAAGCGTGCAACAGCATATTGAAACTGAAATAATAGGGTTGCTTAATGAACCTTTTCTGAGACTTTTCTGAAATGAACAGCATTAATTTTCAGGGCACCTTGTTTATAACCCCCCACCCACCCACTTATAATTTATCTGGTGATTAGACTTTCATTCTAGCTGCAACTCCCATTTATTTGATTATCAGTTTTGATAAAACTGAACCCAGACATGTTAACCAAAATCTGTATTTGGTTGGATGTCATTTTGTACAGGAGAGTTTACAAGAGAGAAACATTTTGTCAAGAAAACGTGGTGGTATTTCTATACTTCACAAGTATGCTGGGAGGTCAATACATCAAACACTATGAAACAAGAAAGCCTGCAATGTATGGCATGGTTTGGAGATAGCCTAATTTTCTAAATTTAAATGCCCATTAGTTTATAGCCATTCATTGGAAAAATGCTTAGATTTACAATGGTAAGGAACAGAGTTAAGGTAATTCTTAATATTCTTGATAATTTATCCAGGAATTTACACAGTACAATCTTCTGCATGTCTACTCAGGGGTAAGCCTCATTGTTTTCAGTGGAGCTTTCTGTCAGGTAAATGTTGCCAGGAGAGCAAAGTTCTGCCATCATTTTATTTATTTATTACATTTATATCCTGCCTTTCCTCCCAATAGGAACCCATTTTATGTGTTCCCTAGCACCTTGGTTCTAAAAAATACCCCTTTTGCCTGAATAATTAGTATGGATCTAGTTGCATGGAACAAGATCTAGTTGTAAGCTTTTCACCAAAAATTCAAAAACATGGTCAGGGGAGTGACCCTCACCAGCTACTCTGCTACCATGGGATCTTCTGAAATTGTAAATACCCAGCCTACCTCAAACCCAGTCTAAAGCTTACTACCCTTTTTGTTTAATAAGCACAGGGCACAGACTTCTTTTTTGTGTGCCTAGAAATCACCCTTCCAGGACCAATCTTTTGCATGTAATTCTCTTTCTACCAAGTCTATAACTGCCCTGGAATGTCGGAATTTCCCCGAGTTCTACCCCTTCTCCTTGAGTTCAAATCCTTGCACCTGAGTTCCTGAACTTGTATCTGGAGTCTCTCTTTGCACCCCTTGGATCATCATCCATTTCTCTAGTGTTTCCAACAGGCCATTATGAAGGACAGGTAATAATATTATTTTTCTCCTCTTTAAATCTCTTTTCCTGTCTTCTGTATGGTGAATCATTCCCCACCCCTCTTCCTTCCCTTCAGAAGCCAAAAGCTGTACCATGAAGTCAGGCAGCCACTCCACTCCACTCCACCACTCCTTCTTTTCTGTCTCTCTCTTTCTGGGAAGATGTTCATAGTCAACCATTTACTTGCTATTTTGTTATATTTTTCTCAATAAAAACTTCATTTTTGGAAAAGGTCTGATCTCTTGCAGCTGCTTCTCAGGGATACATGACTAGGGCACTCCACTACCTGTATGAAATTGTCAATGGAATTAATCACCATTGAAATGACCTCTAAGAAATGTCTCTGGCATGCTCACTATACAGTTTTCAGCAAATATTGAAGACACATCTCTTTATCCTGGCCTTTGATCAGGGTACGTTTTAGTGACCCACCTTATTTCTGTGACTTTAATTTGTTTTAACTGTTTTAATACTGACCTGTCTAGGATTACAGGTGAAGAGGAGGTAAGAATAAGAATAATATGCTGTGTATTTGGGTTAGCATTCTAGTTTAGATCTGAACTCTGTTGGACTGACAGAAGCATGCCTTTCATTGACACTGAGCCAGAGATGCTGTGGGGAATAGTTTCTGAAGCACAACCATTGACTTAAATTCTCCCAATAATTTGTGTTCCAGAAGGACATATACCATGAACATGGAGAAACACAGTCTGCAGGCATGTTTAGAGACACATGTCCTGAGCGAGCTTGGTAACATAAGTGTGTATAAGATTAGCGCAGTGCAGTACACTACTATGCATGTTTACTCAAATGAAAGTCCGACCAAGTTTGATAGGGCTTAGACTCAAGTAAGTGTACATGGATTGCACTGTTCATGTATAAAACATTTCACACTTTTTCTGTAGTATATCTACAGAACAAACAAAGATCTGTTGTTCCCATCTTACTGAAAGTAGAACTGAGGCTGAGAATTTTTGCTCAGTGGCTGATCATACATTTAAATGTGGGCTTCCAAGATCCCAGTCTATACACTGGACTATAGTAGCTTCGAAAGAAAGACTGATTATGTATTTTAAGAATTTGCCACTTATAATATGGTTTGCTGGAACTTTTATCAAATCCAACAGATTTAAATAAACAATAGTTTTTTAAATTTTATTTTACTCTGAAACTTCTGTGAGATACTGGCCAGTCCTTCAGGAATTAAATTAAAGGTACATTTCATCAGAAAGAAATAGTTCATTAAAAACAATGTTGGGAAACCTTCATGAGAAGGAAGAAATGCCTTTGGGGGCAGGTAACTGACTGCTGCAAACTGCTTGACAAAAAGGTGTCTCATGGTAAATAATAACACGTATTTCCAGCACAATTGCTACTAGCTACAGGAGCTGATAGATAAGTGTCTTACCAGGGAGAGATCCTCACCCGGAAATCCTGTCTCATGGTAGTCATGTAATTAAATAGAAGCTGCATACAAATGGTGGGAAAATGGAGACAGGTGTCTGTAATGCTGTTAAAGCTTCATTCCTACGCATGTTTATTTGTGATTAACAGTGCATTCTTATGCGTGTTTACTGAAAGAAAGTCCCACTGAGTTCCATTGCGCTTATTCACAGGGAAGTGTGTCTAGGGTTGCAGCCGGAGTCCTGTTCAATTCAGTGGGGCTCACTTCCAAGAAAACATGTTTTATATTGGGATGCTATAGTTAGGACAACAAAAAGAGAACAAGAGCCCTATTCCAAAAGATTAGAGAAATGAAAGGGAAATTTAAACCAAGAGCAGGGATGTTGAATAATCAACGGGGAACACACTGACTGACCGAGATGAACAACCAGAAATTCTAGAATGTGAGGTGAAAGCTGCTCTTAAAAAGCATGGAAGAAACAAATCTGCAGTAAAATATGGATGAATTTTCATGATTTCTTTATTTTTTACATGCAAAATGCTGAGGAAATGTGAAGAACTGAATTGAAGACTGGAAAAATAAGAAACTGAGAGCTTGCCACAGAGAAAGGGGAACGTGAGTTGCTGGGATGGTCAGACTGACAACCTGAGATCTGTTTATCTCTTTAAAGATGCCAACACGCCTGATGACTGGCCAGCTGTGCCTTGTGCAGTCCATTGATGCTGGCAAATCATGCCACCCATTCAGAAGCCACATGCCTATGCAGTGCTGGACAGATTGCTCCTACCTTGCATCTCTCTCAGGTAAGGATGTGCAGGTCACCTCCCCTCAGTTGCTGCATACAGTGGCAGTTCAATACTGGCAAATCAACAAAGCAAAAAACAAACAAAACCAGATGAACAAGAAGCTTAACAGGGAAAAGGGTGCAGAAATAACATTTAATTTGAACAGAGTTTCTACGGAAACTAAACTAAAATTCTTATCAATAGTCAACAGACAATGCATAACATTAATAAGCCTGGTGATGTAACAATATAGTACATATATTGTATTTAAGTCTTGAATGCATTTCAATGTCAAAAAAGAACTAGTGTGCTGTAGTGGTTAGAGCACTGGACTAGAAACTGGGAGACCAAGGTTCAAATCCCCGCTCAGTGATGAAATTCACTGGATGACCTTGAGACAGTCATCATCGTTCACCCTAACTCACAGGGCTGTAGTGAGGAAAAATGAGGAGGGAGAGAAGCATGTATGCCACCTTGAGCTCATTGGAGGACAGGTGGGCTATAAATGTAATAATAGATAAATAAATAGGTCTCCTTCAGCAGGAAATTATTCAGGTGAAATGTGCTTAAAATACTCCTCACAATCAGGAACACTGATTATGGGAGGGATTCAGAGCACATGTATTGATTTATTTAACAAAAATTATATATAGCTTGATTCTAATAAAACCTTTACGTAGTTTACAAAACGATTAAAATTATCATTTTTAAAAAAAGTTAAAAAAGGAAAAGCATTTTTAAAATATTTAAAGTTAACAGTATGCTAAAAAACATGTCAACATCTGTGTGTCTGGATAGGCTTGCCTAAACAAAAATGTTTTAAGCAGGCACCAAAATGAGTAGAGTGAAGGTGCCTGCCTGATGTCAACAGGCCAGGAATTACAAAATGTAGGTGCTGCCATACTAAACGATTGATTTCTTACAAGTATGAAATAAGTATTATGTGGCACCTGCAACAGTACCAGTTCTGCAGATCGAACTGCTCGAGTGGACACATATGGGGTAAGCAGACTGGTCCCAAGCTGTTAAAGGCTTTATATACCAATAGTAACATCTTGAACTTGACCTGGTAAAATTCAGCTGAAAAGTGCTCAGAATCTCCTTTCAAACCTTCCCTCTAACTGAAGTGGAGCCAGCATGTGCGAGGATGGGGGGGGAGGGCTTGCACGAGTGCTCCTGATCCCTCCCCACTTTTCTCCCGCAGGCATTCAAGCAAGCGCCTGAATAGAACTTATGTTAATTGCACTTTTGTACCCCACTGAAATGAATGTGAAAAGTTACTCATGACTTACTGTAAGTCCCACTGAAGTTCAGTGGGAACTAACTGCAGCTCACTTGGCCTGGCTCCATCTCATTATTACTTAACTTTCATCCTGTTGCATACCTTAGTTGATCTACATGGATTCCTGTATGGATTCAAGATGTCAAATATCCAGCATTCAAGAGATATTATTGGAGGGATGTTTTCTCCCCTGAAAGAAGATACATATGGTTGCATGGAAAACATCTAATTTCAGAGAACATAGAACAGAGCACATCTTTAGGGTGAGCCAGCTATAGGAAATAGGAAACAAACAAATAACACAAGAGTCGAGTGATTCAGAGTCACTGACTTTTTGGTAAAAAAAGAAAAGAAAGAAAAAAGCTTCATTGATCTCGCTGACATAAACCATCATCTCATGCCAAGGGGAAGTGCCAAAAACAATAACAAAATTGAGGAGGCATTTAGCAAGAAAACATAAAAGCATTTTCCAAGGGAACGTCATGCAAATGTACACATTTGCATCGCTGTTCTGCCTAAGCCTCGGTGACCTTTGGAAAGCCACTGCAGGATCTTCTGGCGGGGGCCAGAGCATTTGCCAAAGTTACACTACTTGGGGTAATCTGCTGCGAATGCTTGCCTCCTGAAGAGGAAAGCAATGTCTCCAGCAAGATATCTCTTTGACGGGAGCGTTGCTGTGTTGAACTGAGCTTGTCAGCTTTCGGTGCATAACGATGACATCGAACGTTTGCTTTTGTCAATATGACAACCTCAGCACAATGAGGGAACTGAGAGGTCATGCCCCCACAAGAGTCTGGGATTGAGCTGAACTTTAGAAAAATGACTGAATCGATGCCATACGATAAAACAGAACTGCAAGTGTGTGAAAGATAAAAAAGATCTTTTCATGTGGCCATGCGCCTTACCAGATGACTTGAGATGAAGAAGTTAGCAGCTTCAGTTTCTTGAACAAAGCCCATTTCTATTTCTTTTTTTAAAAGTACTTTAAATTATTTAATGAGCAAGCTATGCATCTCATGCTTCTTTTTTGTGAATATTGTAATGTATGTAGATGGAAAAGTAACCACCACTGAGCTGATAGGAAGTTATATGCTAGTTTTCTTTAAACAGAGATTTGGGTGCATATCTACCACATGCCATTTCTATTCACAGTCATCTAAAACAGAGACAGCCTGGCCATGGCTAGCCTTGCTCTGGTAATCCTCTAGCTAGAGCACTGTACATAGGGATGGCTTTGAAAACTGTTCAGAAATTACAGTTAATCCAAAATATAGCTGCTAAGTTTCTAACTGGGGAATGGGAGAAAGAGAACATATTACACCAGGGCTTAAAGAACTGCATTGTTGCTGATTCATTTCCAAGTATAATTCAAAGTGCTTGTGCTTACCTTGAAAGGTTTAAAGCATGGCCTGAGTCCAGGTCCTAGGAGCAATGTCTTCCCCGTATCAACCTGTGATCTGCTTTGGAGGCCTTCGTTAGAGTGTCCCTACTGAATAAGTAAGGCCTTGATAACAAGAGAGAAGGCCTTCTTTGTGCTGCCCCCCCATCTATGAATCTTTCATGGGAAGGGTGTCTACATTTTTGGTCTTCTCAGCACCAGATACACCTGTTTATTTTCCCAGACATTTTAACATCTGATGCAATCTTATTGTGTTATGTGCTTTCAAGCTGATTACTACTTATGATGACCCTATGAATCAGCGACCTCCAATAGCATCTGTCATGAACCACCCTGTTCAGATCTTCTAAGTTCAAGTCTGTGGCTTCCTTTATGGAATCAATCCATCTCTTGTTTGGTCTTTCTCTTTTTCTACTCCCTTTTGTTTTTCCTAATATTACTATCTTTTCTAGTGAATCTTGTCTTTTCAGGATGTGTCCAAAGTATGATAGCCTCAGTTTCATCATTTTAGCTTCTAGTAATAGTTCTGATTTAGTGTGATCTAATACCCAGTTATTTGTCTTTTTTGCAGTCCATGGTATTCTATTTTTAGGCTGCTTCATCTGGTTTTCTCGAATTAGCTTTTCTTCATCCTTCTGGTTTAAGAAATGAAAGTTCATACACTACTGATTTCACTGTATATTCTTCTTGTGGAAAGGCAGCACAACTAAGATTCTGATTAATGGAAATAATAAGAACCCCAGCTCAGCCCATGTCAACACCCCCATTTTTTAGACTATAAAAATCCACTCATTTTCGGATTATGTTAACTATTGGTCATTTTCCAGTCAGAAATTATTTTTCAGCTCAAGGTTGACTCAGAACTAATGGAGTGAGACATTTTGGTCCATAACTGAATCTTTTGATACTTTCATAGAATATGAAAACTTTGATAAAATTTGCTTGAATTGTGGTTCCCAACGTAAAAGGCTAGCAGGCAAACAATCCTAAAACTAACTTTTGGCAAACTGAGGTTGTTTGGTTTACATCTGAATGGCAAACTTCCTCATGTCAGTATTCAGCTCTTAGACAAATACAGCAGAACCCCCATTATATACACTCCACTTCTCCTCATGACCCTGAACATTGTCCAGTGTTAGCATAGTTCTCACAAACCACAGGTGGAGTGCTAGAGCTTTGTCTGGATTGTACCACTTTAGAGTACGAGGGGATTCTCATGACTCAAATACTCTTTTTTTGCTCCAGGCTACAGTTCACATTGCTCTAACACAATAAGAATCTAGGCTGTCACAGGTCATTAGGATCACAGACAGCTCACTGTGAGGGAGGGATGGGGGAGAAATTCGATTCAGCTTGCACTTCAAGCCGAATCTATCGAATTCACATTTTCTGAAACAATATGAGAACTGAAACACAGCCATCCTTTTAAATTCGCACACATGAATTTGGCAATGCAGTTCTCCAAGCAAACAATGGCTACAAAATACATATATTAGGGGAGTGTGCATAAATATATATATATTAGTTAAAGCAGTGTTTCTCAACTGGTGTGCCTCCAGATGTTGTTGGACCACAACTCCCATCAGCCTCAGCCAGCATTGCCAATGGTCAAGAAAGATGGGAATTGTGGTCCAACAACATCTGGAGGCACACTGGTTGAGAAACACTGAGTTAAAATAACATACTAAAATGCATTATATTAGAAAATGGCTTGCAAAAATGTGTACACAATCAAAACTGAATACAAAAATATATTTATTAGGAGCAATTTGCACTAAAATTCTGAAAAATTCTCATGAGGATTTTTTTGGTAAAAAATCCATGGATTGCTTCAGAAATGTGGAGAAATGAATTTTAGACTGGAAAAATGAGAAACTGAGAGAAGCGAAATTGACATATCCTTCCATCTCGACTGTGAGGTTTGCTATAAGGCAAATCAATAAGCGGAGAGCTTGGAATGTTTCTCCATCAGAGGGAAATTGCTTGGGCTTAAAGAGGCCATGCCCTACTCTCTATGCACAGGCTCCAGCAGAGCTGGGTGATCTCCTTCTGTCTCTCAACATCATGTAGTACTGAGATCCCCAATGTGCTCCCCATGGGTAGCACAATGCCTTCATATACCTGCTGAGGTCCCAACCTCTCCCAATTTTTTTATTTTTAAAATAGAGGCTTTTCAGCTTTGTTGTTGTTGTTTAAAAAATCATCTGTTTTGGGGGGAGTGTCCTGCTTTTTTGTCTGCTTTATTTGTTTCAGGATGTGAGTAGGTATTTAGCATGGTTTCGGGGAGGGGTTAGCATCATCAGTTTTTATTCTGTGAAATGGATATTTTGTAGTGCCTACAACAATTTCCTAGATTTCCATATGTGCATCTTGAGCCCCCCCCCCAAGTTGGGAACTCCTGATATAATAGCAGAGGGGTGCCTTTCTGCATTCATACAGTAAGGAGAGAGTCAGGGTTACCTTTGCTGGCAGAGAGGATGGAGGCTTTGCTGGCCCCTGGAGCTGCCCCTCTATGGGATTCTCTACTGCACTGTTCTTCAACCTTGGGTCCCCAGACATTGTTGGACTACAACTCCCATCACCCCTGACTGGAATGATGGGAATTGTAGTCCAGCAACATCTGGGGACCCAAGGTTGAAGACCAGTGCTCTAATGGTTGCTTTGAAGAATCTCTATTGGGGTCAAGAGCAGCTCACTCAGTGGGGCAGATCCACAGAAACAGCCTCATGTCAGTCACATTATTACCACCACTTACTGGGAGAGGGAGGGGCAAAGCAGCAAGTTGTGGATGCACCAGCAGAACCAATTCAGTACTTTCGCCAGTCTGCCTGCACAGACTGAACCTTACCATTGCCGTCCACTCCCCAAGAAAGTGGGAGCAACGCCGCTGCTGAGAGACTATTGCACAGCTTTGCCCCACCAGGTAATCTGTTTCTGCCTGTGGTCAATCTTGAAGCCATAAGACCCATCTACCATGTCATCAGAGACCATTCCTCTAATAGCAGAAGGTCTGTGCCTTGGGCTATGACACCAGTGGAGCAGTGAAGGGGATATGCTATGCCTGTTTTATTTATTTATTTATTTATTAAAAAATAACTTAAAAAAAACCTTTTTCTTTTTTTTAAAGAAACCAAAGCATCTCAGAGTGAGAACAACGCTTCAAAATGTTAAAAAATGGCATCTTCATCTCTGTTTCACAGCACATAATGGGAAGAATGGAGGAAGTGAAAATACTAGTCAGCTGTGCAGCAGCATTGTGTGACACAGATTTCTAGGATGAATGAGGGAAATAAAACTTTCTAGACTAGATTCTCTATAGAAACATTAGTAACACAGGAAAGAAGCAAAGTAAGAAGAACACCAACAAATGTACAAAAATGTAATTCTCCATCTTTGGAGATGGCAGGTGTTGCCACCACTCACCATATGCTCAGAGGCACATGAATTCTTCCAAGCTACACAGCAAGTGGATTGGACTGTGAAAGACCAACGCAAATTGTGTTTGCATTTTGACCAATTTGTAGGGCAGTCCAATATCTCAACGAGGAGGTCAGGTCTCCTGCTCTCCTGGTGCATTCACTATAGCTGCCCAATTTCCCTGCTTTTTAAAGTTTGATAGAAATATCTGT
Source organism: Rhineura floridana (assembly GCF_030035675.1). NCBI lineage: Eukaryota > Metazoa > Chordata > Lepidosauria > Squamata > Rhineuridae > Rhineura > Rhineura floridana. The sequence goes on from NC_084489.1 coordinate 44,630,237, forward strand.
GGGCTATAGGTATGTTCTTAAACCACAAGGTTTTTTGCCTATTAGTGAATACATATATGATTTGATTTGCTGTTTGTTTCTGTTTTTAAACACTCTAATTAAAAAATAGAAGTGATATTGTTATAATGAGAGGCTAAAGTTGGTCATGGTCTGCTATCTCAAGACATACAGTCCATTTCAGAAGAACTGGTGGTATACCAATGAGGTAAAATTATTTTTCATGTGGGGCACTGCAAAGAGTACCATATGCCCCACAGCTGCTTAGCCTGTACTAGAAACTGGGCTTTTAGAGTTGCATCTCCAGCTCTCTGGAATCAATTGCCAGCTGAAATCAGACAGGCGCTTCGTGTGATGTTGTTTAGGCATCTACTGAAGACATTTGTCATGACCCCTGTATCCAGCAGTGATCTGGACACAGAGTCAGAGACTGCAGGGCCACCAGATGGGGAGCCTGGTCAGACTCAGAGCTCAGAACTGACTGCTGAAGATAGGGAGACCATTGCATGAGGCTGTTGGACAGGAAACCTTCCAGATCACCAGGGCCTACAGGGTCAGAGCCTGGACCCTCACAGGCACCTTTCCCTGAGCCTGAAGAACCAGATACCTCCCACCTCACATCACTGGTCCAGCAGCACTGGGAACACACCAGGAGGGAGGCTATGGAACGGAGGAGGAGTGCCCGTTTTCAGGCCAGAGGAAAGGCTCTGAAATTCTCTCAGAAGAATGGAGCCTGGAGGAGGTAATCTGGAGACAGAGGCATAAAAGGCCTCAGTCTGCTCCCAACCTTTGCTGGAACAAGTTGCTTACTTGGAGCCCTCCAGCGTCACCACTTTCTCTGTGGGATCTCACATCAGACCAGAACACAACACCATTCACCAGTAGTTTATGGAATGATCAGTTTTATATCTGATGAAATTGTTTCGTTGTTTTTGGAATTTGTATGGATTGTTTTAGAGATTGTTGAACTGATTTTATTATTTTAAGAGCTTGGGTTTGTGTGTTTTATTCTGTTTTTATCTTGTATCCTGCTTCAATTGCTTTATGCTGTGAAGTGATTATGATGATGATGATTGTTATTATTATTATTATTAGTAGTAGTAGTATCATTATCATTATTATCATTATCATTATTGAGATGCTTGTATCTGAGATACAGCACAATTTCATTTACTTCATTCTCATCAAAGATGCTGATACTCGGACAAACCTGCTTTTGTAAAGGAATGTTTCATTAGAACTCAGTTCAACTATTCCTGTTGTGCTGAGGCTGTGAACTCAGCATAATTCGTGCTGGCTATCAGTAAGTGGTGGATTTTCTGTGCAAAGCTGACTGAAGTGGTTCTTTTTTCTGTTCCACCGTCCTCAGTCCTGTCTTAAAGATAACTGGGTAACATTCTGGTTGTAGTGACTGAGTTGGTAAGCAAATGTCTATTTGCTTTTCTAGAAAATTCAGCAGAGCAAAAGTTACTTCAGACCACCCACAACCTCAGAATCTCTCTGTTGTATACCTGGCATTGAAAGCAACTCAAATCTTAGCAGAATCCATTTGCACTGCATTTGAAGGTTGTTTAAAATGTAATTAAAACAGTCGTGCTGAGAAACCCATACTATGCATGGTTTTTATCTCTTGTAAAATAAAATTTAAAAAATACCCAAAGCCATCTGGCTACAATTTCATGTGTATCTGTTTAATTCTGATATGCAACTCTATCCTACTTATTGGCTAGTGTAAACTAGTGGGATTCAGTTTTAGCAACTTACAACAGTAGATGAAAACAACCAAAAGGAAAGCATAGGTAGAAAACATCAGACGCAGGATGTCTTGATTGCATAAGTACAGGTCCTGCTTGAACAATTAGTGATTCTAGGATGTGGTAATGAGCAGAGTGGAGCTTTCCCCACTCTGACCTCAGATTCAAAAAGGGCGCAAGTTACTTAGGGCCATAGCTCAATGGCAGAGTATCTGCTTTTCCTTGCAGAAGGTCCCACATTCAATTTCTGATATCTCCAGGTAGGGCTGAGAAATACTCCTGCCTGTAACCCTGCAGAGCCACTGCCAGTCAGTGTAGAAGAACTGAACTAGATGGAACAATAGTCCAACTCTGTACAAGGCAGCTATGTTCCTATGGCCCACCATTGTTTTGTCCTCCTCTGCCAGTTGTTTGTTCCAAATCAAATTGCAGGATGTATTCTCCGCAGCAAGCTTCCTCCCATCCTTTATATCTGGTGCAGCCAGCAAGGCATACATGCTTCCAAGGGCTCTGGTAATGCCCACAAGACATCTAGGCCTCTGAGGAAAAAGCGTTGATTTCCATGGCCACGGCAAGCAGGCTGCTGCGCTCTTCCTTGTCAGCATTGTTGCTCTGGCTGCTAAGGCAACTACAGACATGGTGTAGATTATTGGCCACTATCCCCAATGAGGCAGGAGTGACTTATGCAGTGGGGTGCTGCTGTGGAGCCTCCCTCTCAAAACTAGTGTTGATGCCAGTGTGCTGCAGGAACGGGCATAGGACTGGTACCTGATGTCTCCTAAGAAGGTATTTTCTTCAGCATTTCTGCCTTTTTTGGTCCTGACTGATACATCTCTGCATTTCTCATTTCATGTCACCTGCTCTCGAAAAGGAGGGGAAATTCTGTTGTACTAGCAGAATTCATTCCATTCATACAATGAATTGGTTGGATTCAACCATAAATGTCTGGGATCTCCGACATAACACCCATGGGCACCATGATGTCCTCGGGCACCCCTTTGGTGACTCCTGCTCGTCTTAATGTGTTTTTTAAATGTGTTTTTCATTATTTAGAGAGGAGCTTGTCTGCTTTTCTTTATCTGTGTTTTATTTGTATTTTTGAGGGGTGTGGGTGCTTTGAGTGTTCTAAGCACCACCACTTTTTCTTCTGTGAAATGAGTATTTTGTAGCGGCTACAACATTTTCTTAGATATCCAAGTGTGCTACCAGCACCAAAAAGTTTAGGAAACCCTGCTTTTTTATATATTTACCAAAGTTTCCATACACTCAACATGTACACAGTGAGGGTCTAGCCTGTGTAGATAGGTAAGTCTTGAGCAAGTACCTAAAACAGTGGTTCCCAAACTTTTTTTCCCCATGGACCACTTGACAATTGCTGAGCATCTTGGGGGAACACTTAATGATTGCTCTGCCTGTTGTAGCAATTGTAATGTGTACACAGTGAGGGTCTAGCCTGTGTAGATAGGTAAGTCTTGAGCAAGTACCTAAAACAGTGGTTCCCAAACTTTTTTTCCCCATGGACCACTTGACAATTGCTGAGCATCTTGGGGGAACACTTAATGATTGCTCTGCCTGTTGTAGCAATTGTAATGTGCTGTGGTCCATGCAGTATGATTTTTAACTGTATTTTTATGGACACATTGTGGATCACCTGAATGAAGCTCACGGATCACTGGTGGTCTGTGGACCACAGTTTTGGAACCCCTGGCCCAAAACATAATAGTGTAGGCATTTCCCAAATGTCCTAAGACAGACAGTTCCATAGAACTGGTGTAGCAATGCTGAAGGCCATGCTCCAAATGATTATGGATCAGTCCTCAGGAATGTGTATTATTGTCAAAGTGTCTGGGACTTATTACCTAAGTAATAAGGTGGTCCCTCAAGTAGGCTAGTCCTAAGCAGTAGCAGTGTTTTTTGCTTATCAAAAATGCATCTTGATAGGGTCATCTGAGGTGAAGCACATGAAACTTACATTTTTTTAAAAAAAATTATGTATATGAAGTACATGGAATACTTCAAGCCATCAGTGGCTTGGAAATAGATAGATAGATAGATTAGATAGATAGATTAGATAGATAGATAGATAGATAGATAGATAGATAGATAGATAGATAGATAGATAGATAGATAGATAGATAGAAAGAAAGAAAGAAAAAGAAAGAAAGAAAGAAAGAAAGAAAGAAAGAAAAGAAAGAAAGAAAGAAAGAAAGAAAGAAAGAAAGAAAGAAAGAAAGAAATTTTGTTTTGGCGGGGCTAGTACATAATGTTAAACAGCATTCATTTATTATAGCCTTTTGTAAAACACACACACACACACATACAAAACCTGGGTTTTGCCCTTCAAGTTGTGCCTTTGAGGATACAAATTGAATTTCCTGATTGTAAATGGCAAACTCTGCTATTACATACTTTGTGATTTCAAAAAGCATCTGTCATCACACAAAGACAAATACATTTCTCAAAGAAACATCTGGTGCTTTTTAAAACAAGCCTCAGGCCAGGTCTGTGCAATGAATGAAATATGTACTATAGATACGAGTGTTATTTAGTGCTGCCTTTCATTTAATCAACTGTGCATGGAATGTTTGTATTGAGCTAACTATCTCCGGAATATTGGCTCAATACATTATAGACAGATAGACAGACACACACACACAGAGAGAGAGAGAGAGAGAGAGAGAGAGAGAGAGAGAGATGACGCTTCGAGGATGGCTGTAAATTTGTGAGTCCCTTTAAGATATTTCAGCAAAAAGCAACAGGAATATTTTTACTTTAGCTCCACAATAGGAATTAGGCCATTCAGCCAAGCATTTAAAAACCAGCTAATTCAATATTCTTATTATCAAATCTGAAAACAAAATCATTAACCCTATCTGGCACGAGAGATGTTAGCACCCCATCCATACAGCTGTCCTCTTACCCTGTTACTGAAAGAATGGCATTTGATATAATGTGCCTGTCGTTTTCTATCCTGTCACTGGTGTGGGATCTTTACTGCCATACCACCTGCTCTCTTTCAGGCTTCCTGCATGATGTTCTCATCCTCCCTGCCAAATTCCCAATTTTAGAAGAGCCGCTGGCTTCATAAATGACCCAGTCCAAATGGGGAAAGAAGCAGACTACAAAGCGCTTGTGTATGATGAACAAAATGTCTATGGGAATCTGGACAAGATCCAAAAGAAAGAAGCAATGCTGACAATGCAGTGCGGGACCAGAAACATAACGCCACACTTAAATAGTAGCCAAATGAACATATGGCAACATTCTTCCAAATGCCATCAGCTGTTTTGACTTGACTCCATATTAGTATACTGGGGCTGCATACACACTTTACATTTAAAGCACATTTAAAGCGCATGATTTCCCCCAAAGAGTCTTGGGATCTGTAGTTTCTTGAGGCTGCTGGGAATTGCAGCTCTGTGGGGGGTAAATTACACTTCCCAAGATTCTTTGGGTAACCCATGTGCTTTAAATGTATGGTGCGAATCTCAGGCTGCCCAATACTTTAAATGAATGTGAATTTGGTTTTGGTTCCTAAGTCATTCAGAATATGAGCCTTAACAAAAACTGCCATCTGCATATTCAATAAGGCAATAAAATGAATGTAGAGTAGTTGGTACTCATAGTGCTTAGGAACAATATTTGACAGTAACATGAAGTGCCTTTGTGGTTGAAACATCTGGAGTTTGGCTGACCAAACAGCACGCAAGGAATAGAAGACGCATCGGCCTGTTCACTTTCATCTGCAGAGTTCTTTTCCTGTTCTATGTGCAGAGAAGAAAGAGTGACACTGTTAACTGTTTGATATGTGGGGAAGGGCTGTAGTTCAGTGGCAGAGCATCTGCCTTGCATGCAGAAGATCCCAGGTTCTGTGCTTGGCCCTTCTAATAGGGCTAGAAATGTCTCCTGTCTGAAAACACTAGAGAGCCACTGCCAGTCAGTGTGAACACTATTCAGCTAGATGGGCTAATGATCTGACTTTGTATAAGGCAGCTTCCTACAACAATGTTATTTTGCTATATGTAGCTGGTTTTCCTTGTTGTTCCATCTGTTTTTATCACTTTGGGCACATTTTTTGGCTACACACACTTACCTGGGCATAAGTTCCGTTGAGTTTTATGTGGGAGTTCAACAGGGATAATAAAGTTTTTAAAAGCGTCATTAAAAAAAAAAAAGCTAATGTTCTTTTTTCTACATCAGAGTTGACCAGGTAAATGCAATTAGGACTGCAGCCTAATGTAAGTTCAATGATTTCAGTGGTCTGCTCTGAGATAGATATACTCTGGACAAGAGGCTACTGTAAAGACAGAATATGGAGAAACCGATTGGTTCCCAATCGGAAAGGGTGTGAGACAGGGGTGTATTTTATCACCCTGTCTGTTTAATCTATATGCAGAACATATCATACGGAAAACGGGATTGGACCAAGATGAAGGAGGTGCGAAAATTGAAGGGAGAAATGTCAATAATTTAAGATATGCAGACGATACCATACTACTAGCAGAAACCAGTAATGATTTGAAATGAATGCTGATGAAGGTTAAAGAGGAAAGCACAAAAGCAGAGCTACAGCTGAATGTCAAGAAGACTAAAGTAATGACAACAGAAGAGTTATGTAATTTTAAAGTTGACAATGAGGACATTGAACTTGTCAAGGATTATCAATACCTTGGCACAGTCATTAACCAAACTGGAGACAATAGTCAAGAAATCAGAAGAAGGCTAGGACTCGGGAGAGCAGCTATGAGAGAACTAGAAAAGGTCCTCAAATGCAAAGATGTATCACTGAACACTAACGTCAGGATCATTCAGACCATGGTATTCCCGATCTCCATGTATGGATGTGAAAGCTGGACAGTGAAAAAAGCTGATAAGAGAAAAATCAACTCATTCGAAACATGGCGTTGGAGAAGAGCTTTGCACATACCATGGACTGTGAAAAAAACAAATAATTGGGTTTTAGAACAAATTAAACCAGAACTATCACTAGAAGTTAAAATGATGAAACTGAGGTTATTATACTGAGAAGACATGATTCACTAGAAAAGACGATGTACTGGGAAAAACAGAAGAGAGTAGAAAAAGAGGAAGGCCAAACAAGTGTTGGAGAATTTTGTATTTCTCCTGTGGGTTCTTTTGCTGGGGGTTCTTGACTAAAAATTTAGAAGACACAGGCTTGCAGCAAAAAGGTAGGTCTTTACTGGATGACAAGTGTACACTTGGTCAGTCTCCCTCTTAGTGAGTGGAGAACTGCACTATGGCACTGGTTGCCTGGGGATTTTATACATTTTAGGACAAAGACTTTAGCATCTACCAATCAGGATTTAACACATCAGAATGACATAGACATGACAGTATTACACAGGCATTTTGCATAGGCATTACATAGGTATTGTACTTCTCTGCATGGTGTTCTAGTGCATTTGGTGTTCTAATGAATTTGGCAATGTTCAGTACTTCACATGAAAGTACATTTTCGCTATGAGCTAAGCATTTTAGTTAATGCAATCCTTTCTACATCTTGGAGAGTACAGGGATGTTCAGTGTTTGTTCAGTGTTATCAATTGTTCAGAGTACAAGTAGTTCCAAACAAACCAGCATGGTCAGGGGAGATAGCTCCAAAAAGAAAAAGATCTGGCTTCCTACTAAACTATTAAGATGTTATGAACCTTTATAGCTTTATAAAAGAATATATTTTGCTCATTGTTTATGTATATTGAATTCCCCATTAGCTATACATGTATGTATATATAAATTTGCCATCACAACAAGAGATGGATTGATTCCATAAAGGAAGCCACAGACCTGAATTTACAAGATCTGAACAGGATGGTTTACAACAGATGCTATTGGAGGTTGCTGATTCATAGGGTCGCCATAAGTTGTAATCGACTTGAAGGCACATAACAACAACAAACAGCCATCTTCAACATAGTGATGGAGGGCAGAAGACAGAAACAGCTGGAAGGAGAGGGATATATGGCTATCCTTGGAGTGATATAAGACATTTTTACTATTACACTTTTCATGACGTTATGTCCAGTATAGTTACCGTGAAGTCAATTTTTTCTCCTTGTTTCTTTCCTAGCAATGTTCAGCCTCCTGGAGAAATGAAACCCACAGATCTCATTGAACAGCTTTGTGGCAACCATGATTTCTTGTGAGAAAGTGGATGAGATGTATGATTACAAATGTGACAATTATAAAAGCTGATGAGTTTCTATACTCCAATCTAACAACAAAGGATACAGCAGGCCACTTTTTGAATTAAATCTGATGATCCCTCAAAACACCATGCTTGTGGGCCACTTAACAGCTTTTTACATCATGTTGTCTACCATGTGAGTTAAGGAGGTTTTCATGTGTGATAAGGAGACATAAAGATACGCTCTTTGATCCTCCCACAACTATTTTTGAGTGTAAACATACTTTGGATAAGTTGTTACACAAGAGATTGCAGCTGCCACTGAAATGCCAGCTATGGCCGCATGTTACATTGAACACAAAGGGTACCAAATTCAGGCCCGCTAGGCAAGGGAAATTCCATTTTTATCACCGACAGTCCTGCACTTGCCCTAATGTGACCTGGCAGTGATTTTTCACAGTTTTGCCAGTTTATATAGAAACTTCAAGTCTTTGCATTCAACCCCCCCCCCCAAATTATTTATTTAAAATTACATTTCAGTTTCTTTACATTTACACTGTAGGGAAGACAGCATTGAAAGAATTCCAGCATGTGACTCATTGGATTATAAATTCCACTAATATCCTACTTTTGCTCAAGGAAACATACATGATTCTTATTTTCCCATTTTATATTGTTATTGTTTTTATTATTGAAATTTACATCCCACTTTCCTCCCACAGAAGCCCAGGGCAGACAATAAGCAATAAAACAAAACGTCTTTACAACGTTTCCAATACAGATGCAGAGTGGGATAAAGGTCTCAACTTAAAAGGCTTGTTGAAAGAGGATGGTCTTCAGTAAGCCTTTATCCTCAGAGCCACCCTGTGCGATAACATAGAGCAGCCTTCCCCAACCTGGGGATGGTTTGGAATACAACTCCCATCAGCACCAGGTCAGGTAGAGACAGTGGTTGGCCCAAGGTGATTTAAGTAGACGTTTGAACCTGGGTCTCCCTAAGCCTAGCCTGACATTCTAACTAGTACACCACACTGGCTCTGGATTAGCAGTGTCTGGATCAGATGATGATGCCATTCATGGTTTCCCCCCCTATACAGACATAATCTTAATGGAGTAGAGGGAAATGTATACCACTTGTAGTTTCTAACTTTTGTTAGCAGTACATTATGCTGCAAATACACAGGATGAGAAGCGAAGGCATGCAGTGGTTTCTTGATCTGTGTATTGGAAGCCAAAAATTAAAACTAGAAGAGTGCCATCTTTGCACATGATACTGTATATCAGGTTTGGGAATCTCAGGCCCAGGGGCCAAATGTGACCCTCCAAGCCTTTCTATTTGGCCCTCCAGACTCTCACCATGTTACATCCCCTCCCCAACTACACCCCCTATAAGCCCTGTTTTGTATCCTCTTTCGAGTGTTTTGGCCTGGTTAGAATGTGTCCTTGAACTCTGATAATGCCTCTTGCTTCCTTTGATAGAACTGAGAGGGATGTGTGAGGGTCTGTAGAAACTAGCCTATTGTACAACGGTAAAATTTCCACTTACTGTTCTGCTCACTTTTGCCTTACCTACCACTGAATGTAGCCCCTGGAGAGCCATACAGAAGGGAATGTGGCCGTCAGGCTGAAAAAAGTTCCCCAACCCTGCTATATATGATTATCTTTCTGCTATGTGTAAAGACTACCTTAGGGCTGAGCAAATATGGCCTTCCCAAATTCTCAACGATATATGTTGGTGGGTGAAATTAGGGAGGATTCTGTCAAATATTCTTGAGGGGGAAGGAAGTGAAATTCTCCAACAGTTTTTCCTCAGAAAATTCTCTTCTGAGAAGTTTGGCTCGCTTAATATTGAATGAAGGTTAGTTCATATTGGTGTATGAAGGATGCAATGGGCGAAGAGGAGGAGGAGGACTGGCAGGAATAGGGGTCAGGCCCATTTGCTCCTTCGACAATATTAAAATAATATCAAACAAGACTGGATACACAGTTGGCAGAATTGGAGAGGGTATTTTGACAAACATTCTCCAGAGGAGGGCTGAAATTTGCCCACAATTCAGAAGGAGCTTAAACAAGAAAGTTTTCAAAGAAATTGTTAAGGGGGGGGAAATCTGAAAAAAAATCAGCTTAGCCCTAGATTATCTTCTTCCAGCTGTCATCCTTGATGTATAGTGTAGTAGTTAGAGTGTTGGACTAGGACCTGGGAGACCTGGGTTCAAATGCCTTCCCCCAGAGGGAAGCCTGCTGTCCCTCAGCTTAATCTAGCTCATAGGTGAGGATCCACCTAATCTACCTATTGTGATGATAAAATGGAGAAGAGGAGAACCGTGTACACTACCTTGAGCTGTAAAATAAATACTTTACAGAGTTCTTGTAAGGATAAAATGAGAAGGAGGAAAAGCTTGTGGGCCATCTTAAGCTGCTTGGAGGAAAGGCGGGATATAAATGTAATAAAAAACAATTCCTTTTGTCTTCTAGTAATTTTATTTTTGTTGTTCCTTTTATATATATATATATATATATATATATATATATATATATATATATATATATATATATATATATATATATATATATATATATATATATTAAACATAGGTTGCAGACACACTAAGCAGCCAGATGGTTTTCTCTGGCTGTGTTTTGAAATGACTCTGCCCATGGCTGGGCACATCTCCCTTCCCCACTGCTGATTAGGTCCACCCATAGGAAAGCATTGGACCAATCACTGTGTCTGCCTGAGCCTACAGCAAAGCATTTTCATTGGACACACCTAGAGTGGCAATAGTAGGGATGGGTGAGAATTTCGATTAGTTCGCATTTCAAACAGAATTTATCAAATTTGCAATTTCTGAAACAATATGGGAACCAAAACACAGCCATCTTTTGAAATTCACATTTATTAGAATTTGGGGATGCAGTTTGCCAACTAAACAACATTTACATAAATGCATATAATAGAGGAAAGTGTGTATAACAATGAATACATGAGTAAAATCAACATGCAAAAAGGCATGATGAGAAATGGCTTGCAAAAATGTGTACCTTTGTCAAAACTGCATACAGAAATGTGTTTATTTAGAGAAAGTCGCACTAATATGGTGGAGAATTTCATGAGGATTTTTTTTTAAAAAAAATCACAGATTGCGGTAGAAATGTAGAGAACTGAATTTAACATTGGAAAAATGAGAAACTGAGAGAACTGACAGATCTTTCCATCCCTAATTAATGACCAATCCTTTATGAAGTCTGTGTGAAGCTGACTTCAACGTAAAGCATACTGGGGCTGCAACTTCCAAGGTTTTGGAGTACAAGGGGGGAGAGTTTCACTAGCGTCGTGTGTTCAGAAAACTGAGGTGGAGATGCACTGGAGCCAGCACAACCACAAGTGTGTCTCTACTTTTCATCTCAGTGCGAAATAATTATAAATATATCTATGTCTTAAATAAATGACTGTAGGTAATTGAACAATTCCCCCCCCCCAAAAAAATCTCCCCTCTGGAAAAGTTCTGTTTTGCTGATTTCAAGGGCACTGGATTTCAGCCTTTTTCTGTTTACACTGGCTAATGCTGGGAGCATTAAAAAAGAGAAAAATAAGAAGAAAGAGCTTGGGGTATGCAGGCAAAGAGCTTGATGTGGTCAAAACAGGGAGCCTGTCAAATTGTTCAAGCTGATGGTGATGTTAGCAAAGATAAGAAACCAGTAAGGAAGGCAAGGCTTTTAAATAAGGAGAACAGATTCTGGTAATGCAGTCTATTACTAAGAGTAGGACTGGGTTTTAAGATAAAATACCCTGAAAGGATGGTAATGTCTGTTGCTTCATTTATTTCAAAACGCGGTAAGCCTCTTCTTGTGTATGTGGCCTCTTTTGCTCATTCTGCTGTTCAGGGCCCTGGGTTTTAGCCCCAAAGCCCCGCCTTCATGGCACCACCGCAAAACACTGACAGCTCATTGCTGAAGTTTATGTTTACCAACTTTGTAATGTTTCCATGTATAAAGAAATGCATCTAGCTTAAACCCATATCAAGAGGGTTGCTTAGGGTATTTATTTATTTTCTTTCTTTTTATTTAAGGCATTTACATATCGCTTAATCATGAACATTTCTAAGTGGTGTACATAAAAATATCTCATACAGAGATTAAAACAATAAAAATTCATCATATAGCCAAATAAATAACCAAACACCATAAAATGCTTGCTGGCATAAGAAAGGCTTTGGGACGTGGAAGGGGAATGGCTACAGTGGTAGAGCATCTGCCTTGCATGCAGAAGGTCCCAGGCTCAATCCCTGGCATCTGCCGGTAAGGTGGGAGAGACCCCTTCCTGAACACCTGGAGAGCTGCTGCCAGTCGGGGTAGACAATATTGAACTAGATGGACCAATGGTCTGACTCAGTATACGGCCGCTTCCTGTGCTCCTTTGTGCATGAAGTTCAGCAGGGAGAGTGTCTGTCTAATCTCAGCTGGGATGGAGTTCCACAAGCTTGGGTCCACAACACTAAATGTATCTTAAAGCCATGGAACCATCAAACCTATGAGGTATGAGCAGAGCTTGGAAAAGTTACTTTTTTGAACTACAGCTCCCATCAGCCTAATCCAGTGGCCGTGTTGCCTAGGGCTGATGGGAGTTGTAGTTCAAAAAAGTAACTTTTCCAAGCTCTGGGTATGAATCAGCAGAAGCCACCGGGCTCATTCATATCTGTGCCTAGGGATGGGTGGAGAAAGTAACCGCCCCAGCATATCCAGACACAAGCATTAGGCTGCTGACCTAATAGGCAGAACCACAACGACTAACCCTTCATTTACAGCTTTACGAAATAAAGCAAGATGAGTTTCTTTCAAAATACTAAACATGGCTGTGACAGCGTGGCAGACAAATTGGACTGCAGTAAGTGATGAGTGTCTGAACTAGTCCAAAGAATGTATAAGAAAACCTTCATATTGCATTAAGCATCTGATGAATGCAAGTTCACCCTCCACTCTCTTACTAGGCCTTTTTGGTACACTATAGGGACACACTTTCCTATCTGCAGAGAGAGTGAAGCTTAAAAATAGATTAAAAAAACCTCAGTGAAGTGTTTCACTGTGTGTGTGCGTGTGTGTGTGTGTGTTATGCACCTTCAAGTCAATTACGACTTATGGCAACCCTATGAATCAGCAACCTCCAATAACATTTGTTATCATGTTGCATTTTGGATAGTCTATTCGTAGGGTTTTCATGGTAAGAGGTATTCAGAGGTGGTTTACCATTGGTTTCCTCTGAGTCTGGATGCATCTTAGTCTGGTGTCTCAGTTTTGTTCATTCCGCCTTGGGTGACGCTGCTAAGAGTCTAGCCTCTTGGTCTAGACTCCTGACGGCATTGCTCTCAGCTTCTTCAACACTCTCAAACCCCCTCATCACGTTAAGGTGTGCATCCTAGAGGGGATTTCACTGCAGGATAGTCTAGCTATATTTTGCTTAGCAAAAAGCCTGGTGACCTTAAAAAAAAAAAAAACCCTTGCTAGGACTAAAGTTGCACCGGAGCAGGAAGGAACTGAAGGCAAACCCTTTCCTTGCTTCCTTGAGGCCAAGGATGGGGAAGCTCTCTAGACGTTGCTGGATTCCAACCCCCAGCCCCAGCCAGCATGGCCAAAAGTCAGGGATGATGGCAGCTGGAGTCCAACAGCATCTAAAGGTCTAGATGTACTTCAGCTCTGCTATAGAGCATGGCGACATAAAATTAATATGAAATGAAAGCTAAAAGAGAGAAAGCTATGCTTTTCAGGCCAAATTCATAAAGGGTGGGGGACTCCAAACCTAGTACATTATGACTGATTGATTGATTGATTGCTTTATTACGGTCAAAGATCAGCAGAGACCAACGTACAGAATATAAAACATCATAAGAAGTTAACAGTGCAAAAAAACTGTATAAAAAGTTAATAGTACAGTAGACTGTATACTAAAACCTAGTACATTATAGTACATACTGTATAGCAGGAGTGGAAAACCTGCGGCCCTCCAGTCAGATGTTGTTGGATTCCAACTTCCATCACCCTGGCCAGCATAGTCAACAGTCAGGGATGATAGGAGTTGTAATCCAACAACTTCTGGAGGTCCACAGTTTACCTCCCCTGCTTTGGGCTCTTGGGAGTTTCCAGTTCTGAAAGGAAAGAATAAACCCAGTGATCGGCCTCTTCAAAAGATCACAAAACACTGCAGGAGGAAGCTACCATGTAAGGCCTACTGTCAACCAGTTGCTGATAGGTCAAAACTCATTAAAAATTATTTAAATTTCTTGCCTACCGTAACTTAAGAGTAGATTATAGCAGGTCCTTTTATCCTGACAAGAACCCTTGGAGGCAAGTTGGACTGAAAGATAGTGGCTAGAGACACACTTACTGTTGTGCAGGTTCCAGTGCACCTCCATTTCTCTTTTCTGAAAACGGGGCGCACTACGCTAGTCAAACTCCACACCTTTTTATTCTAAAACCCTGGTCGGATCAACTTGAGTGCTTTTTAAAAAAAGTCTAGCTTCAGCAACAGAGTGGTAGATCAACCTGTTTGTATTCCTGGTGTGGCCAATGGAAATGTTTTGCTGCAGGCTCAGGCAGAGACAGTGATTGGTCCAACGCTTTGCCATGGGTGGTCCTGAAAGTTCCAAAGTCAGCAGTAGGGAAGGTGTAGCCAGCAGAGGACTGAGTCACTTCAAAATGCAGCCAGAAAAATACAACGACCCGTGTACCCACAGCCAGTGACTCAGCTTTAATCTGGCTCTTCCATGACCAGAACATCATCATCATTGCTTTATAAAACAGCCCTTTAGCCATTGGGAAAGATTCTGAGCAGGTTGAAACTGGGCCACTTTCTCTTCCTCTGACTAGAGAGACTCTGACTGTGCCCTCTAAAATATCAGGATAAGAATGGTCTTTCTCCCACTTCATGAGTCTTTCCCCTGCTTCATGAGCTGTCAGAGTACAGACTGTCCCTCATTTAGAAGGTCAGTCTACAATCCTGCATATACACATTGATTTGTGCATGTCACATTCTTTGTTAACTTAGAAAACTGCAAGTGATTCAGCAATGTATACTCATGTGTGAAAGAGCTCTTTTGGAGTGTGGTTCTCCCCATGTGTTGTTGGACAATTCCCATCAGCCCCAGCTAGCATGGCTAATCAGAAGGCTGAAGGGATATATAAATCTAATAATAATAATAATCTAATAATAATAATGGAAGCTGTCTTCCAACAATGTCTGGAGAGCGCCACATTGACTTATCCTGCTTTAGAGTCATCTGGTCATGCCCTTTGTCATCCTGAGATTATTTATTTATTTATTTATTAAACTTGTATACCGCCCCATAGCCAAAGCTCTCTGGGCGGTTTACAATAACTAAAAACAAATACAATTTAAAATACATCTTTTAAACACAATTTAAAACACAATTTAAAAATTTAAAACAATATACAACACATGCTAAAATGCCTGGGAGAAGAGGAAAGTCTTGAGCTGGTGCCGAAAAGATAACAGTGTTGGCACCAGGCATACCTCATCAGGAAGATCATTCCATAATTTGGGGGCCACCACTGAGAAGGCCCTCTCCCTTGTTGCCATTCTCCGAGCTTCCCTCGGAGTAGGCACCTGGAGGAGGGCCTTTGATCTTGAACGTAGTGTACAGGTAGGTTCGTATCAGGAGAGGCGTTCCATCAGATATTGTGGTCTCAAGCCATGTAAGGCTTTATAGGTCAATACCAGCACCTTGAATCGAGCTTGGAAACATAAAGGCAGCCAGTGCAAGTGGGCCAGAATCGGTTTTATATGTTCAGATCGTCTGGTCCCTGTTACCAATCTGGCTGGTGCATTTTGCACAAGCTGCAGTTTCCAAACTGTCTTCAAAGGCAGCCCCATGTAGAGTGCATTGCAGTAATCTAATTTAGAGGTTACCAGAGCATGGACAACTGAAGCCAGGTTATCCCTGTCCAGATAGGGATGTAGTTGGGCCACCAACCAAAGTTGGTAGAAGGCACTCCATGCCACTGTGCTACCTGAGCCTCAAGTGACAGAGATGATTCTAGGAGAACCCCCAAGCTACGAACCTGCTCCTTCAGGGGGAGTGCAACCCCATCCAGGACAGGTTGGACATCCACCATCTGGTCAGAAGAACCACCCACTAGCAGCATCTCAGTCTTCTCTGGATTGAGTCTTAGTTTATTAGCCCTCATCCAGTCCATTGTCGCAGCCAGGCACCGGTTCAGCACATTGACAGCCTCACCTGAAGAAGATGAAAAGGAGAAATAGAGCTGCGTGTCATCAGCATACTGATGGCAATGCACTCCAAAGCTCTGGATGACTGCACCCAATGGTTTCATGTAGATGTTGAAAAGGATGGGGGACAGAGCTGACCCCTGCGGAACCCCATACTGGAGAGTGCAGGGTGCTGAGCAAAGCTCCCCAAGCACCACTTACTGGAGGCGACCTGCCAAGTAGGAGCGGAACCACTGCAATGCAGTACCTCCCATTCCCAACTCAGCCAGTCTCCCCAGAAGGATACCATGGTCGATGGTATCAAAAGCCGCTGAGAGATCAAGAAGAATCAACAGAGTCACACTCCCCCTGTCTCTCTCTCCCAACAAAGGTCATCATACAGGGCGACCAAGGCTGTTTCTGTGCCAAAACCAGGCCTGAAACCAGACTGAAATGGATCCAGATAATTGGTCTCATTCAAGAGTGTCTGGAGCTGGCCCGCAACCACTCGTTCAAGGACCGTGCCCGGGAATGGAACATTTGCTACCGGTCTATAGTTATTAAGATTTTCTGGGTCCAGGGAGGGTTTCTTCAGGAGTGGCCTCACTACCGCCTCTTTCAGGCCGCCAGGGACCACCCCCTCTCGCAGAGAGGCATTAATCACCTCCCTGGCCCAGCTGGCTGTTCCATCCCTGCTAGCTTCTATTAGCCGAGAAGGGCAAGGATCCAGCACAGAAGTGGCTGCACAAACCTGTCCAAGCACCTTGTCAACGTCCTCAAGCTGCACCAACTGAAACTCATCCAAGAAATCGGGACAAGGCTGTGCTCTGGATACCTTGCTTAATTCACCTGCTATAACACTGGAGTCTAAGTCCTGGCGGATGCTAAAGATTTTATCCTGGAAGTGCCTAGCAAATTCATTACAGCGGGCCTCCGATGGTTCTACCATGTCCCTGGGGCCAGAGTGTAATAACCCCTGGACAATTCTGAATAGCCCTCTTCAAACAACCTCCCTCTATTTTGGAATGGAAAGCATACTAGCATAAGAAGAATCTGTTGGATCAAGCCAGTGGCCCATCTAGTCCGGCATCCTGTTCTCACAGTGGCCAAAAAGATCCCTATGAGGAGTCCACAAGCAGGATCTCAGTGCAAGTGCACTCTCCCGTCCTGCAGTTTCCAGCAACCGGGATTCAGAAGCATATTGCCTCCAACTGTAGGAATTGCACAGCCACCATTGCTAGTAGCCGCTGATAGCCTTATCCTCCATGAATTTGTCTAATCTTCTTTTAAAGCCATCCAAGTTGGTGGCCATCACAGCCTCTTGTGGGAGTGAATTCCATAGTTCAACTATACACTGTGTGAAAAAGTACTTCCTTTTTCTGTCTTGAATCTTCCAGCATTAAGCTTCATCGGATGCCCATGAGTTCTAGTATTATGAGAGAAGGAGAAAAACCTTTCTCTATCCACTTTTTCTATGCCATGCACCATTTTATACATGTCTACCATATCACCTCTTACTTGCCTTTTCTTTAAATTAAAAAGCCCCAAATGCTATAACCTTTCCTCATAAGGGAGTCTCTCCATCTGCTTGATCATTTTCATTGACCTTTTCTGAACCTTTCCCAACTCTAACAATATTCTTTCTGAGGTGAGGTGACCAGAACTGTATTACTGTATCCCACCTGTTGGGGTACAGAACCCCACCTTTTGTCTCTGCTCCCCAAATTGCCACTCCACTTCTGATCTCCATGGGTTTGCTGCAAGCGATGCTACAGCTGTACAGCTATACATGTGTAGGTTCTCCTCTACCTGGCTAAGAATCCCAGTTGTGCAGGGTGGCCAGTCAGGAGTAGAGCCCAAATGTGTACAGTGTGCAGTACGCATGCCGGTGCCACTTTCAAAAGTTGTGATAAATGCTCAGTCACTGGGTGGCCGGGCCATGGAGCAACATGGGCAATATTCCCTCGGCTAGTCCCATTACCACTTCCATGCATTGTGTATTTATGTGAGGGCTCCTTTGAACACCCTTATTGTAACAAATGGTTAAAAACGATATGTGTTACCAAGATATTTAAAACGGCATCCTAAATTTTAGTGTACAGAACTTTCCAAAATGAAGAAGCCCATCATCCATTAGTGTCAGAAATTGCATGACTGGCTGCCCAAGCTTTACTGGCTTTTACAGGGGAGTGCAGAGTTTCATAGCTCATGGAGTCCCTTCTTACAAGCATTCTATAGATTTATTCCTTGGAGACTGAAAGGATAATGACTTGCAAAGTGTCACTTCAAACTCAGCTTTATTTATTCGCATTGTCAATTACATGAGTTAAAATAATCTGTTGTGCCGACAATGATTTTTTCGAGATGTGTCATGTGTTTATGGTTAAATATGTTGAATGTCACATAAAAGTTGACAAAGTTATGGCTCAAGGGAAAAGCACTGTCAAATGTCCTACAATTCAGAGACTGCTGTTGTCATCAAACTGATTGCTTCTGTTTGATTCTAGTGTGTGGGCTCCTGCATTTTCATATCAAGTCTTTTGAGAGACAAGGAACAGTTTTCAAGACATGAATCTGGTTCAGGCAACAGCACATATGCGTTCACAGCTCTCTCATCCAAAAGAAACCAAACCCAGCAGAATCCTAGAATTGTACAGTTCTACAGGAGAGACTATGGAGGTCATATAGTCCAACGCCTTGCTCAATGCAGGATTTGCAGTGCAGAATGCACCAACATCAGGGTGAGTGGGCACCGTTTTGTCCATTGTGGGCCACGTTCCCATGGGAGTAACCTGTTGGAGGCTGGAGGCTAGTGTTGGTTCAATCCATTCCAGAGCTGATAGTTGGGATTTAAGTAATTCAGAATAAAATCTTCCCTGCTTCAGTTTTCACCATGACTACCACAGATTAGAATGCCCAGTCCTATACAGGTTTGCACAGACATTAGCTCCACAATATTTGATGGGGAAATATAGAGATGATTGTACTTGTTAGATGCAACAAATGAATACAGATACTGGACACATAAATTTATTTTCATCATATAAAACACCACCTCTTCCAATTGATCCAACTACACAGAAGGACGCAAAACCCCAAAACAAACAAACAAACAAACAAACAAACAAAACCAGGAAAAAGAAAGAGGAAATAAACAGGAAGGAAAGAACTCTTATGGAATGAGAGAATGGGGGGGTCTGTAGCTTTAGGAAGTGTTGGGGGAATGAATAAATTAGGTCAGCCACTGGGCCACAAGTCAATCCACTGTGGCTACAGCAGGGATGAGGAACTTGTGGATATCCAGATGCTGCTAGCAGAATTCATATATCTTGCAGTGTAATCGATGACAAAATTGCATGACTCCTAACAGGCGTTCTTCTCCTCACATGATGAGGGTAGAGCAGGGACACACTAGGTAGCTCTACCCACTCCATTATGCCCCCATCGCTGGCCCTACTGCTCTCCATGCGTTGGAGGGCAAACACCTGCAACAGGGAGCCTGAAGTCCTCATGAAGGCTCCCAAATCATGCAGGGCTCTAAAGTGTGTGGGGAGACTTAACATGTGCAGGAGGTTCCGTGCTGCAGATGGTTCCCTTCCAGCACATGGAGGATGGTGAGGCCAGTGATAGGACTGAAGGGAGAGGGTAGAACTAGCATGTGTGTCCCCATTCCCCATCATGAGAATTATATCTGCATGTTTTGCAGTTCTGCACACTATGTGTGCTGGAAGCGGCTATGTAGACAGAGCTGCTACGCTGGTTTCCCAGCAGGTGGGTTGCTGTTGCTTATCAGGAGGGAAAGGGAGAGAGGCAGTACACCAGCAGGAGTGCCCCATTGGCTCTGCATCGTTGCTGTTCTGCTGCCAACACTGGGGACATTTTTTTCATACAGTTTAAAAGCAAGCTGTAAAGAAAATGGAATGAACTGCCGTCTGAATGCAGCCTAATCTTCTCCCAGTCTGTTGTCCAGGCATTTTCACCCTGCCTGGTTCCAGTGAGGAGAGCTTGGAGCAGCAGAATATGGGGAGTAAACTAGGAGAGATGAGAGGATTCAGCATTCCCCACTGGGAGTGGGGAAGAAATTAAATTCATTTTGCATTTAAAGGTGACTCTGTGTAAGGCACACTTTCCTAAACAATTCATGAACCGAAACACAGCTATCCATTGAAATGTGCACCTCTCTGAATTTTGCAATGCAATTCTCCAGCCAAGTCATGTGTACACAAATGCATATACTAGAATAAAGTGTGGATAAAAATGCACATATTTATGAAGATAACATACAACATGCATTGTGTTAGGGGAAAATTGTTTTGCAAAAAATATGTGCAAATGAGGCAAAATTGCACACAAACATGTATATGAGGAGAAAATCTCGCTAAAATGCTGGTGAATTTTCAAGAGGCCTTTAAAAAAATAAATACATCCCAAACTGATGTGGAAATGTGGAGAACTCACTGGAAAAATGTGAAACTGAGAGAAACGAAATGGACACATTTGCCCATCCCTAGTCACCACTTCTGTGCCCCTTTTGGTGTAAAATCAGACTTCCTGGGTTGCTTTTTACATGAACAGGATGGACACATGTATAAAGCGTGACTGCCCCTGTACCATCATCACATGTACTCAGGCCTTTTGTTCTTCCATGTAGCTAGTTTGTTCTCTGTGTGGCTGAAGGGGGTCTGCTGCTGCTATTTTTGAAATAGTCCTAGTGAAATGTACACTTTTGAAAAATGTTTGCACTTCTTTTTTCCATATTTGCGTTTTTAGTGAACTGGCCAACTTCAGTAGCAATTGACTCAGAGGATTATCACTGCTGTAAACCATTTTCCATGGTGATTTATAATATTTTAATTATGTTTAATACAGGGATTTCTAACACAGCTGGAGCAGGATTGCAGGCACATGAGAAATCAGTATGAGCTGGCAGCTAAGATGAGACTTTCAGCCAGGAAGATTTTTATTGGTGGTCCGGTCCCTTTATCATTAAGAAGGATCATATAAAAACCTTCTGTATTTACATGTACATGCCATTTTAAGCATAGCTGATTCATGTTTTATAACATCAAGGAGCCATCATAACATGTGCTACTATAGATATTTGAGAAGAATGGTTGCACTGCCTATTAAGAGCACAACAAGAAAATTAAGGATAAAAATAATTAGTGATGCACATTTTCCAGAGGTCTGCATATATGGGACATCCATAGAATGTGGGCTAATGTGATTGAACCACCTAAGATTCTCAGCTAGCACATTTTAAAAGCTGCTAGGACTTGGGGTTATGAAAAATGTTTAGAACAACAGGTAAGAGGTCACATTTTCAAACAAATATTTCCATCATTATTTGTATTGTCTTCTCTTTTTCTACCCATAAAGCTATGTGAGTCTCACAGACTTTAAAGCTTTCTGAAGTTTGCTAAAATATGCATTTTGCTCTTAAGTAATCAGATGTGGATCGATACCACTGGGATATATACTCATCCCTTTCTTTAGACCTCCTGCCAGCTTGTACCATGTGACAGACTATGGTGATAGTTTGCTTGCTCTTCATTGTTTGGCACTTTTCAAAAGAAAGAAACTAGGGAATCTTAAGTTCTAAGCCATGTAAACAAAGTTTTTTACAAGAAGTTATAGCTTGTTCTCACCTTCCTGCTTGCTATAGTTCCTTCTGGGGCATATCCTTGAATACAGCTTTGTTTAGTTTGGTTTACTTGTTCAGTAGATGTTACACTGTATTACCTGCTCACACAGCTCTTTTCCAGTTATGCTTTGTTCCAGAGACAGTGGTTGTCATGTTGTTTCCCTAATGCAGGTATGGGGTCTCCTGTGGCCTTCCAGATATCCTTGGATTCCAACTCCCATCAGCCCCAACAGACATGACTAGTGATCGGGGAAGATGAGAGATGGAGTCCAACAAAACTGGGAGGGCAACTGTTCCCCGTGCCTGGCCTAGAGCTCTCTGGAGTATCAGCCTGTTTGGACTTTAAATTCCACAATCGCAACTTCATCTCTCAAATCACAGAACCGTGTCTGCAATCTGCCACTTGATGGCTGTTTGGCTCATTCCCTCCCCTCCACACCTCTCAGCCCCCTCGGCTCAGCTTGGCACCTCCCTCAGCTCAGCACCCCTTCACCTCACCTTGGCACCCCCATCAGCTCAACTCAATGTCCCCCCTTCAGCCAGGGCCGGTGCTGGCATGTTTGGCCCCCCCTGCAAATTATAAATCGGCGCCCTTACCTGTTATAACAAATTTTTGTTCATTTTTCAATTCAAATGTTATAAAAAACGTAACAAGGCAAATAAGGACAAATAAGAAAATCATTATGGAGTAGGAAAATATTTTGTGTGAATAGTAAAATAAATAAAGTAAAAAGAAAACGACCTTTTTGTATTGCCTTTATTTAGCAAAAAGATACATAGTTACACGAATTTAGCCTTACGTGCTTTCATGTTTGCGAACTTATGAATTAGTTCACTAATGTTTAATTGGGAACACACATCATTTTCAATTACAATCATAGCTAGGTTTACAAGTCTATCTTGTGACATACTTGACTGTAAATAATTTTTATTTTTAATCTAGAAAAAGATCTCCCGCCACTTGCCACGCTCACTGGAAGTGTCCGTAAAATTCTTAGTGCAATACTCATATTTGGGAATGACAGATGATTGGTCTGAATTAATTTTAGAGTTTCATAAGGATTATGAAATTGATACAATGGCTTTGTTTTTTGTTGCCATCCTTTTTGTTTTCCAAGCCAGAGAGCTTTTTTTTTAATTCTATCGCAGAACGGTATTTACAAAAAAAAGTTTAAAAAAACCTTGATGTCTGAATTCATATATGATGCAAATAACTTAAAAATTCAATAGTCAAAAGACACAAACACACATTGTTGAAAGTCGGCCCTTTCGCTCTCTCATTGTCGCATATGCCGCACCATAGTCATTCACAGTTACAAAAAACACTCGATTGTCACCTATTAAAATGAATGTGAAACTTCAGCGGTTTCTGAGCAACCAAATTACTTTAACTGACCAATTAAGTAGATCCAGACTGGGTTAGTAATAGGGCCAAAAGTCTGCTAAATTTTAAAGTACTTTAATTAACTGAGCAAATAGAAGAGAAGCAACATCCACACCTAGACCCTCCAGTGAGGCTGTTTTGGCCATCCATGCCTGCTGCCCTGCACCAGCCATGTCATATATGATGCACTGTCAGGTATGGGGCAGGTAAAAGACAGTTCAGCCCAAAGGAGGTTTGCAGGCAATGCCAGTCAGCTGTGCCTTTGCATGAGCCAGCCACCAGCTGACTGCAGTAAAGAGCCCTTTCTAAAGAACTATCTTGCACAGTGCTTGGAAGGGGCTCAGCAGAACAGGACCTGCCCATTGGCTGATTGTTGGGTCTTCAGGAGCCCCTTTCAAAGTGCTATCTCAGTGACAAGGGCTTAAAGGATAAGGTGGCCAGCCTGAGAATACTCCTTACCTCTTGAGGCTCCGGCAGCCTTGGTGGCACAAAGGGTCTCCTATCAGTCAAGGCCAGCGCACAAATTGCAACCCCTCCTGGACAGAGATAGCCTAGCCAGAGCTATCCATACCCTGGTAACTTTGTGGCTTGGTTACTGCAATGCGTTTGATGTTTATTTATTTTATTTCTTACCTGTATGTCCCACCTTCCCTCCAAGGGGCTCAAGGTGTACATTTCTCCCCTTCCCATGTTATCCTCACAACAACCCTGTGAGGTAGGTTAGGCTGAGAGGCAGTGACTGACCAAGTTCACCCAATGAGCTTCATGGCTGAGTGGGGATTCAGACCTGGGTCTGCCAGGTCCTAGTCCAACCCTGTAATCATTGCACCACGCCGGCTTTACATGGGGCTGCTGCTGTTGAAAACAGTTGTGGCTGCTTGGGTTACTTTATTTTTATAGAATGCTCTGAGAATGCTGCAGGACATAAATTGTGCAAATAACTAAGCATAGGATTGCAATCTCTCTCTCTTTCTCTGGCCTGCCAGCTTTGCAAGGGAGGAGTTTGGCCACCCAGCAACCACTTGGTGTGGCCTTGTGTTTTTTTCTGGCTGGTTGATGTCCACTGATCTTGGCCAGCAACAGCCCTGGCAAAAAAATCCTTCAGGTCCACCCCACTTTCCCTTAATTAGAACTCTGGGTTCTGGGCACATTTTGTGCCACAAATAACTGCATGGGATCAGCCAGTGTGGTGTAAACAATATCAGACTGGGACCTGGGAGACCAGGGTTCAAATCTCTGCTTGGCCATGAAGCTCACTGGGTGACCTTGAGCCAGTCATTGCCTCTCAGCCTAATATACCTCACAGGGTTGTTGTGAGGATAAAATGGGGAGGGGAGGAACCATGTTTGTGCACCACCTTGAGCTCCTTGGAGGAAAAGTGGGATATAAATGTGATAATAAATGCATCCATCCATGACCTGGCATTTCTCTCTGGCCTGAGTCCTGCATCTGTGTAGGACCAACTTTGATCACTCACAGAAGGTGCTTGATGAGGGCCCCTAGCATCCAGCACCCTCGGTTGCCAAGAGGAGAGTGGCTCTCTCTGGCTGCCACCTCTATAAGTGCCACCTGGGCATGAATTAACTGATCCCATTTATTTCAAACTAGAGAACTCCTGAAGGTTAAACGGGGGCATGAGAAGTGCAATCGGCCTCCCCGTTCCCCCACTCTTACCCAAGGAGTGTCCGTCCTCCCCTTCGATTCTAGGGAAGCCAGAACACCCAGAGGCTGCCCAGAGGCTGATGGAGGGGGAAGACATGGCAGCTGTCTGTGTAATCCGAGGAGGGACCGGAGAGGTTCCAGCCAGCCTCGGAGGGCTGATGAGTGTGGCCCTGGGTGGGGCTTTGGTCAGACCCAGCAGGGACCTTCCAGTGACTGCAGACTCTCCAAGACCAACCAGGTTATTCTGTCATGGGGGGGCGGAATGCGTCCCCCTCCCCCTCCCCGGCAGTAAAACATACACAAATAATGTAAGGAACTGTCAAATTGCTGCCTTGTCATCATGGAGCACCAAAGCGGCCACCTAGGCCGGCCCTGCTCAATGGGCTTTTGGTCGGCGCCGAAGAGAGGCCCGCTTCCTCGCACCTCGCCTGGGGCCGCATAGTGAAGCACTCAGCTCGGGCTCGGGAAGGGAGACAGGCCAGCCACGGAGCTTCAGCCATGGTAGAGGTGAAGGGGCTGGCATCATGAGCACCACCACCCCGTGGGAAAATGAGGCCGAGGTCCACCGCCCAGAGGGCAGTCATCGTGATTGATGGCTTGGGGGTTGCTTCTGTGCTTTGCTGCTTTCAGGAGGCAGGCTGGGGGCGCGAAGGACCACGTCTCCTCTCCTCTCCTCCTTGCTGCTGCAGTTGGGAGTGATGGCATCCAGGGGCGCCTGCCTGCCTGCTTAGGGGCACCTCTGGTGCCCCTCAAGCATTGCACCCTCCTGCCATGCTTACCTTGCTTAGTGTGTTACACCGGCCCTGCCTTCAGCTCAGCACCCCCATCAGCTTAGCTTGATGCCCAACTGACACCACAGGACTATCTAAGGACCATCTTGCCCTGAGAGGAGGAGACAGAGAAGACAGATCCACCTGGTGGGCTTGCCCCCATCTAGGTCCCAGCATCTCAGGTGAGGTGGTTTCTCCCTTTCCCAGCTGTTACTCAAGAACAATCTTGCTCTGACTGGAGGAAAGTTCTAGTTTTCAAAATGATTTTCCTCCTTTGGGTTTGTATCACAGATATCGTTTTAATTGATGCTTACAGATTTTTATGTAAACTGCTTTGTGAGGTTTGCCTTAAAAGTAGTACATAAATATTTTAAATAAATAAAATAGTCCAAAGCCTTATAATTATTGTAGATTAAGGCTTGGGAACCTCTGGGCTGTGGACCTAATTAGGCCTACCAGCCTCCAATTTGGCCACAAGGCCCTTTCAATGAAGCCAAGCCCACCTGACCTACACCTGATGTCATGTGTGGGACAGGCAAAAGTGGGGCTTGGATGAAAGGGCCTTTGCAGGCCCCACCAATCAGCTGATTGCTGGTGCCTGCAAAGGCCCTTGCGCAGCACTTCCCAGCTGCTAACTATTTTATTTATTTATTTATTTAATTTAATTTATATACCGCCCTAAGCCCAAGGGCTCTCTGGGCGGTGTACATAAAATAAAGCAATCAGGAATATATAAATACAATAAAACAATAGAATCAAACCAACAAAGGTAAACAAAAATAATCAAACAGTAGCAAAATACAACAATACATATAATAATACGCATTAAAATGCCTGGGAATATAAAAAGGTTTTCACCTGGCGCCGAAAAGATAGCAGTGTTGGCGCCAGGCGCACCTCATTGGGGAGACCATTCCATAGTTCGGGAGCCACAACCGAAAAGGCCCTATTTCTAGTCACCACCCTCCGAGCTTCTCGATGGGATGGTACTCGGAGGAGGGCCTTAGATGTTGAGCGCAGTGTACGGATAGTTTCATATTGGGAGAGGCGCTCCACCAGGTATTGCGGTCCCATGCCGTGTAAGGCTTTATAGGTCAAAACCAGCACTTTGAATTTAGCCCGGAAACAAATAGGAAGCCAGTGCAGACGAGCCAGAACGGGTGTAATATGAGCGGACCTTCTTGTCCGCGTCAACAATTTGGCCGCTGCATTCTGGACTAACTGTAGTTTCCGAACTTCAAGGGCAGCCCAACGTAGAGCGCATTGCAGTAGTCCAATCTAGAAGTTACCAGAGCATGAACGACTGAGGCGAGGTCGTAACTGTCCAGATAGGGACGTAGCTGGGCTACCAATCGGAGATGGTAGAAAGCATTCCGTGCCACTGAGGCTACCTGAGCCTCAAGAGACAAGGAAGAGTCGATAAGAACTCCCAAGCTACGAACCTGTTCTTTCAAGGGGAGTGTAACCCCGTCCAGTACAGGGTGAACATCCACCATCTGGGCAGAGAAGGCACTCACTAACAGCGTCTCGGTCTTGTCTGGATTAAGCTTCAGTCTATTAGCTCCCATCCAATCCATTATCGCGGCCAGGCAACGGTTTAGTATGTTAACAGCCTCACCTGAGGAAGATGAAAAGGAGAAATAGAGTTGCGTGTCATCAGCGTACTGGTGACAACGCACTCCAAAACTCCTGATGACTGCACCCAGCGGCTTCATATAGATGTTGAAAAGCATGGGGGACAGTACCGATCCCTGTGGGACTCCACAATGGGGAGTCCAGGGTATCGAGCAGTGTTCCCCAAGCACTACCTTCTGTTGACGACCCACCAAGTAGGAGCGGAGCCACTGCCAAGCATTACCCCCAACTCCCAACTCCGTGAGCCTTCCCAGAAGGATACCATGGTCGATGGTATCAAAAGCAGCTGAGAGATCAAGGAGAATCAACAGGGTCACACTCCCCCTGTCCCTCTCCCGACAAAGGTCATCATACAGGACGACCAAGGCTGTTTCGGTACCAAACCCAGGCCTAAAACCGGATTGAAACGGTTGAAAGCTGACAGGCTTCTTGGGAAATGCTACACACATTTTTTGTCCGCTTAGTTTGATTTCATTGTGATGTCAGATGATTGACAGGTGGGCATCCTTGCCCACTTGTCAAACTTGACTTCCCGTGGATGAATGTGGCCAGATCCAATTCCCCACCCCTGTTGTAGCTGGTGGTAGAAGATCTAAATGGCAAATTACTGATTATTCTGCTCTTGCAGTTATAGAATTCCTTTCCTGGATGCCTACATACAGTATTCTCAAGCAGACAAAAAGCACAATAGCTGAACTGGTTCATTAGGGGGAAATGGAAAGCCATGCAGGGATAGTAAAACAAACATCAAACAATTTTAGCCTTTACTCTTTGATCTATTGGGGTCTGAGCCAAAGACTACAAACTCTAAAAGCTGTTGAATTGCCTGTTGATGGGGTTGACTCCAATTTATCTATTCTTTCCATGTTATTGGATCTCTGAGAACTCAGAATTATGCATTCAGCAGCTGAAACACAGCTATGGAACACGCTCTTGATGCAAATATTTAGGCAAAACTTAGATCTGGCAGGTTGAATACTGTGGGCAAATTTCACCAAGACTGTCTCATAGTTCACAACTCCCAGTGGATCATGTACTGTTTGGGAAAGAAGAAGCATGCTAGCCCATATGAAACATGTAAAGAAAAATAGTTTATGAGGAACTGGCAGATAAATGTACACATTTCACTTCAAGCTTTTTGTTTTGCATTATTGCATGGAAGGCATTTCTGTAAGGGAACATTTATGAAAATTGTGCATAGACTGCAAACTGTGATAATCATGCATGTGTATCTTTCATTCTGCCTTGCTTCATGCATTTGCCTCTTAACAAAGCTGTCTGTGGAATGAAGCCCCCCAGTAACTGTTGCAGCCAAGGCAGCTACTGCCTCTCCCTTTCATCTCTGTCCTTGCCTCCTCTTTAGACATTGAGAGAGCTATTGCCTCCCTTATGGCAGAAAGAAGCCTAGAGAGGATAAGGAGATTAAGCCATGTTGGAAATTTCCTTGCTCTTTCTAGCAATAAAAAATGACCAGGTGTAACACTACTGAGTGCCAGCAGCACCTAACCTCAATTGCAGGCTGAGGAAAGGAGTGATTTCAAGGAAGAGTTGTCAATAGTTGCTTTGAAGACTGGCAGCCACTACAGTTGTTTAGAGGCTTCATGATGCCTCATCAAGAGGCAAATATATGTGTCAAGCCAGGGAATGTATAGACATGCCAGTAACAGATCTGCAGCTGTAGCATGCATGTACATAGTGAAATATACATGTAAATTCCTCACACATATATTTCCACACTGGTTTCATGCTTTTTCTTACCTGAATGTGCCTTCTATGTATGAAAAATATAATATGAGAAATCTGGAATTGATAAGTATTCAAACTATATATTAGTACACATAAATAGATTTTATTAATGAATCTTTCTTGTCTCTAGTGATATAGGCTGGATGGATTTACTTTGTGGATTTACAGATGTGGCAAAAACCAATGATCAAACATATGCAAAATATGTGGCAGAAAATGATAAATGCTAGACAAATACTATGATGATAAAGTTGGTTATGGATATAACTACTTTCAAAAACAGAAACAGGAGAAGACTTGTCCAAGATGATACAAAGAAGGGCAATTAAGTATTAAGTGAAGCAAAGAACAATTTAGATGAATTTTAGAGAAAAAAACGTTTACTGCTGAATGTTCTTTCATGGCATGTTGTTGCAATCTCATCATTTTAATCATTTAAAACTAGAATTAGAACACTTGCTGCAGGAAACAATTCCTGATGACCTAGAAAAGAAAAACACAATTTAAATTCTAGAAACAGTATATTTTTGTTCTTGTTGCAAAGTGCACATAGGCTGCTTAAGAGTGCGGTCCTGTACATGTATGAGAAATATTTTATTTATTTATTTTCATATTTCATTCAATAAATTTCTAAATCACTCTTCATTAATTCAGATCCCAAGGCAGTTTACAGCACATACAATAAAATTCCATACAAGTGCTGAATTCAATGGGGCTTACACCCAGGTGTTTATAGGATTGCAACCTAAATCTGATTAACTTTATTTGCAGACGGTTGTAGTCATTTGGTTGGCTCCAGGCTTAGTCATATTTAGAGCAGACACACTGAAATCAATGAAACTCAAGTTCTTCTTTTTTAAGTTTGCCATTATTCTCAGGAAAATGATTGGATGTGTTTGATTATCTTTTAGATAGACAAGTGGGGTATAAACATTTTATTGTACTGTAAATTGCTTTGAGATTCCTCCAAGGAAACATTCATATATTAAATGAATGAATAAATGAAACTATTTATAAAAATAGACCCACAGAATATTGTGAAGCAGTTGTGTGGCACCAAAAGGGCATGTACTGTATTTCTTCCTTACATGTGGATAAAAATATGAGAATGATTGAATTTAAAACAAAATAGAATTTATCTTCATAGAAAAAATAGAATTCTGCACACATAGAATTTATCTACCAATCCCATTATCCCTGACCATTAGCCATATTAGCTGGGATTGGGAGTTGAATTGCAGTGGATAGTAGTCAATTCCAGTGCTACTCAGAGTAGACCCACTGAAGTTAAATAAGTTTCATTAATTTCAGTGGGTCTAGTCTGAGCAGGACTTAATTGAAAACAATCCAATGTTGGGAGGGCTACAGGTTCCGCATCCTTGGTCTAAGGCAGTGGTTCCCAAATGGACTATCTGAAAATTGTTGATGGTCTTGGTGGACCACTTAATGATTTTTCTTCCTTTTGTAGCAATTGTAATGTGCTGTGCTAGGTGCTGTATGATTTTTAATTGTATTTTAATCTTTCTTTAATGCTATATTTCTTATATTGTATTTTATTGTATCACAATTTGAATTCCATCAAATCAATATGACTATTTAATGTGGATATGCTGTAGACCACCTGAATGAAGCTCACAGTCCACTGCTGATCCATGGACCACAGTTTGGGAACTTCTGATCTCAGGGAATTTATCTACACCTGTTTCCTTTTACTTACCATCTTTGCGTGATACCTAAGATGATGATGATGATGATGATGAAGGATATGTTGACAAAATAGCTCCAATGTGGCTAGTATAGATTCTGGAGTAGGATTTGTGTTTGAGAATATTACATAGATCAGACAATATCTCCAGTTTAATATTATATCTTTGTGTTGTGCAAAATACAAATCTGTGATATCATAGCTGTCCAGTGCCAAAAGAGAGCCTGACATGATTGGCTTTATGAAAATATAGTTTCTTCAGTGGTTTCTGCCCCCTCTCCTCCAAAAACAGATTTTTTTTGGTAGCTTCTATATGTTTGACTGATATTTTAAATATAATGGGTAGCGGTATCCAACTAAATAGACCCACTAGTTCCTAAACTGTGGTTTGTGGTCTGAAAGCTTTTTTCAGATAGTCCATGGCATGTCTGCATTCATATTGATTTTTAATTGTATTTTAATCATTTCTTTTATTTCTTATATTGTATTTTATGGTGTTTTCAATTTTAATTCTATGGAATGCAAATTGTAATACAATTGTAATACAATTCAATATATGAAATAAAAGAAGCCATAAAAATAAAATTAAAATCATACAGAATCTAGCACAGTGCATTACAATTGCTAAAACAAGGAGAAAAATAATTAAGTGGTCCACCAAGACCAATGCCAATTTTCAAGTGCTCTGAGGAGAAAAACGTTTGGCAACTACTGCAGTAGTGCAAGGATTTCCACTTGCACAGTGGAACTGCCCCTTCCTCTCCACTCCCCCTGCATGCCTGTACCCTCCCCAAGTCTTCTCTTTGGTAAAACCCAGAACAGAGTTTGGGGGGCATGGGAGAGGAGAAAAAGGAGGGCAAGTTTCTTTGCAGAGCCAACAGTCCGTGCATTAGTGGATCTCCTTAGCTGGATCCCATTCAATGTCTGTATTTTGAATTCTGGATTTTAAGGGGTTTGTTGTTATCTATAGCAGTAATTTTGTGTGGTTAAAAATATGACCTTGGCTGCAGGCACATGCACACCCACCTAGGAGTAAGGCACATTGAACACAGTGGTATGCACCTCCAAGTAAATATGTGCATGGGACCAGCCTGTAAATATTTCATCCACACGCCAGGGTAATTCCACATGCTGGGCTCTGCTGCAAAACTAGAGACCCTCATACCATCATCCTTTACACAGGTAATAGTAGAGGACTGGGAAAAAATATTCAAATGTAAATGTGCAAAGATAACAGCAAAACAGTTGGGAAGTATTCTCTCTCTCTCTCTCTCTCTCTCTCTCTCTCTCTCTCTCTCTGTGTGTGTGTGTGTGTGTGTGTGTATGTATGCTTGCTTCCTGTCCAGCTCACAGTGACAGGTTTTCATTGGCTTCTAGTAAGCAAACATTGCATTCAAGATGCATTAGGTCATTTGAGGGCAAAGCATGTATTGTTAGCCACCCCTTTCATGTTTGAACAGCTAAGCTTAAATCCTGGTCCCAGTTTGCTTGGGTAACTATGGCTCAAGAAACAACAGAAATCTCTGGAACAGTTGATTTAGCTGCTGCCTGGCATAGCTCTGCCTCCCCACTCCCGCTGACTCACACCATGTGTGTTCAGTAAACTCTTGGAAACATATGGCAAGACGTGGGCAAGGTAGGTTGTGTTTGTACTGGACTTTAGTGGGGCAACTTTCATGGTTCACCCACCCACCCACTCACCTCCTGCCTGCCATCTTGCCAGGTATTTGTTTTAACATGCACAACATGAAATCAGTCCTGCAGTAGGACTCTATGGTAGATCAAGCGTGAGTTGACTATATAAACATGCATCTGCTTCTCCAGCAGTAAGTCCCCAAATGGGGCAATGTGGGATGGATCCAAAGCCCCATGACTCCCCTGAGGGCTTGATTTTTGAGCTCCTCTGTTGCAGTACCTTGGAGCTGGTGCAGCAAAAGAGAAGACAACACCTACCTTTAACTCTGGCTGTTGTGAGTAGCAAGAGTTTGGATGCAGAAGTGGCTCCATCACTCTGTTCCACCCCCACTACTTCCCAGCTAGAGTTAGGATTGCTCTGTCCCAGTATGATCTGGCACCCATTTATGTGGGAGAAAGCTCCATTGAACACTATAGGACTTACTTCTGAATAGGTATGTATCGATTGCACTGTTAGGGAGCACAGGGTTGCAACCTTAAGAGTCCAGTCCTACACATCCACTCAGGAGTGCACCCCACTGAGTTCAATGGGACTTACTCCCAGGAAAGCATGCATAGGGTTGCAACTTTATTTATTTCCTTATTTGATTTCTTACCCACCCTTTACCATAAGGTCCCAGGGTGGGTTACAACAATACAATATTTTTGTTATATGCTTTCAAGTCGATTACGACTTATGGTGACCCTATGAATCAGCGGCCTCCACTAGCATCTGTTATAAATCACATAAAAAAGAAAAGAGTTGCAACCATAAAACAAGAAAAGTGCAAAAACAAATGAGAGTTATAATACAGAATATTTGTTAATACGGGGACAATGCATACCCAATGATGTGTCATGCTGCACTGCTATAGAATCATAGACTTGGCTATCTGATACAGGAAATTCAGGGCTATAGAGCATCTGCAACAGATTGTTGTCCACCTTTTGCTTGAAGATGAGGGAGTGAGGGAGAGCCCACCACTCTTCTAGATAATTGGCTCCAGTGTCAAACTCCTCTTCCTGTCAAGCAGTTTCTCTTAATGCTCAACCAAAATGTACCCTCCTTTCAGCCCATTAGATCGCTAACATGGCGTGGCCCACATATGCCCACAGAAGCCTTCTTGGCACCCATATGATCCCCTCTTCTCTCCCTCCACCCACTAAGATTAGGCTTGAAAGAAGAAAGCTGTTGTAGCCAATAAACATGAGCCACACCCACCCCATACATTTAAAGCACATGGCTTCCCCAAAGAATCCTGGGAACTGTAGTTTGTTAAAGGTGTTGGGAATTGTAGCTCTGTAGGGGTAAACTACAGTTCCCAGGGTTCTTGGGAGGGGAGCCATGGCTGTTAAAGTGGTATAAATGTGCTTAAAAATGGATGGTGTTGATGTGACGCAGGTTGCAATGTGTGCATAGTTGTGGGGGGTGGGATGCCCACAACAGTTTCTCCAGTTTTCACATGTGCTCATGGGCCCAGAAAGGTTTGTAATGCCTGATCTAGTCCTATCGGGCAGCAGTGAAGAAGGTTTTGCTCTCTTCCATGTGACAGCCCTCTAAGTAGCTGGACAGCCATTTGTCAGGTATGCTTTAACTTGGATTCCTGCATTGAGCAGGGGGTTGGACTCGATGGCCTTATAGGCCCCTTCCAACTCTACTATTTTATGAGTCTTAGTATTTGAAGAGGGCTATAATGTTCCCTGCCTTAGTCTTCTCTTCTTCAAAATGATAAAAAGCTATAGCAGAACATTTCCTAAGATAACTCTTTACTAATTTTCTTCCTCTCACGGGGCTTACAAATGTCATACTTGATACTTGCAAAATGAGCCTGTTTGTATAAAGTCTGCTTAAAATAGAGTTCAGAAGCCTTATAGCAGGAAATCCCAAGGAAAGTGTCCCATGCCTTTTCTGAACAAAATGCTGGAATGATGTGACCTTGTCTTAAGAAAAAAGGAATAGGAACAGTATAATTCTGTTCAGAGGAAAAGAAAGATGACAGAATCAGATTAAAACCAGAGTCTCCTTTGGAACTGAAGCCAATACAAATAGGAAGGAGGAAAAATTGATTTAAAAAAATCAAATGGGTATGGTTTGACTATACCTTTTAGATAATAAACAAGGGAACAACTTAATGAAAAGGTAAAATTGCAAGAATGATAGGTTTTAAAATATGACAGGTAAGTAAGGGCCAAACTAATAATAATAATAATAAAATTTTATTTTTAGGCCGCCTATCTGGCCGAATGAACGGCCACTCTAGGCGGCGTACATAATTAAAAATACAACATATAATACAGTTTTAACATATAAAACAATTATAATCCACCAACCTACATCTATACACTGTAAACTAAAACTATCTAGGAGACCTGTATGCCTGCTGAAACAACCAAGTTTTCAATCCTTGGCGGAAACCTACCAGGGAGGGGGCATGGCGAAGGTCGTATGGCGGAGAGTTCCAGAGGGTGGGGGCCACAACTGAGAATGCCCTCTCTCTGGTCCGCACCAGCCTAGCTGTCTTAACTGGTGGGACCAAGAGAAGGTCTTGTGAGGCAGATCTCGTCAGGCGGCATATTTGGTGATGCTGGAGGCGCTCCTTTAGATAAACTGGACCGACACCATATAGGGCTTTAAAGGTTAACACCAACACCTTGAATTGGGCTTGGTACACAACTGGTAGCCAGTGCAGATCTTCCAGCACTGGGGTGATGTGATCACGGCGATGTCTGTTTTTAATCAACCGTGCCGCCGCATTCTGTACCAGTTGTAATTTCCGGACCGTCTTCGAGGGTAGCCCCACGTAGAGCGCATTACAGTAGTCTAAGCGAGAGGAGACCAGGGCATGCACCACCCGTGGGAGCAGATGGACCGGAAGGTAGGGTCGCAGCCTCTGTATCAGACGTAATTGATACCAAGCTGCCCGGCTCATCGCTGACACCTGAGCCTCCATGGACAGCTGGGAGTCAAGAATGACCCTGAGGCTGCGAACCTGGTCCTTCAGGGGCAATCTAACCCCGTTCAGCATCAGGTCAATATCTCCTATCCTTCTCTTATCACCCACAAGCAGTACCTCGGTCTTGTCGGGGTTCAGTTTCAGCCTGTTTCCTCCCAGCCATTCACTTACCGACTCCAGGCACTTGGAAATAATCTCCACAGCCAACTCCGGTGAGAACTTAAATGAGAGATAGAGCTGAGTGTCATCCGCATATTGGTGACACTGCAACCCAAATCTCCTGATGATGGCCCCCAGCAGCTTTACATAGATGTTAAACAGCATGGGAGAGAGGATAGAACCCTGTGGCACACCACAATTGAGAGGCCAAGGGTCTGAAACCTCCTCTCCCAATGCCACCCTCTGGTGCCTGTCAGAGAGATAGGAATGGAACCACCGTAGAACAGTGCCCCCAATTCCCATTCCCTCCAGGCGATCCAGGAGGATACCATGGTCAACGGTATCGAAAGCCGCTGAGAGATCTAGGAGGACGAGGAAGGAGTATTCTCCCCTATCCAACGCCCTCCTTAAATCATCCACCAGAGCGGCCAAGGCTGTTTCAGTTCCATATCCAGTCCTGAAGCCCGATTGGAATGGATCTAAGTAATCTGCTTCCTCCAAGTGTGTCTGTAGCTGTTTGGCCACCACACGTTCGATCACCTTGCCCAAGAATGGTAAATTAGAGACTGGGCGAAAGTTGTTGAAATCTTGGGGATCCAAGGAGGTTTTTTTCAAGATGGGCTTTATTACCGCCTCCTTGAGGGTGGATGGCAATGTACCCTCTTCCAAGGAAGCATTTACCACCGCCATGATCCCTTCGCTCAGTCTCTCTTT
Organism: Rhineura floridana; assembly: GCF_030035675.1. Lineage (NCBI taxonomy): Eukaryota > Metazoa > Chordata > Lepidosauria > Squamata > Rhineuridae > Rhineura > Rhineura floridana. Next base: position 44,666,401 of record NC_084489.1, read on the forward strand.
GCAGCCCACAATGAGCCACGTGGGGCAAGGGTCAAACAAACAAGTGGTCAGTCTCTCAGTAGAGAGCACCTTGTCCACTTCCTCAGAGGGAACAGGCTGAAACTGATCCCACCGGACTGGATCGATAAACTAGATAGGAATACAATTAATGGCAGGTGGTTTTTTTATGCAAATAGCAGAAGCGGGGAGGGGGGAGAAGAGCCTTGGGACTGTGGGGAAAGGGGATGTGTAGTGGGGTAGGAAAGTTGAAATCTTTCTCTCTCTGCCACAATCCCAACAGGCTTTCCAAAGCTTGTATTTGTATTTTGAACAAAGCCATCCTTGGTGATGAGAGGCTTCCCCTGAAATACAAAGAGCAGATTTGAAGAAGCAGTTTTGGTCAGGACCATGACATATCACTGTCACTTGTTGTCTTTTGCATTTCATTTCCCCCTGACCCCATTCCATCAAATCCTCCCCCCCTCCAAAAAAAGAGAAAAGTGTATATATGCTTGCCAATTTAGGATTCCCCTTCATGCATCTGGTGCAGTGGACTGTGATCCATGAAAGCTTACATCATATTAAATTTGTTAGTCTTCAAGGTGCCACAAGACTCTTTAAGGTGCTACAAGAATAATTACACTTTACTTGTCATGAAAGTAGTCATGGAAACACATGCTTATGGATTGCCAACAAACAACATGCTGGGTATACTGAAAAAGCAGCACATTTTGATTCTGACTTGAAAATTCTATTAATTTTTATTTTTAGCAGTAGCCCAGTTATAATTATTCTAACATCTCTATCTGCCCTTTTCCACTATGGAACACGAGGCAGCAACCACAGAATTCCTCAAGAGGCAGCTGGACAGCCATCTGTCGGGAATACTTTGATTTGGATTCCTGCATTGAGCAGGGGGTTGAACTTGATGGCCTTATAGGCCCCTTCCAACTCTACTATTCTATGAATTCTAGGGATATCATCCATAACCAGATCGATTACTTAGCTTCACCAACTCTAATGCAACGTGAGTCTTCTAAAGCATTGTTCAGTATACAAAGGCCTGGTTTGGACATCACATTAAACCATAGTTAAAATTAAACTATTAAACCATAGTTAAAATTAAACTAGTTAAAATTAAAATGCTAGAGCGTGCTGCTCAAATGTTCCCCACTATACTTCTATTTCACTTCTTCCTTTGGCATGCAGGGTGGAAACAAACCAGAAGCTGGCTCCATGTAAATAGTGAACCAACAGTTGAGGTTGGTTTTCCTCAAACAAAACACAAGTGATAAGTCAAGAACACACTTCGTAGCCAAGAATAAACTATGGTTTAGCATGATATCTGAACCATAAACAAAAAGCAAAGAAGCTCTTATCTCTTTTCCCAGTTTTTTCCTCCTCTAATTCACTCCATTATCAAATAAAAATGTCTAGAGTCTGGTCCAAATCTACATGAAATTCAGTCACATAATTCCCAAAGGTCTTCAGTGATCTCAAAATCGCCTCCTAACAGCACAAGCATAGGAACTGCTGAAAGTATGTAAATGTTGAAAGTATCTCTACATTTCATTGTGGTTTGCATTTGTTATTTTACTCCACCCCATATTTAAACTTTGTCTTTTCATGCTGTGACATTTTTAGGTTTGCAATCACTTTTGAATTTTTCTATTTTTAATATGATGCATTATAATTGGTAACGTACACAGACTAAATTTCCAACTAATTTAATTGTTTTCCTCTGCCCTTTCTATGTTTTTTTGGCTTCACAATGTTTGCTAGTGAATATAAAGTTCCAACATCACTGAAGGATTACACAAGTCTATTTTACTGCAGTGATATGTTTGCCAAGACTCCACGTTATCTTGCCAAGTGTGTGTCTTTGCAACAAAACAGACACATGTGTGGCTGTTTGAAAGTGATGTATGCATGCATCTTAAGATGGGGGTCTTACATTTTCCTTCACTGCTTTCCACATCTACAAAAAAAGAACTGAATAGATAATGTTTGTATGTTACCAGAAAATTCTCAAATATTCAGACACCTTCCTTCAGATAAGATCTGTTTATTTTAATAGGCCTAACCTAAACTAGAGTCAGGTAAGTTGTTGACTGCAGCCAATATAACAATTATCCCCTTTCAAAGGTGACTTGGGAACTTGGCTACCCTGTTGGATAGGGATTTTTTTCAGCTCCATGGAAGTCAGTGGGTAGATTTAGTTCACTCATTAGCCATCACCTTTAGAGACTAGTTGTGACTCTTTAGAGTCTAGGTGCAGAGAAGGGCAGCCACAATGAATAAGGGGATGGAACAGCTCCCCAACAAGGAAACTGTGCAGCATTTGGGGCCTCTTTGTTGAGAGAAAAAGCAAGTAAAAAGCAATATGCTAGAAGTGCATAAAACTATGCATGGCCTGAGAAAGTGGACAGAGAAAAGTTTTTCTCCATCTCTCATAACACTAGAACTCGTGGATATCCAATGAAGCTGAATGTCAGACAAAAGAAAGTACTTTTTCTCACCGCACATAGTTGAACTATGGAATTTGCTCCCACAAGAGGCAGTGATGGCCAAGTGATGGATGGCTTTAAAAGAAGACTAGATATTCATGGAGGATAAGGCTACTATTTATTTATTATGTTTATATACTGCCCCATAGACAAAGCTCTCTGGGCGGTTTACACCAATTAAAAACATTAAAAGCAAATATACAAATTTTAAAACGCAAAAAACAAATTTAAAACACAATTTAAACAATTTAAAAACAATTTAAAAACACATGCTAAAATGCCTGGGAGAAGAGGAAAGTCTTGACCTGGCGCTGAAAATATAACAGTGTTGGCGCCAGGCGCACCTTGTCAAAAGGTTCATGCCATAATTTAGGGGCCACCACTGAGAAGGTCCTCTCCCTTGTTGCCAGCATCCGGGTTTCCGTCGAAGTAGGCACCTGGAGGAGGGCCTTTGATGTTGAGCGTAGTGTACGGGTGGGTTTGTGTCAGGAGAGGCGTTCCATCAGGTATTGTGGTCCTAACCCATGTAAGGCTTAATAGGTTAAAACCAGCACCTTGTCTCAAGCTCAAAAACATACAGGCAGCCAATGCAAGTGCACCAGAATCGGTTTTCTAAGTTCGAACCATCTGGTCCCTGTTACCAATCTAGCCACTGCATTTTGCACAAGCTGCAGCTTCTGAACCATCTTCAGAGGCAGCCCCACGTAGAGCTCATTGCAGTAATCTAACTTGGAGGTTACCAGAGTATGGACAACCGAAGCCAGATTATCCCTGTCCAGATAGGGGCGTAGCTGGGCCACCAACCGAAGTTGGTAGAAGGCACTCCGTGCTATCTGAGCCTCAAGTGACAGAGATGGTTCTAGGAGAACCTCTAAGCTACGAACCTGCTCCTTCAGGGGGAGTGCGATCCCATCCAGGACAGGTTGGACATCCACCATCTGGTCAGAAGAACCACCCACTAGCAGCATCTCAGTCTTGTCCAGATTGAGCCTCAGTTTATTAGCCCTCATCCAGTCCATTGTCGCAGCCATACACTGGTTCAGCACATTGACAGCCTCACCTGAAGAAGATGAAAAGGAGAAATAGAGCTGTGTATCATCAGCATACTGATGGCAACGCACTCCAAAGCTCTGGATGACCGCACCCAACGGTTTCATGTAGATGTTGAACAGCATGGGGGACAGAGCTGACCCCTGTGGAACCCCATACTGGAGAGTCTAGGGTGCTGAGCACAACCTTCTGGAGCCAACCCACCAAGTAAGAGAGGAACCGCCGCCATGCAGTCCCTCCCACTCCCAGCTCAGCCAGTCACCCAGCAGGATACCATGGTCGATGGTATTGAAAGCCGCTGAGAGATCAAGGAGAATCAACAGAGTCGTACTCCCCCTGTCTCTCTCATGACAGAGGTCATCATACAGGGCGACCAAGGCTGTTTCCCTGCCAAAACGAGGCCTGAAACCCAACTGAAATGGATCCAGATAATTGGTCTCATCCAAGAGTGTCTGGAGCTGGCCTGCCACCACTCATTTAAGGACCTTGCCCAGGAATGGAACATTTGCTACGGGCCTATAGATATTAATTTTTTCTGGGTCCAGGGAGGGTCTCTTCAGGCAGCCAGGGACCACCCTCTCTCGTAGAGAGGCATTAATCACTTCCCTGGCCCAGCCGGCTGTTCCATCCCTGCTAGCTTTTATTAGCCAAGAAAGGCAAGGATCTAGCACAGAAGTGGTTGCACGGACCTGTCCAAGCACCTTGTCAACGTCCTCAAGCTGTACCAACTGAAACTCATCCAAGAAATTGGGACAAGGCTGTGATTCACCTGCTATAACACTGGAGTCTAAGCGCTGGTGGATGCTAAAGATTTTATCCTGGAAGTGTCTAGCAAATTCACTACAGCAGGCCCCAGATGGTTTTACCATGTCCTTGGGACCAGTGTGTAATAGCCCCAAGACAATTCTGAAGCGCTCCGCTGGGCGGCAGATTGATGATTTGATAGTGGCAGCAAAATATTGTTTTTTGCTTCCCTCACTGCCCCTAAATACAGCTTACCATAGGCACTTACCAGTGTGTAATTGTATCCACCAGGAGTTAGTCTCCATCTGCACTCAAGCCATCTCCTATAATGTTTCATCTCTCTCAGCTCTGGGGTATACCATGGAGCCGTACGAGCTCTACACAGGAGAGAGCAGTCAGGAACAATCATGTCAACCACCCGGGTCATTTCTGTATTCCACAGTTCAACCAGGGTTTCGACAGGGTGCCAGCCCTATCAACCAGAAAGCTCCCCAGAGCCCTTTGGAAACCATCCGGATCCATTAGTGTTTGGGGGCAGACCAACAATAGATCCCCCACCCTTGCAGAGGGGAAAAGCCGCTGTAAGTCTAAATTTCAGCAAACAGTGATCTGTCCATAACAGAGGGACTGATGTAAGGCCCCCCACGTTCAGATCACCATCTCCATGTCCAGTTGCAAACACCAAGTCTAGAGTATGCCCTGCTACATGTTTTGGGCCAATAGCATGTTGGGACATTTCCATGGTTGTCATGGAAACCATGAAATCCTGAGCCGCTCTGGATAAGGTGGCCTCGGCATGGATGTTGACATCCCCCAGAACCAACAGTCTGGGGGATCTTTACATCAGAGACCACCTCTGTCAACTCAGCTAGGGAGTCTGTTGGGCAGTGGGGTGGGCAGTACACTAACAGAATCCCCAGTCTGTCCCTCTGACCCAACACAAGGTGCAAACACTCCAGACGAGTAGTCTCATGGACAGGGTGTTTGCAGAGGGAGATGGAGCTCCTATAGATCACAACAATCCCCCTCCCCAACCCTCAGGTCTACCCTGATGCTGAACCAGGTACCCTGGCGGCCATATCTGGGAGACACTGACTCCTCCCTGCTCACCCACCCAAATCTCGGTTATACATGCCAGATTGGCTGCTTCATCCACAATTAAATCATGAGTGAGATCTTATTATGCACCGATGTGGCGTTTAGGAGCAGCATCCGGAGGTCTGAGAGCTGGCTGATAGGGCAACCAACAAACCTGCAGGTGTGGGGAGGACCGGAACAAGGCACAGTCGTTAACTGCCTGGGCCATGTTCCCCGTACCTGACAAGTCCTCCTCACAACACCATATATCCCTCTACCTATCACTACACTAATTGGGGGCCCCTCAAGTCTCCCCACTTGGCTCTGAGTCCTCTCTCCCAGGCACATATCTCAAGACCCGCAAGTCCCACAAAAAGCCAGGGAATCTACAAAGCAGGAGCCACCGCAGCAATCCAGCTTATGTATCGCCTCCAGGGAAGGGACAGGTGGACAAAATCAGCAACAGCTGGCTGAGTACCTGGGGGCCTGCTGGTCCTGCAAGGCATGGGAACCTGCAGCACAGAAGTCCAACAGGGAGACGGGGGTGGTGGTAGCCGGGCGGCCGGCTGGCCGGCCGGCTGGCCGGGCGGCCGGCCGGCAGGCAGGCAGGCCGGCAGGCAGGCAGGCCGGCAGGCCGGCAGGCCGGCAGGCAGGCAGCTCTCCCTCTTCCCTGGGCAATGGTAGTCCCCTTCTTCCTGCAGGCACTGGGTCTCCCAAGCCACCTCAGCCAGCCAGCTTATGTATCCCCTCCAGGGAAGGGACAGGTGGATGAAATCAGCAACAGCTGGCTGAGTACCTGGGGCCTGGTCCTGCAAGGCGTGGCAACCTGCAGCACAGAAGTCCAACGGAGAGAGGGCAGTGGTGGTAGCCAAGCAGCAGGAGCAAGCAAGCAGGCAGGCAGGCAGGCAGGCAGGCAGGCAGGCAGACAGCTGCAGCAAATGGCTCTCCTTCTTTCCTGGGCAGTGGTAGTCCCCTTCTTCCTGTAGGCACTGGGTCTTGCCACAATGGTTGCAGGCAGTATGTTTCTGAATACCAGTTTTTGGAAACTGCAGGAAGGGAGAGTCCTCTTGTGCTCATGTCCTTCTTGTGGGCTTCTTATAGGCATCTAGTTGGCAACTATAAGAACAGGAAGCTGGACTAGATGGGCCACTGGCCTGATCTAGCAGGCTCTTCTTATCTTCATTCATTCATAATTCATTGGCAATCACTCGTGGCCGAGTAAAGACCTTCCAAGATAAGGTCTTTGCTTGAATTTGTTTTATGTGGGGAGATCGGCGCACGACGATCAACACACAATCTTGACAGAAAAAGGCTTTGATCCAATGGCATGGATACCACAACGAATGGAAGTCTTTTATCTGCTGCAGATTTCATCCACCTTCACAGCCATTGTAAAGTACACATTGTTATCCTCTGCCTGTTCTCCTGTTGAGGACTTTCTTGGATTGTTCTTTGTCTGGTTCCTCTCCCTTGACCTTACCGCCAAGGGTGACCCTGCTGGGAGTACATGACTCCCGACAGCATCGCTCACAGGGTTCATTGGAACACGCAAGCCCACCCACCACTACAAGGTGACGATCCAGCGAGGATCTTATTATACACCTCACATGAAAGGGTACAAAAGTGAACTCCTGAGCAAACCAAATTTAATAATACATGGGACAGATAAGATAAGCTTCTTAACTTTTGTAGCCAATGTCTGTAGATTTTGGAATGTTAGAGGCAGGTCGTATGTCTCTTAGTTTCAGTAGCTAACTGCAAAATATTATAAAAGTCTACTCAGAAGCAAGTCCCATTGAGTGCAATGAGACATACAGATAAAGTATACACATTTGCTTTAGCTTTAATAATATCTAAGAATGTTATCCTTGATTCACAAACAACACAAGCCTTGGTGATTCGTAAACCCCATCTCCAATATTAGGCAAGTATTATAGCTCCTTATTCTGGGAGGCCAGCTATTGCAAATTAATTTAGAATTCTCAAGGGGGGGGAACAAGGTTTTTTTCATACTCCAATGTTACTTATAATTCCAGCTCTCCCTCACCTGGGAGTATTGTCTCATCACTAGCTTTGATATGTATGATATTGTTTGAATTGGCCAACAACCATTAATATTTATGGCTGTAAGAGTGCTTATTGTTGTTGTTGTTATTTATTAAATACTATCAAAATTCTATCCCTGAGAGTGGTGGTGGAAATCAAATAGTATTTAAGTAATTTCTATGAGCATTAAAGAACCTAGCAGAAAGGCATGTCATGAACTATTAATAATAGCACTATTGTTTCTAAAGAAGTTCTGGCAAGGAAGAGAGATGAATGATTTCTTTTTTTATAAAACACACACACACACACACACACAACTTCCCTCTCCAGGCATTTAACTTTTGAATCAGCAGTCAGCAATCATGAAACAAATCATTCAGAACTGACATCAGAGGCAGCTTCAGTGCTTAATGTCAGCAGATGACAGTGACAGGCAAGACAGACATCAGAGATGGTTCTCATCAAATGAGTTTTAAGATCTATATTGGATTCTCTAAATATAGGCCTGCTGAATTAGTCATCTCCCTCTCTGTATGGAAATACTTTCTTCTCCTTGATACTTTCCTGTTTTAATTTTGGCGGCAGGTTTGGGGTGACAGGAATAAACTGCTGTCGTCCTGACATTTATATCATGAGCAGCAGCTTCAAGTCGTTTCTGTCTGGAACATTATAGGCTGTCATTTGAAAGTCTACAGAACCCAGGCAAGACTTGTGTGGTTTAATTTGACCATAAGATTTGCATCCCAAGTTCATTTAGCACTCAGAGGCACTGGCTTCACCAATGGCAAGGAGCTATAGGAGCCATACCCTCTTCACCTAGAGTAGACAGATCCAGTGTAACATCGCAGCAGGCCAGCCATTCATTGCCAGATGACTCACAGCTTGTGGCCTTTGCAGTGCTAATTTGTACCCTACATCATTCTGAAGCATCAGGAGAATACTAAAAATGTCAGGGGGGGGGAGAGATGAACTATGGTGTATAGTTTTATTTCTAAAGTACAACTTTTAATCTGACATTGTAATATGTGAAACGATTAATATGCCAAAGATAAATGACTAGATAAAAGGTAATGCCTTTAAAAAAATGATTTCATTAAAAAACGGATCTCCCTGCCAAAATTCACTGTAGCTAGTTTTCCACAATATGTCAAAAAGTATCAGACAATCAGGCGTCAGTATGATTAATATCACCACCATTTCTTTTTTTCCTCTAATTGACCTCTGGGAGCTCTGGCCTGGGATGGATAAGCTTGCCATTCCAGCATGTTGACGGAAATGTTTGTAAACATATGACATCCTTTTCTCCATTAGCTTGTCTCCGTCAGACATCTTGAACTATTATACAAGAATGATTAGTGTGAGTAATCACTGAATGCTGCTCTCCTGTTTTGATTTAACCCTTACCAAATCTCAGTGGGACAATAAAATTAGCATTGGGCTGCAGATGGGAGCTAAAAACTAATTAAACAATTATTTTGCATGTCAAAACTTTCAGGAAACTGCTCAAGATCAATCCACTATAGCAGCTGAGCTCTCAGTTTGGTAGGATCTATTTATTTATTTCTCAAAATTTATATACCACCATATTGCTTGATTGTAAAAAAAACCTCTAAGCGGTTTACAGGAAATATTAAAATTATCAGTTAAAACAGTTTAAAAACAAGTAATCATAAACATTTAAAAGACAATTAAAATCAACAGTAAATGAAAAGAGATTATAACACATCAATGTCTACATATCTGGATAGGCTTGCCTAAACAGAGATGTTTTCAGCAGGCACCAAATAGAATACAGAGAAGCTGCCTGCCTGATGTCAGTAGGCCAAGTGGTTTAACAATCAATCCATCTTCCCATGGAACTCTGGAAACAGTAGCTCTGTAAGGGGAATGGGGGTCTCCTAACCACTCTCGGCACCCTTCACAAACTACAGTTTCCAGGATTCTTTGGAGGAAGCCATGACTGTTTAAAGTGGAATGATACTGCTTTAAATGTATGGTGCAGACGTGGCCCGACTGACAAAATCTGAGAAAGCACAAAGCAACTCAGAATGTACTCTTTTCTCTCATTTTCACACTGTTGCTAGAATTTGGCTCCTAACTAAATTAAGTCTAACTCCTAACTAAATTAAGTCACAGGCGTACTAAAGAACGATAAGGAGATTGCAGAGAAGCTAAATGAATTCTTTGCATCTGTCTTCACAGTGGAAGATATAGGGCAGATCCCTGAACCTGAACTAACATTTGCAGGAAGGGATTCTGAGGAACTGAGACAAATAGTGGTAACGAGAGAGGAAGTTCTAGGCTTAATGGACAATATAAAAACTGACAAATCACCGGGCCCGGATGGCATCCACCCGAGAGTTCTCAAAGAACTCAAAGGTGAAATTGCTGATCTGCTAACTAAAATATGTAACTTGTCCCTTGGGTCCTCCTCCATGCCTGAGGATTGGAAAGTGGCAAATGTAACGCCAATATTCAAAAAGGGATCCAGAGGGGATCCCGGAAATTACAGGCCAGTTAGCTTAACTTCTGTCCCTGGAAAACTGGTAGAAAGTATGATTAAAGCTAGATTAACTAAGCACATAGAAGAACAAGCCTTGCTGAAGCAGAGCCAGCATGGCTTCTGCAAGGGAAAGTCCTGTCTCAGTAACCTATTAGAATTCTTTGAGAGTGTCAACAAGCATATAGATAGAGGTGATCCAGTGGACATAGTGTACTTAGACTTTCAAAAAGCATTTGACAAGGTACCTCACCAAAGACTTCTGAGGAAGCTTAGCAGTCATGGAATAAGAGGAGAGGTCCTCTTGTGGATAAGGGATTGGTTAAGAAGCAGAAAGCAGAGAGTAGGAATAAATGGACAGTTCTCCCAATGGAGGGCTGTAGAAAGTGGAATCCCTCAAGGATCGGTATTGGGACCTGTACTTTTCAACTTGTTCATTAATGACCTAGAATTAGGAGTGAGCAGTGAAGTGGCCAAGTTTGCTGACGACACTAAATTGTTCAGGGTTGTTAAAACAAAAAGGGATTGTGAAGAGCTCCAAAAAGATCTCTCCAAACTGAGTGAATGGGCAGAAAAATGGCAAATGCAATTCAATATAAACAAGTGTAAAATTATGCATATTGGAGCAAAAAATCTGAATTTCACATATACACTCATGGGGTCTGAACTGGCGGTGACCCACCAGGAGAGAGACCTCGGGGTTGTAGTGGACAGCACAATGAAAATGTCAACCCAGTGTGTGGCAGCTGTGAAAAAGGCAAATTCCATGCTAGCGATAATTAGGAAAGGTATTGAAAATAAAACAGCCGATATCATAATGCCTTTGTATAAATCTATGGTGCGGCCGCATTTGAAATACTGTGTACAGTTCTGGTCGCCTCATCTCAAAAAGGATATTATAGAGTTGGAAAAGGTTCAGAGGAGGGCAACCAGAATGATCAAGGGGATGGAGCGACTCCCTTACGAGGAAAGGTTGCAGCATTTGGGGCTTTTTAGTTTAGAGAAAAGGCGGGTCAGAGGAGACATGATAGAAGTGTATAAAATTATGCATGGCATTGAGAAAGTGGATAGAGAAAAGTTCTTCTCCCTCTCTCATAATACTAGAACTCGTGGACATTCAAAGAAGCTGAATGTTGGAAGATTCAGGACAGACAAAAGGAAGTACTTCTTTACTCAGCGCATAGTTAAACTATGGAATTTGCTCCCACAAGATGCAGTAATGGCCACCAGCTTGGATGGCTTTAAAAGAAGATTAGACAAATTCATGGAGGACAGGGCTATCAATGGCTACTAGCCATGATGGCTGTGCTGTGCCACCCTAGTCAGAGGCAGCATGCTTCTGAAAACCAGTTGCCGGAAGCCTCAGGAGGGGAGAGTGTTCTTGCACTCGGGTCCTGCTTGCGGGCTTCCCCCAGGCCCCTGGTTGGCCACTGTGAGAACAGGATGCTGGACTAGATGGGCCACTGGCCTGATCCAGCAGGCTCTTCTTATGTTCTTATGTTCTTAAATGCTGTTATCATTGTCCTCATGATCTAACTCACTGTTAAAGGCTCCACAATTTTGGTTCAAGAAAGGGCTATAAAGTGGGAGCAGTCAACAATGGACAAGTTCTCTTTTGCCTCAGGAGGAACTAAACTCTTTTTTTTTCATTCTCCCCTCCCCCATTTTTTCATGTCCTTACTTGGTCTTATTTCACTTCCTTTGTGGTGACATTGCAATAGATCTATGACAGCGGTCCTTGGTAAAGGCTGCCTATGTACAATTCAGCTTCAGATTTGTCAGTAAAAAGGAAGAGCAAAAAAACAGTTACATTTACCAAAAAAACAATTTGGAGGCTTCCAATTTGATGAAACTTCCTTCTTTTGCCTTCTCTCTCTCTTGAAGGGTCTAATTACGGTGAAGAATCGTTCCTTGTCTTATATTTCCGCGGGGGAAAATTAAATTAACTGCTCTGAGGGCAAAATATTCTATTTCTACTGGGGGCAAAAAGTTGAATGGAACCATCTCACTGCTAATCCTTCATTTAACAGTAGTAATAAATCTGGGTTTTATAGTTCCTTCCCAGAGAGACAAAAAAATGTCAAAAGATGGTAATGATGATTAGTATTAGTATTATTCATTTAATTTATTACCCACCCCTCACCCCAACGTCTCGGGGCAGGTTACAACAGTTTGAAATACATAATTAAAAACAATTAAAAACAACTTCTAATCACATCACAAAAATTATGACTTAAACCATTTTAAAAATTAGCTGGGTAACCTGGGAGGAACACATTTCAAACTCTTTTTCCTCTTTGTTGGCTCAAAGGCCAAATGGGCTAGTAGCATGAACAAAATAATCTGTTGTCATGAAAAATCCCCCCCCCATATGTTCTTTTTCTCACAAACATGTTAGGGTTGAAAAAGCCTAAAGGGAATCTATAGTTCAAGCTGCTGAACAGTTCAAGCCATTTAACAGAGCAGCCATGATCATCTTATTCATTTTTTTAACATTCATATCCCACCTTCCCATAAAATGATATATCCAAGGTAGCTAACGGATACATAAATAGAAATCAAATATATCAAATGATCAAGAAATAAAAAATACTAAACGTAATGTCACAAAATAAGTCTAAGAGCAGCAGCAGCAATCAAAAACCTCTATTAACAGGCCATACTTAAATGTTCCTGCTAGGAAAGATAAATATTGGCTGCTCAGTAAAAGCTGAGCAGAACATAAGGGTATAAGAAGTAACTTGCTAGATCAGACCAAAATTCTATCTCATCTAGCATCCTTTTTCCTATTGTGACACCAGATGATTCTGGGAAACCTGCAAGCAGGACGTGACTGTAACAGTCCTCTTCTGTTGCTGATCCTCAGCAACTTGTAGTCAGTGGTATACTACTGTGGAACATGAAGGTTCCACATAGTAGGGGCTGCACACCAGATTCAGCCAAACCCCAAACTGAATAGAGCCAATTCAGGTAGTTCCAGGCTTCGACCAAATCAGATCAAGACTCCCCTGAATCACACTAGGTTGGGTCAAGCTGCCCAGAGCTGTCAGAGGGTGAAGCTAGCATCTTTCACCAGCATCTTTCCCAGAGTATAATTTTGTTCAGTTTAAAATAATGTGGATATTTCCTTACCTTTATTATTTGTCTAATACAGCGTTACCCAACCTTTTTCGACCCAATGCCCCCTTGCAAAATCTTTTTGTGCCCAACACCCCCCTCAGATTAAGTATATGTAAATGCTTCCTATTCATCCCTTAAAATATGAGTAATGCATAAAAGGTATTTTCAATGATTATTACTGCTCGTTTTTATCATGCCTTTTTATTGCACTTAGATTACACATTGAATTCTTAGTATGATTTATTAATAAACATACATAGTTATAGAAAAGTAAATAAAATGAGATTTATTATAAAATACTAGTGTGATCCTTGAGCTTGAAGAGTTTTGGCTAACTGCACAATATCTGGAGTATATAAATCCATAAAATACACGCAAGAAACAAATTGCAGGTATAGGAGTTGGTTCTTATTTCACAAATCCTAAAAACATAAGCAAAAACTAATTAAGTCCACACAGTATGAACCAAGAGAATACACGGTGTTACTTAACAACAAACTCATTCAGTTTACCGGCATTGTTGCGTTAAACAAGTTCATTTAAACTTCACAGAAACAACGGGTAGCGAGTGTGTCCCATTCCTGAAGAAAACCAGCGAATAACTGACTGTCTGCTTCACCCGTATGCACATGGCACTCATCTGTTGGAAGAATGCGCCCTCCACCAATACACCCAGCTTATCAAACACTCTCTCGTGACTGGTTCCAACGCCCCTCAAGACAGCATCGGAACATTACCTAGTGCCGGGGCGTGGCTAATATCCCCATTCCTTGATATGACACTGGCCGCTATTCAGAATTTCTTTACTAAAGAGGACACACTATTTATAGTGTTATTTCCATGAATTGAGACTATTAAATACATTCTAACTGGGGACAAAACAGTTTAAAAATTAATGATTTGTGTATTAAATAAAATTAAACTTAAATGCTTCAACTGTCGCATCAGACCGCCAAATGTCAACAGCCCCCTAATGAACCCAAACACCCCCTAAAGTTTGTAGTCATGCCAACGCCCCCCTGAAAGGCTGTAATGCCCCCCAGGGGGGCACTACCGCCCACATTGGGAATCGCTGGTCTAATAGCTAGATATTTTCTTTGTTTCTAAGCTACATTTACAAAAGAGAGTGCATAAACTCTTGTTTAAAATAAATAATACCTAACACATTAATTATCTCGATATATTTGCAAATTAAACAGTGTTGCTTTTCAGTTAGGAATGAATCTGTCAATAACAATTTCTCTGTTTCTCATTTTTCTACTCTTAAGATCAATTCCTCTTATTTTTATATCCATTTGTGATTTTTTTCTTAAGAGTCTGCCCAAAAATTACTATACATTTTCATGTGCATTTATCTAAATGTATGCATTTTGTATGCTATTTTGCCTAATATACACATCTTAAAGCAATTTCCCCAGCTATACAGCATTTTTGTACATTATTTTCACTACTACACACTTTCCCCTAGTAAATGCATTTTTTTACTTGAAGACCTGCATTGCAAAATTCAGAGAAGTGTGAATTCGAAGAATAGTTTCATTTTAGTCAATGCATTGGTTTAGGAAGTGTGAATTAAGTAGGTTCACATTAAAATGCAAGCTGACAAATTTCTCCCCTATCCCTACTCTAGGCATCCCTTTTAACTTTAAGAAGCAGGCTGAGCTGTTCAGATTGTAGAACTGGAAGATACAAATGTCTAACCCAGGGTGGAAAACCTTTTACAGCCCAAGGACTACATTCACTTCTGGGCAACCTTTAGAGGTTGGCACATGCCAGCAGTGGGTGGGGCCAAAGGCAAAAGTGGGTGGAGCAACAAATGTAAACTGTACCTTTGTACAGTAGGCTAGTTCCTTCACATGCTCCCACACTCCTTTCTGTCCTCCATCCGGGGAAGCCAGAGGCATTATCAGAGTTCAAGGGCAAATTCCAGCCAGGCAAAAGCACTTACAGAAGGTGTAAAGCAAGGCTAGTGAGGGGTGTGGGTTGAGGGAGGGCGGGGGAAAAAGCCCCCAAGATGCCGGAGACAAAGAAATGTGAGTAAAAAATTCCAAATTGATTTATTGAGAGAATGAGCCCAACGCGTTTCAGCCACATAAAACTCGGCCTTTGTCAGGGGCAAATGTGAAATCTGTATCCAAAGTCGTCTTTTAAACAAATTGTACAAATATTGTAAAAAGCTTTCATGCAGAATTAGTCTAAAGCTTTTTGCAATGTTTGTACAATTTGTTTAAAAGATGACTTTGGATACAGATTTCACGTTTGCCCCTGACGAAGGCCGAGTTTTATGTGGCCAAAATGTGTTGGGCTCATTCTCTCAATAAATCGATTTGGAATTTTTTACTCACGTTTCTTTGTCTCCAGCATCTTGGGGTTTCCCCCGCCCTCATCTCTGCCTTTTTGGATGCCAGCCACCTGGGCTACCTGGTGAGGGGTGTGGCCTGGCAAGAGAGGGGAGTGTCTAGGGAGAGTCCTAAAGACTACATCAAGGGGCCTGGAGGGTTGCATTTGGCCCCCAGGGCAGATGTTCCCTACTCTAGGTCTAACTCCTTGCTTTCGTTGTAGGACTACATCCATGGTGGCTGGCACCCATTGGGACTGGTGGGGCGGAAGACAGGGAGACCTACAATAGGTGGAACCAGAGCCAATCACAGGCAATGCCACCCACTAGACTGGTTGTAAGTAAGAAGGCAGACAGTTGGGGGACAGACTGAAGTTGGTGGGGCCATGTCCTGTTTGCCCTAATGAACCAGCCTCCACTGGACTGTCCACATGCCAGCCCCTCCACAAATCAGTGGGTACAATCCTTATTTGTTGTGGCACTATCAGAGAACTGACAGTAGCAAGAGACTCAAACCACGTACTGTTTCCTCATTTACCTCAGAAACATTGTGGTGCGCTTTCTACATGATGCTGGGTGACCTGATTCTCAGACAGGAACTAAGGTAGGCTCCTTGACAGACTCAAGATTTTTTTTTAATTGCTTAACATTTTACCTTTGCTAATGTTCATGTTAGCACTCACTTTGGGGTTCAAACTTTTAATGACTGTGTTAGTGTCAATTTGAGCCAACAGATTCAGCTAATTTCTTTTGACACCACAGATATGTCAGTAAGTTAGCAAGCTTTTTATGTAGAAAACCAGCAAGACAATCATCTAAACAATCTAAACAAACACAGCTGCAAAGCTAACATTTTGCAGTTATTCTTTTTTTCTTGAAAAGAAAAATTGTGAAATGTTTTTGATGTATTCATGTTACAAAGACCAGACTGCAAACGTTTGCCTTCTTTTTTGTTCTATAAAAAAAGTAGTAAACTGACCTTTTCTATTGCTCTTGTGAAAGCCAGGAATTTTTAGAAAAACAATTATAAATGCTAGGATGATGTGATGAACTTTATATGTGCTTTGAAAAGAAAATGTGTAGGAGTTAATGCCCTTTTCAAACATTTTTCCAAGAAGGGGAAGAAAAATAATTTCTGCTGAGAATCTACAAGAAAGAAAGGTTAGTTTAGCCAAAAATACTTAACTGCCTGCCATTCATCTGCAAGCAGTATTATTGGCATGGGTGAGCTAAAACCACGCTCCAATCATACATAAGTTCCTAGATCACTATTTTTAAAGAAAATTTATTAATTATTATTTATTTATTATTTGATTTATATCCTGCCCTTCCTCCCAGCAGGAGCCCAGGGCGGCAAACAAAAGCACTAAAAACACTTTAAAACATCATAAAACAGACTTTAAAATACATTAAAACAAAACATCTTTAAAAACATTTTCAAAAAGCTTTCAAGACATCTTTTTTTAAAAAGGTTTAAAATATATTGGGTTTTTTTAAAAAAGTTTTAAAAACATATTAAAAAGCAATTCCAGCACAGAGGCAGACTGGGATAAAGTCTCAACTTAAAAGGCTTGTTGAAAGAGGAAAGTCTTCAATAGGCGCCAAAAAGATAACAGAGATGGTGCCTGTCTAATATTTAAGGGAAGGGAATTCCACAGGGTAGGTGCCGCCACACTAAAGATCTGTTTCCTATGCTGTGTGGAACGGACCTCCTGATAAGATAGTATCTGCAGGCTCGTTCTACTTGCGTGAGGAAGGTGTCACAGAACGGGAATGAGTGCCCCTGTGAGTGCACCTCCTAGTCGGAAAATAGAGGACCAGATGAGCCTGCCAGCACAGATGTCTGTGTGTCTAGGCTGAAGGTGGCAGTGGCACCTCATAGAGATCCTCCTCCTCTAGAGAGGTGCATGCAGCAGCTGGGGTGAAGAGGGGGGTAGAGGGGAGGAGAAGGGGCTGGCCAACATTCCCTCTGTTGTAACTGGAGCTAAGGGGGAGGAGCTGTTACTGCCAAAAGTTCTGAAGCCTTCTGCTTCAATACCTTGTTGCAAGTTAGTAGGATCCTCCCTTGTGTCTCATCCTGTATCTTCTTTTTCTTCTGCATCATCACTCCAGGAATGTACCATGGGGCTTATGACAGGTGGGGCCGCAGCAGAGTCCTCCCCCCCCCTTCGTGGCACTTCTCTTTGCTAGCAGAGAGGTACCAATGCACCATCCTACCTCCCCATCGCCATACAAACTGGGGGGAGTAAGGAGTGTGCTTTAAATTAACTGCCAGTAACTTAAACTCCAAACATTTTCATTGACAAAGATCTAGTGACTTCAGAATCTTTACATATCTGGTGTCAATTAGGGATGGGTAACTCTGTCTGTTTCTAGTCCATATTACATTGACGTGTTCACTCATAAATCCATTTCATCCTATTTCCATATTAATCTGAGATTATTACTTTGTTTTACTCCACACCAAAAATCACATTTAAATACATACTTTTAAACTTAACTTCTATCAAATACACTTTTCTAAATGAATTTGAATAATAAATATATTTTGATATATTTAAATAGCCAAGAGCTGTGACCCAACTTTTGGAGAAGTGCAAAACCTCAGGTCTGTATCAGTATTTGCAAAGATTGAATTCCACTATGCTGATCTTATGAACCTACTAACAGTGGGATTCCACATATTCAGTGTCCTGCATTCCAGACATTTGTCTAATGTTCTGTCAGTTTCACTAACTATATGTTGCCTCCCACTGCACACTATCCAATTTATAGCAACTAGTTTCTTCACAAAATAAGCACATGGCCGTACTATGTACCAGTAGCTGAACTATCAACAGCTAGGAACTGCCTAGAACAGGGTAGGCAATGTAATACCTACCCTTTCCTCTATCCTTCACAGACATGCACTGCTGCTATATGCTAACTGATCCAGGGAGAAAGCTTTAATGGGGTGGATGGGTGGGTGGCTCTTGCTCAATTGGACTACCAGCTGATTAGACACTTGTGGAGCTCAGACACACTATAACATTTGTGGTAGGTGATGTCTCCAGACAAAGGCTGTGGACAGAAGTCAGCTGAAGCTGCTGGGCTGGAAGAAGCTTGACCATGGTAGCAATATTGTCAAAGTTAAGGCAGAGAAAGATCAACTTGTATAGGACACCATTAAAGACCAGATTTCTTTGACATTCCTAGATAACAGAACCAGGCTAGACTTCCTTGGTTATCTCCTTGCTCTCTGTTTCACACAGACACTTAAAGGAATGTTATAGATGTTTCACTCAATGGCTTTGATCTGCATCCAGAATTACCTGTGGTATGTGGGTTCATCAGATGGAGGGAACCAGAGGTATGCATATAACTTCCGCATAGGACCCTAAGGTTTAGCATTCAAACATCTGGCATTTCCCCATTGTTTTGTGAGAGTACCAAAGTCTGAATCCTTTGACTTTTCTCTGCTTTCTCATGGAGCCTGCAGATTAGGCCATGATGACTCTGACACTAAGTTGCCTAATGTGCTACAGAAGCTTCCTAAAGGAAATGCTTTGCTATATATACATAAACCCTGTGAGAATATGCCACATTGCCTTTCACAGTGAAAAGGATGAGCCTTAATGAATGTTTGCTTCCCTTGGAACATGTCATATGATGAGATAACAAAAGAATAAAATGTTGCACTTTTAGTTAGTGTGACTATATATCTAAGTTTTAGCAACACTTTTGATGTGACCTGTAACATGAAACTGGAACAGAACAGTCCACAACAAATGGATTCAGATAGTAGAACTATTGTCCTGAGTGCAACTGAACATATAACAACTCAACAATACTTGAGATTTTGGGTGGTATTCAGTGTTATTCCTACTCAGAGTAGACACATTTAAGTTAACTGACATGACTAACTTTGGTGCATTAATATCAGTGGGTCAACTCCAAATAGGATTTAGTTGAATACAACCCTTTACTCCAAACAACTATGTGTGAAACTTTCTTTTCAGGCAACAGCATGTCATATAAGATTTTTAATTCAGGAAAGCCCGGTCTCATTAATGCACTTTCTTTTTTCCCTCAAAATCAAGAGTTAATCATACCCTCAATACTGAACAGTGGTGCCATCATGGCATGACTCTGTCCATGTCCACACTCAGCAGAGTGGTCTCCAATTGCATGGGGCTGGCTCATCAAATTTTGAAGCAAGTAAAGTTAAAAAACTCAGGGCCAGCCCTATCATTAGACACACTGAGATAGCTGCTTCAGACAGCAGATTTTTTAACATCATGAAAGGGCAGTAAGTTGTTAATTTATTGTTGCATTTTTACTGCCAGGGAGTGGGAAGAAGCGCTTGTGATATTTTCTGCCACAGCTTCCAAATTAACTTGGCTAGCCTTAACTTGTGTATGTGTGTGAAGGGAGGGGTGGCATTTGCTTTCCATGTCAGATAGCAAAATGTCTTGGGCCAGCCCTGAAAACACATTACCACCTGTAAGACCATTAAATCCAGAGTCTAAAATTATTTAACAGAACCAGCTGATACTGAATCAACTATCCCTAGATGTTGACATTTCTAAGGAGACACTGCAGAATGACTTTCCCTTAAAAATGTTGTTGGTTTAGGAAGGGTTAAAAAATGTCTGTGCTTTTCAGTCTGTGCCAGGAGACATGGTTGGTGATGCACCTTCCTTAGAACTCTACAATGGTCTATAAAGCACGGCAGCCAGACTATGCCGAGACTGCAATGAAAATGCTCTAATTAGCATTAAAGTGCTTTAATCCTTTCTTACAGCAAAGCAACTGCAGCACTTAATGTTTAAGGTCATCTGCTCTTGTGAGTCATCATAGGGCAATTTGTATGGACTAAATAAACCAGATGGAATTTCTAATACAAATTACATATTGCCCTGTCAGATACTGAGTTAGCGACATGCTTTCCGAATATCAGATAGATAAAGGGAGGATTTGTTTGTCTAATGCACAAGATGATGAAAACTGCAAATTAGTATTAGGAGCAGTCAGATGTACATTGGAAAATTAAGATAGGCAATGATCAAAAGCAAACAATAGTTTATCTATTTGTTCACCGCCCTGAGAGCTATTTCGCTAAGGGCGGTATATAAATTGAAATAATAAATAAATAAATAAATAAATAAATCTATATAAATTAGACTAATTAACAGAATGATTGGTTTTCTCAGCTCTGCCTTCCCTTTCCCTTCCTCCTACCCACTTTCGGCCAGCATTTTCTTGTGGATCAAAAATGCCTGACTTTTAACTCAGCACAGTGAGCAATACTGGCAAGCTCATCTTGACAAATGTCTATAGCAAAAGAGCAAGATGGATCCCAGAGCAAAAATGTTAGCTTGGGAAATTTCTCTGTGAGTCAGTGTGAGAGGGTCACAGGAGCAAAGCCGTAATAAAACAGAAAAGCCAGAAAACTGCCTTGGGCTGCAATCTTATACCCACTTACCGGGGAAGGTAAGCAAAGATAACACAAAAGTTTAGAGGAGCAATTTTACTTATTTTGTTCAAAGTTAGTAAGTTGTGCCCCATGGCAACAAGAGCTAAACCACCAAGAAATTTAAAAGAATGGGCACCAACTATGTTAGCCAATTATGCATTGCTGAAAAAGAGGGCATGCATCATCAAAATAAAGAGGATACCAATTTACATAAAATTTGCATATGCCAAATTTTATATATATAGCTGCCAATTTAGAACAAAATACTGTAATATAAACAGAAATGCAATAAATCTCACCATCCTGGGAACAAGAGTGTGAGCAGGTAAGCTGTGTGCCTGCTCAGTTTGCTGTTCAGGTGCTAATCTGTTGATGAGCTATTTTGAGGCCCTTGCTTGCTCTCCCTCTGCAGTATTCTCTAACTTGAAAACAGAATTGGACCCGACACCTCTTCAAAAATAGAGGACACCTTCAAATAGAGGACTGCCCTCTGTAAAGTAGGACACATGGCCACCTTAGCGACAGCTTCTGAACGGGTATAGTGCAAACACAAATGCACTCATGTTTAAAAATGAGTGGAGGAAAAAATAGCCAAAAAATGGATGCAAGTACCCAAAGATATGTTTAGTGATCTGAAAATCCAAAGGAAAACTAAAGTGAATGGAAGGAAGCCCAGGTAATAAAGGCTGCAGTCCTAAACACATTTGTTAGGGGATCCAGCTGGAGCTTCCTTCTGAGTAAGCATGCATATCTTATGGTGTTAAATGAGCACATTGATATACCACCAGTATGTTGAGTAAAATCAGGACAGCGAAAGTTTGAAAGTAAACGACCAACTATGACAGTTTAAAAAACAAACAAACCAGTTGTACAAACACATTACAGCTGGGGTGGCGAACCTGTGGCCCTCCAGATGTTGTTGGACCGCCCACGATGGCCCCAATGATCAGGAATGAAGGGAGCCACTTCTGGACAGCCACAGGTTCCCCATCACTGCCTTAGAAGCAAAAGGGAGAGAGATTGGATACGTGGCTCAAGACACTAAAATGATATGTAAAAGCGATTAAGAGTGCAATCCTAAACATTTCCACTCAGATATAAGTCCTGCTGTATTCAGTGGGGGCTTACTCCACAGTATGTGTTATAAGATTACGGTTAAATCTGCAATAACATTAAGCTTCTGCTTTCAGAAAAGGAGAAAGTTTATTATTTATTTATTTATTTATTGCATTTGTATAACGCCCCATAGCTGAAGCTCTCTGGGCAGTTTACAACAATTAAAAACATTAAAAACAAATATACAAATTTAAAAACACATTTTTTAAAAGCAATTTAAAAACACAAAAGTTATGATGAGGGAATTAACAGCATTGTGAAAAAAACAGGAAGAGGAAAAGTCTCAATTGAGGCTAATGGAGAACATCAAATAACTTTTTTTCTGCCTAAATGAACAGTGAGGTTTGACAAAATTCACCTCAAGCATCTTGAAGAAGTTAGTGCATCTAAGGATTGCCCATCTAACTGTCATATATTGGCCTGGCTACCAGATAAACGGAGGCCTGTCTAGAAGGAAAGTACATCAGGGGATTGCAGCCCTGTTTTGTTCCTCTCCCACCTCCCACTTCCCTTTGGATGGCATTTCAGCAAAAAAATAAAACAACTACTTTATAAGTTACCTAATGGTAATGGAGCCATTACTAGCTACTATCATCATTATATAAAGAACAAGTCATGCTAGAATGATCAAGCTTCCTTTGATAAAGTAACTGGTTGTGACTATGCAATGTGGGTTGTGAATGATGCTATCACTTCATGCCTTGCCAAGGTTTAGAGGTCTCTGGGTAAGACTAGAGCTACCCAAGGCCCAATCCAACTTTATTTCAGACTAACACAGTCTCCAGACAGTCTGGAGCCCAGCCCCAAATGAATCTATGGGAAGAGGACTCTTTTAATCAGTCAACAAAACTAAACCCAGGTTCGCTGAAGTGTTTGCCAGTGATTCTAGGGCTTATTGTATAATTGATTACTAAGATCAGTAAGGATTGTTTAGGTACAGTAGGGCCTGCTTTACAGCGCTTTGCTAATGCGGCAGTCTCAATCAGATGCAATTAGACTAAAGCCCCACTCATACGGCGCTTGTTCCGCTTTTACGGTGGTTTTGTGTGTTGCGTGCCATTCTATTCAATGGGTTTCACTTTTCGGCAGTTTTTGCTTTTCAGCGGAGATCTGGAACATAACCTGCCATGTGAGTGGGGCCCTACTGTATTCCATAGACACCTAGGAAACAAAAGAAATTCCGTAAGCCCACATTAAGACCTCAGCGAATAAATCCTTAGGTTATTTGAAGTGGATTCGTGCTCATGAGCTGTGGTAGATTGTAATAATGACACTAATAGAACATCTGGTCTAAACTTTTTCCAGCAAGAGTGGCTCACTCAGTGGGGGGAAGTCACAGCAATTGCCTCCTGCAGTGGTGGCTGGTGCCCATTGGGACTGATAGGTAGACAGCAGGGAGACCAACAATAGGTGGAGTCAGAGTCAATGACAGGCAGAGCTACACTCTGACAGGTTGTAAATAAGAAGGCAGACAGGTGGGGACTGGCTGATGTTGGTGGGACAGTGCCCTATTTGCCCTAATTGACCAGCCTCCAGTAGCCTCCTGGCTGCTTACCTGGAAGGGGAGGTCTGAGATGGTAACGAAGTTGGGCCTGCATAGCCCCAACCTTGCCACCACCTCACTCCTCCCAATTAGGGGCAGTGGTGCCATTGTCGGGAGGCTATTGATGTACTTCCACCCCAATAGGCAAGCTGCTCCTGATTTTCAGTCAGCAATAAGACAGTAACAGACCTTATTTCTTTAATGGTCAAGTTCACCCTTCTTCCCCCTGCCAAGGGCTGGGAGAGCATATACTTAAATCAGATGACTTATAAGAAGCGGAATGGGGGTGTTCACTTAAGCACAATGTGCAATTATATAGTGTTGCTTAATGTGTACATACATTTCTTGGGAAATGAAAGTACTAGAAGGCAGAGGTGCAGTGCAGGTGGTCCACAATATTCACCAGCTAGTAAGACGATTGAAAAGGAAGCATTTTGTAAGAACTGGCCTTAGGTTTAGCAGTCATAATGATATTTTAAATACTCCCAGGGAACTGTATGTACCTTCTGGCAGACCGCTAATGCTACACATTTAAGCAAAGTAAATAATCTATTTTAATCTTTTAAATTAGTAATTGTTTAAAATGTGTTTTAATTACTTGTTTTTAACTGTTTTATTGATAATTTTAATTTTTTTATAAACTGCTTAGAGGTTTTCACATTCAAGAGGTATTTATTTTTTAAAGGTAAATAAATAATGAAAACTGTAAATTAATATGCTGGATTTAACAACAACAACAACAACAAACTTTTCTGTGAGTGCAAGGGCACCAACTGGATTCCACCCAATAACATCAGTCAAGTTCAATTAATGCTAGGAAAACAATAAATTAAAACAGCAACCAATGAGGTAAAGCATATTATATAAAAGCAATAAAATACCAATATAATTAACACTCAGCATTACAATAAGGCTCAGACATGAGACTTACTCAATGAAAGGCCTTCAGCACACAATGGATGGCCATTACGGGTGGGGTGGCATAAGCCTGTCTCACTGGGAAGTTCCAAAGCCTAACACAAAAGGCTGTCTCTGTAGTTCTGACATGATTAAACCATCAGGAGTGATGGAACATTTAAGAGGGCCTCCACGGATGATGCTAGAGGTAGGTAAGTTTTTATTGGAAAAGGTGGTCCTTCAGATAAGCTGGTACCAAACCAGAAAGGACTTTAAAGGACATCATCAGCCATTTTGAATTGATTCTGGAAAGAAAGTGGAAGCCAGTGCAGCTGTTTTAACAGGACAGTTATAGGCAGCCCATGCAGAGTGCATTGCATTAGTCCAAACATGATGTAACTAAGGACATATGATTAAAGATACATTCATATTACCTGTTGATTTGTGTGTCAATCATCTTCATCAGTGACTTTGAAGAAGTAGTTAGTGTAATAATCAATTGTGTGGAAGATATACAACTGGGAGAAATTTCCAACACTTTTGAGGATATAGCCTAAAAAATTATCTCAGTGATGTGGACAGTTGGGAAGATATCAACAGATATGTATTAACCAGGCCTAAATTACTGTGTGCCATGCCTAGAGAATCTGTATTATGAGGTGACTAATAACTATAAATAATATATAATATATAAATAAATAAAGCAGAAATGGAACTTAGTAAGCCAAGATCAAATGTAAGATTCTATGCACAAGAAAGGACTTTTGCTGTTTATTTATCACATCCCCAATATTCCTTTGGGAAACTAAAAGCAGCATACATGAAACCTTCAGGAAATCTCTGTCTACACATGGACAGATTACATGCTCAGCTGTAACAATGTAACCTTCCATTCAGTTTTGGATCGTTATATTTGGCCTGCTAAATCTAACGGTACCATCAGGTGCATGTCTAATAAGAAGTAAACCCCACTGAGTTCAATGGGATTTATTCCCAGGTCAGTGTGTATAGGATGGCCATCTAAAGCACTGTTCTTCAACTTTGGGTTCCCAGATGTTGTTCGACTACAAGTCTTATGCAGAGCTTGGAAAAGTTACTTTTTTGAACTACAACTCCCATCAGTCCAATCCAGTGGCCATGCTGGCTGGGGCTGATGGGAGTTGTAGTTCAAAAAAGTAACTTTTCCAAGCTCTGGTCTCATGTCATAACCAGCCTTTCCCAACCAGTGTGCCTCCAGATGTTGTTGGACCACAATTCCCATCTTTCCTGACCATTGGCAATGCTGGCTGAGGCTGATGGGAGTTGTGGTCCAACAACATCTGGAGGCACACTGGTTGGGAAAGGCTTCTTGACCAGTCACTAAGCTGGCTGGGGATGATGGGAGTTGCAGTCCAAAAGCATCTGGGGACCCAAGGCTGAAGAACAGTGGTCTAAAGGACTTTGTAGATCTCTCTAGTCTCTAGTGGGAGTGACAGAATATTACTTCTCATAGATTTTGGAAGGTTTTATGGCAAGATTTTAAATCACACAGTGAACTATGTGTGTAGAGCAGTCTCCCCTCTTCAGATCTCCCGTACTCCTGTGCCTGGATAGGAGGGGTCAGGGTTGATGTGGCAAAGGAATTGTGGCCAAGGGACCTGCCCCCATTCTCTCCCTCATGCAATTGACAACATCCATTCTGGGGACTGCTGCCCCTCATATTCTCTGATATCAGTATGTGAGATTCTGACTAGGTATTGCTCATTTTAAAATAAGCTAATATTATCAGTGTGGAGATAGACAGATAAATTTTTAACCTTTAATTTTCTTTCATCAGTTGCTCATTTCCTGATGCCTTATTCTAAGTTTTATCAACAAATGCCTTTCTTGCTTCAAATGCTCCAGACGCATGTTAATTCTGCAAGCTCAGGCATACCCCACATGTCAAAGTGCTCTGGACATTACTGACATATGAGGAAAGCATGTGAGGGTGTCGAAAAGACCTGTGCTGAGAGATACTCAGGGGCACAGAGCTGCCCTCGACATTTCCTCCTAAGAAACTCCTCCACAGGCATCCTTTACCTAAAGCTGCCTTCGCTAACCTAGTACCCACCAGATATTTTTGGATGACAACTTCCATCAGCCAAGCCAGCACACACTTCGGGGGGGGGGGCTAGTGGGAGTTGTAGTCTAAAACATCTGGGGGGCACTGGGGGGCAAAGGCTGGTCTAAAGTGAATGACAGCAGTTGCAAATTAAAAAGTTAAAACCAGAAGAGAAGTTTACTCATTTCTCTGAGTAAAGCTATCATAAGAGGGGTGACCATGGGAACAAGTGCACTACCTTGGCCCCACTTGCCATCTTCATCACTCTCCATGAATTGGACAACAACCTTCTGAAGCAGGAAGCATACTCTAGATCACTGTTCTTCAACCTTGGGTCCCCAGATGTTCTTGGACTACAACTCCTATAATCTCCAGTGAGCTTAGCCACTGGTCAAGGGATCATGGGAGTTCAAAAACATCTAGGGACCCAAGGTTGAAGAACATTGTTCTAGAGCAGAACTGTGCACAGCCTTCCCTATCCGCCCATTGGGCCTGATCTGTGGGCTCTAGGGAGGGCCAGTATGCCCTGTTCTGAAGAGGGGACCACCCACCTCATCCCAGATTAATCCCCAAAACTATTCAGGGGGAGGGGCTAAGGGTTTTTTGGGAGGAAGCATCTTCTTCCCCTACCCTGACTAAGAGCAGGCAGGTGCAACCAGCACCAAACAGGATGCAATCATCCTGCTTATCAGCTGGTAAGCAGGAGGGCCCCATCCTGTGTGTTCCGGTGGCTGCTGCTTTGCAAGCAGCTTCTCTGCATGCAGTAGCATAGTGGCAAATTCAGACGTTCAGGGTCCCTTCATGATAGTGATGCCATACCCCCTCACAGCAATACCCCCTTTTCCACTTTCCCTTGTTTCTCTTGTGTCCTCCACTCAGGGCTGGGTCTATCATTAGGCCAACTAGGCAGCAGCCTAGGGTGCAGACCTCAGAGGGGTGCAGTACTGTCCTTTGAGGGGCACAGTTTTATACAGATTAGTTTTTTTAACCCTTAAACGTGCTTCATGTTCTCTGTATTCCTTTGCAGTATGGCTGTTGTTCCTGTCACTGTCAATCACTCTTTGTAACAAACAACAGCTTTGTTTACAGAAAATCTTTCCTAAAGCACACTTTTCCTGTGGAAACCTATTTAAGTTAATGTACCACAGAAAGCATTTAATATATACATCTGTTCCACTTGGGGGATTAGACCATCGTCAGATCATCCAATATATATTATTTTTTTAAAGTCTGCAGTACATTTTCTAGTTAATTAACAAAGCAAAGTCTTTAGTGCTGAAATCATATCTTCCTTTGATAACCACAAGAAGTTCACTTTAAAAAAAGAAACACTAGGTTTTACGTTATTCTTAGGTTTTGAAACCAAATTTTAGAAGCCTTAGGAAAGACTTGGATTTTAAAGAAGTAAATGCCAAGCATTTTTGGCTTGGTTTAGGAATTTAACAAATGAATAACCAGAATTCAACAGAGAGTCAGGATGACATTAGTAAGTTTGGATATAAAATGATAGTCATATTTATACAAGAACTTTTCATTTAAATGTATATTCACTAATAGGCAAAAAACCTTGCGGTTTAAGAACATACCTATAGCCAACAGATATTTCTATCAAACTTTAAAAAGCAGGGAAATTGCGCAGCTATAGTGAATGTGCCAGGGGAGCAGGAGACCTGACCTCCTCGCTGAGATATTGGACTGCCCTACAAATTGGTCAAAATGCAAACACCATTTGGGTTGGTCTTTCACAGTCCAATCCACTTGCAGTGTAGCTTGGAAGAATTTGGTAACATGTGCCTCTGAGCATATGGTGAGTGGTGGCAACACCTGCCATCTCCAAAGATGGAGAATTATATTTTTGTATGTTTGTTGGTGTTCTTCTTATTTGCTTCTTTCCTGTGTTACTAATGTTTCTACAGAGATTCTAAACTAGAAAATTTTATATCCCTCATTATTCATCCTAGAAATCTGTGTCAATTTTTTTTAATTAATTTCAAATCCTTTTTATTGGTCAATGTCATATGATGGTGAAGACAGCCCTTTGTGTTTCAAATTGGAGGTTATGTTCTATTTCTATTTTGGGTGCATTAACAGTTGAATCTGAAACTGCAGTTGGATGTAAAATCAGACTGATGACAATATGTTGCTACTTCAGCAATGACTCTAGCTATTGGAAAAAAGAAGATGCATGTAGCGCTGTGACTAATGATGCAGCCGGGTCAAAGCCGAAAGGAAGCCCAGAGGCTGATGCGCACAGATGTGAAAAGAGAGTCTGGAGTTGTACGAAGCACACAATAGGAACATGGAATGTGAGAAGCATGAACCAGGGAAAGTTAGAAATTGTCAAGCAAGAAATGGAGAGTATCAACATTTCAATACTTGGCATGAGTGAATTAAAATAGATGGGAATGGGACATTTTCAATCAGGCACCTACAAAATATTTTATGCAGGAAACGAGAAATCAAGAAGAAACGGGGTTGCTTTAATAGTGAGAAGTGATGTAGCAAAAGCAATTAGGAGCTACAACACAAGGTCTGAGCGAGTGATATCAATGAGATTAAATGGGAAACCTATTAACATAACCATCATCCAAGTCTACGCTCCAATGTCAAACGCAGAAAAAGAAGAATTGGAGACATTTCATGCAGAAGTACAGGAGGAAATTGATCACACACCAAAACAAGATAGGATAATCATGGGGGACTGGAATCCAAAAGTAGGGAACAGAGAAGAACTAGGAATTGTGGGGAAATGGGGCTTAGGAGACAGAAATGAAGTAGGAGAAAGACTTACTGAATTCTGTCAAGCCAATGATTTGTTTCTTGCCAACACATTTTTTGAGCAACCAAAAAGATGACTGTACACGTGGACATCACCAGATGGTCAATATAGAATCAAATTGATTATATAATTGGAAACAGAAGATGGAGGTTCCATACTTTCTGCAAAAACAAGACCAGGAGCAGACTGCGGTACAGATTATGAACTGATCGTATCGAAAATCAGAGTAAAGCTAAAGAACAACAACAAAGCACTCATAATCCTGAAATACAATTTAAATAACATCCCAGAAGAATATAAAGATCAAATAAGGAACAAGTTTGAGGCTTTAAACTTAGTTGACAGAGAACCAGAAGAACTATGGACTGAAGTCAGGGACATTATCAGGGAAGAATGCAAAAAGACAATACCTCTAGTTAAAAAGAGAGAAAGACCTCAATGGATGACTGAAGAAACTCTTCAAATGGTTAAAGAGAGAAGGAAAGCAAAAGCAAGAGGAGATAGAAACATGGTCAGAACCCTAAATGCAACTATACAACGTAGTACGTAGTGACAAAGAGAACTATTACAATAGTTATTGCATAGAAATAGGAAAGGACAACAAAATGGGAAGAACAAGAGCCCTATTCCAAAAGATTAGAGAAATGAAACGGAAATTTAAACCACAAGTAGGAATGTTGAATAATCAACAGGAGAACACACTGACTGACCGAGATGAAATAAAAGGAAGATGGAAGCAATACACTGAAGAACTCTATAAAAGAGATGCCAGGATGAGAGATTCATTCACGGAGGAACCATATGATGAAGAACCAGAAATTTTAGAATTTGAGGTGAAAACTGCTCTTAACATTCTTGGAAGAAACAAATCACCAGGAACAGATGACATACCAATAGAGTTGCTACAAGCTACTGAGACTGAATCTGTCCAAATTTTGACAAACATTTGTCAACAAATACGAAAAACTAAACAATGGCCCACAGACTGGAAGCATTCAATATATATCCCAATTCCAAAGAAAGGGGATCCCAGAGAATGCAGTAATTATTGAACTATTGCCTTAATATTCCATGCAAGTAAAGTAATGCTCAAGATTCTACAACAAAGGCTCTTACCATATATGGACCGAGAAATGCCAGATGTCCAAGCTGGATTTAGAAAGGGAAGAGGCACCAGAGATCATATCGCAAACATACCTTGGATAATGGAACGGACCAAGGAATTTCAGAAGAAAATCACTCTGTGCTTTATAGACTGTGTAGATCATGAAAAACTATGGAATGCTTTAAAAGAAATGGGGGTGCCACCGCATCTGATTGTCCTGATGCGCAACATATACTCTGGACAAGAGGCTACTGACAGAATATGGAAAAACCGATTGGTTCCCCATCAGAAAGTGTGTGAGACGGGTGGATTTTGTCACCCTATTCATTTAATCTATACACAGAACATATCATACGGAAAGCTGGATTGGACCAAGATGAAGGAAGTGTGGAAACATCAATAATTTAAGATATGCAGACGATACCATACTACTAGCAGAAACTAGTAATGATTTGAAACAAATGCTGATGAAAGTTAAAGAGGAAAGCACAAAAGCAGGACTACAGCTGAACATCAAAATGACTAAAGTAATGACAACGGAAGATTTATGTAACTTAAAGCTGACAATGAGGACATTGAACTTGTCAAGGATTATCAATACCTCGGCACACTTATTAACCAAAATGGAGACAATAGTCAAGAAATCAGAAGAAGGGTAGGACTGGGGAGGCAGCTGTGAGAGAACTAGAAAAAGTCCTCAAATGCAATGATGTATCACTGAACAGCAAATTCAGGATCATTCAGACCATGGTATTCCCGTTCTCTATGTATGGATGAGAAAGTTGGACAGTGAAAAAGATGGATAAGAGAAAAATCAACTCATTTGAAATGTGGTGCTGGAGGAGAGCTTTGTGCATACCATGGACTGCGAAAAAGACAAATAATTGGGTGTTAGAACAAATTAAACCAGAACTGTCATTAGAAGCTAAAATGATGAAACTGAGGTTATCATACTTTGGACACATCATGAGAAGACATGATTCACTAGAAAAGATAATAATGCTTGGAAAAACAGAAGGAAGTAGAAAAAGAGGAAGGCCAAACAAGAGATGGATTGATTCCATAAAGGAAGCCACAGACCTGAACTTACAAGATCTGAACAGGGTGGTTCATGACAGATGCTCTTGGAGGTCACTGATTCATAGGGTCACCATAAGTCGTAATCGACTTGAAGGCACATAACAACAACAACAACATTTAAGGCAAGGTAGGCACAGTCAATTAAAAAAAGAGCACACCTAGAATTTTGCTAGAATATATTTCACCTCCCACTGTTTAATCTGGTGCAAACTGAGACACTTCTGAGGTCCACTGGAGACTATTCTGCAGAAGTCAGTGCCATTATTCCACAATTATGTATGGGTTTTTTTTAGTGTAAATTTTGCAAAGTGTTGCTGTACTTCACATATTCATAGAAATAGAAAGAAAAGAAAATATTTTTCTATCGGAAACTTCACTAAAATTGCAAAGTAAATCAGACATATTTAAAGTAACCATCTGAACTATATCAACTGTCTTAATGTTGCTTCCTGTCTTCTTTCTATTATTTGGGCTGGTTGCAGGTGTTGCCACCACTCACCATATGCTCAGAGGCACATGTTACCAAATTCTTCCAAGCTACACAGCAAGTGGATTGGACTGTGAAAGACCAACCCAAATGGTGTTTGCAGTTTGGCAAATTTGTAGGGCAGTCCAATATCTCAGCGAGGAGGTCAGGTCTCCTGCTCCCCTGGTGCATTCACTATAGCTGTGCAATTTCCTTGCTTTTTAAAGTTTGATAGAAATATCTGTGGGCTATAGGTCTCAAAGAATCCTGCGAAGTGTAGTTAGTAAAGGGTGCTGAAAGTTGCTAGGAGATGCCCTGTTCCCCTCACAGACCCTTCAATCAGAGAGGCTGACTGTTAAACTACTCTGGCTACTGGAGCCCTCTCAGTGGAACAGGAGTCTCTTCTCAGCACTCTTCACAAACTACATTTCCCAGAATTCTCTGAGGGGAGCCATGACTGTCTCAAGTGAAATCAAAGTCTGGTGTGGGTGTGCCCCCCTGATTAGGCAAGTCCAGTAGCTGTGAGTCTGGCTTTTAGAACACTGACAGTTGGTTCTCACTGACCATGCCCGACATTATGATAGGGTTCCAGCCAAAATTTCTTAAATTAATTAAAAATGAGCCAGGGATTTTTTTAACTTTTAAACTGCCGAAGATGAAGGTCAGAGTATGGGGCAAGGTCAGTATTAGGAGTACAGGTACTCTGTGAACATGGCTGATTTTTAATGAATTTCAACAGATTATGAGAACACTGACAGAAAAAAGTCCAAAAGGGCTCTGGGTTTTTTTCTCTCTTTTTACACTTTGAACTCTCGATTCTCTCTGACTGTTTTGTGTATCGCCATGAAAATTGAAAGGGTTGTTAAGCAAGCGTTTCTGAGTTCAGGACTATAAGTTTTGTAAGGTTTTGTTTTGAAATGAGATTATGGGAAGCATCAGAATGGCATGGGGGTATTTTCAATTTAACATTGCACAATATGAAAAACCCACGCTGGCTATAGTATACAGCCACTCTTGTGGCTGTATAATCAAAAGTAAGGCTGGATCTTGTCTGAATATACTTACATTTTTATTTTGTAATGGCTAATGCATATCTTCATTTATATTCTAATTTACTGAAGAGTGTCAAACATTTTCAAGCACCCTTGGCTAGGATTTAACAAACTGAATTCTAACATTGCAAAATCCTAGCTCTCCTATTAGCATTAGCATATTTCCCTCATTGCGCAGAAGACAAACATAATAGAATCATAGAATATTAGAGTTGGAAGGGGCCTATAAGGCCATTAAGTCCAACCCGCTGGTCAATGCAGGAATCCAATTTAAAGCATACCTGACAGGTGGCTGTCCAGCTGCTTCTTGAATGCCTGCAGTGTTGGAGAGCCCACCATCTCCTTAGGTAATTGGATCCATTGTCATACCGCTCTAACAGTTAGGAAGATTTTCCTAATGTTCAGTTGAAATCTGGCTTCCTGTAATTCCTGTAGCATATAACATAGGAATATTTTTTTTTAAAGATAATAGATTGGAACCACTGTAGGAAACAGGGTTAATCGCACAACAAATTTGTCCCTTTTATTTCAGTGGGTGCATTCAAATGCCACAGGAAACCATGATTCTTGTTAGCATTATGTCCAAAACAGGGGTCATGGGTTGTTTTATTCCAAACAAATCATGATCTGAAGCCAAGGTTTGTTCCTGTAGTTTGTTTGAGCAGAACAAACTACAGTAGGGCCCCACTCATACGGCGGGTTAAGTTCTGGACCCCCACTGTAAAGCAAAAACCGCTGTAAAGCGGAAGCCATTGAACAGAATGGCGTGCAATGCCCCAAAACTGCCGTAAAAGCGGAACAAGCACCCTATGAGTGGGGCTTTAGTCTAATTGCGTCTAATTGAGACTGCTGTATTAGTGAATCGCTGTAAAGCGAAGCGCTGTAAAGCGGGGCCCTACTGTACCACCCCAGTTCAGATGGAATGTTAAGCCAAGTACCATGCTTTGTAATGCTGCTCACTAATGGGGACGACTAAAGTGAAAGTGATTTGCCTGTTCACAGGATACCATTAACCATGGCTTACCGTGATGCTCAAACACAGTTAATGAGACTAAAGTATGATGTGGAGGGGGGCTGCAGCTCTTTACCTATTGCAGCGCAATCCAAACTGCCCTCTCCTGCACCTGCAGTTTACATGGGCTTGGGAATTTACCCTTGCAGATTTCAAGCACTGGGCCCTGATCTGACTCAGGACCATAAGAGTTACATTCCCTCTGTACCTCCCCACCACATGTTAAAGTCCCAGTCCAGATTGACATTCCCCCCTCTCTCACACACACTGATTATTTCTAAAAGAAAAAAAAGTACACTCAAGGGCAAATCATCTGATTAAGATCATGCTTGGTTTAGCCCCCAGTACCTGTATAACAGAACTGGTGCATATTATTTTGATCCCCTCCACATTTTCCTCTCCCTTTAGTTGAACTTGAAAGTTAGTGTGCCTGCTTCTATTTTTATTTTTACTTACGTCGCTTTGTAAACACCATGCATATTGATGGTGATGCAACATAAGTAGCACAAGGACAAAGTGATTACTTTAACACAATGACTAAAATGATAAAATAAGAATTCACTACAGCTGAGGCCAGCTTAGTTTCTCTCTTAGCCAGTTCTCTGGCAACCCTTCTGCTGAGGATATGCAGCTGTGGTCTTTCCAGTCCTCAAGGATAGTAAAGTAACTCTTTCCTTGCCTATTGGTGAGAACAGAAGTTGTACACAGCACTGCAGTGACTCAGTAGAAAAACCATGTTGTGCAGCCTGGGAGATGCTAAAAGCCACTGTATGTTAAGA
Organism: Rhineura floridana; assembly: GCF_030035675.1. Taxonomy (NCBI): domain Eukaryota; kingdom Metazoa; phylum Chordata; class Lepidosauria; order Squamata; family Rhineuridae; genus Rhineura; species Rhineura floridana. The sequence continues at coordinate 44,701,129 of NC_084489.1, forward strand.
TTAAATAAACTATGTTTAAACCTCCTTCATTTTGCCCTACATGCAAATATCCATTTAGATATTAATCTCTATAGGCATCTCTCCCAGTGCTGTTAATCTGATTGTGTTTTGGGATACTCCAACACTGGTTGTCATTTTTAAAAAGGCAAGAGCTCACTTGCCAGCTGAAAACCTCAAACATGGGATCCACACTGGAAGCTGAGAAGTTAGAAGCATCTGTCAAAAAGATACAATATTTATTTAATGTGTTTATTTATTAGATTTATATCCCATCCTTCCTCCCAGAAGGAGCCCAAGAAGGCAAACAAAAAAACACTAAAAGCACTTTAAAACAGCTTAAAAACAAAACACTTTAAAACATATTAAAACAAAACATCTTTAAAAGATTAACTATAAACTGGCAGTCTAACTTCAAATCTGTAAATGAAATTGAGCCCCCCACCTCATGCCATGCCACATCACATGATTTTTTAGTCTGTGCAGTTAGGCAGTTTTAGATTTCATGTGGGCTTAATATCTTACAGCTGGCTGGGGGGGGGGAGCTCTTTAGATGGATGTGTTTATTTCTTTGCTAACTTCAAAATGTGCTTTTTGTTGTTATGCGCCTTGAAGTCGATTATGACTTATTTATTTATTTATTTATGTATTTATGTATTTATATACCACTCCATAGCTGAAGCTCTCTGGGCAGTTTACAGCAATTAACTTATGGTGACCCTATGAATCAGTGACCTCCAACCGCATCTGTCATGAACCACCCTGTTCAGATCTTGTAAGTTCAGGTCTGTGGCTTCCTTTATGGAATCAATCCATCTCTCATTTGGTCTTCCTCTTTTTCCTTTCTGTTTTTCCAAGCATTATTGTCTTTTCTAGTGAATCATGTCTTCTCATGATGAATCCAAAGTATGATAGCCTCAGTTTCATCATTTTAGCTTCTAGTGATAGTTCTGGTTTAATTTGTTCCAACACCCAATTATTTGTCTTTTTACATCATCATCACTGCTAATAATAATTCAATGTATTCATCACATGCAATGTAAAAAGTCTCTAAGCAACATACAAAGCTTTTTAAACACATAAAGCATAACATAAAATCCAAAAGGAAAAAGAGAAGAAAATAACAATTCATTGCAACAAAAGTTGCACAAAATTCATAGAACAGACCTGGTAAAAAAAAAGCAGCGGCAGCAAAAATGAAAAATAAAAAAAATCATATCAGCAAATCAATGACTGGGAAAAGAGATACGTTTTTACCTGGCACTGAAAGGATGTTAATTACGGTGCCAGGTGGACATCACTGAGGACAGCATTCCACAGATGGAGAGCCAAAACTGAATTTGGGGGTCCTACTGCTTATTCTGCTGAGCAGTCATGTAGTGGCAAAGTCAGAAGTGCAGGGTTCCTTCATGATAGTCACAGCCACCCCCTCCCTCCTTTTTTTGCTGCTGGGTTCAGAATAAGATCCTTGTTAATGCTTTGTTCAACAACAGATGTCCCTAGGAGCAATAAGCATGAAAAGAGAGTGTTAGCTACTGAGAAAAGTCTTCTCCATGGCTGACTCACCTCCTTTCACTCTGATTGGCTCCAATTAGCAGGAAAAGACAAGGAAACAAGTTAGAAGAGTCTTCTCAATGGCAACATACTCCCCTTTCATGCTGATTGGCCCATAGGATACTGGAGACATAGGGACCCTGCTCCCAAAAAATAAAAGGGACTAAGAACCCCTGAGACCCTGGACCACTACACCATTGCTGCTGAGTGAAGCCCTGGATTTCTGCCTCAATGTCCTGCCCTGATAGCTCTGATGACGACAGGGCTTGTGTTGCCAGATCAACATTTGGATGGGCATCCCTTCAAACAGACGACACCCAATAGACCTCTGTAAAGTAGGACATGTGCCCAGCCTAGTGCATATCCCCTAACCATTTAGGCCAGGGGTGGGGAACCACCAGCCTTCCCAATTTGGCCTGTGAGTCCATCTCCCGATACTATGCCCACCTGTATGGGTGTCATATGTAAGGTGTGGGTCAGGTAGAGCCACAGCTGCAGAAAGCAGGATTGAACTCCCTGCACATCAGCTGATTAAGCTCTCTGTGCAAGTGGAAAGGGGCAGGATGAATTTTAATAAATGCCATGAAGTGTTGACAAACAGGTCTCAACACGTCTATTGCTGGGTTCTTAATATCTGTGTTATATAATAGTTTTAACAATGCCAGTCATCGCATTTGCTAATTTCCAAGGATTCCACTGCTTGTTCAAAACAGGATCCAGCAAGATAACCCATATGTAAATATTTTGCAGAGTTCATTGCACTGCGTAACAGGGACAGTTGACTAAAAAAACACATTACGTCCTCAGTGCTGTGTTAAAAGTCTATTGTCTTATAGGCTTAAACTGTTCAGTAGATGAATAGATAGAAGAGGTGTGGCCCAGATTTGCATTGAAAAGAAGCAAGTTCTTACAGAGATCTTTGTACTGTTTGTTAACATAAACATGTGAGACAATACAAATACATTAAAAGAGCTTTCAAATGGAACAGGAAGGTTTTTGTAACTATACTCGGAAAAACTCCAACAATCAGCATTTGTGAGAAGGGGGTGTGGGAAGGAAAACATTTCTATCCCTCCAAATAAATATGTTTTGATTCAGCATTCCATAGCTTTTTCTAGAAACTTGTGAATTTCAACAAATTCAGAGAATATGGAGCTCAAGCAAAGCAAACAGAAAACTCCGAACAGGAACAGGCCAAACAGCAAATTTTATAGAAGGGAATTGCAATGGCGTATTAATAGTAATGATGGTTTAACAGCTTGAGATGTTTTAGGTAACTCAGAAAATGGCTGTAACCCAACAACTTCTGGCTGACCTGGTATAGTCTGGGACAAACAGGAGCCATAAAGAATATAAAGATTCCTTTTACAGATTCTAATTTCAGTTACGCATGTGGAACTCCACTCCACTGAAGCCAGTAGAGAATCCTCAGAGCTACACAACAATAAAATGAAATAGAATTAGGCACATATCTGGTTTGGCATCCTGTATCTACTTGGATTGCCAAAATAGTTTGTAAGTAGAACTACTGCCAATGAAAACATGGGCACGTGCATCGACAGTAAATGAAACCTAAGCATCATCCATCATTTTGGAAGCCAAATCCTGGTGGCTCTGAAAGTGAACATATCTACTATTTCCAGATTTCCAGATCTGCTAGAGCATAGTTGCTGTCTTTATGAGCATCATTCATGACTAACTGATGAATTTGAGAGTGACACCTGGGGGATAAAGATGTCTCCATCCACTATAAATATTTTTATTTTTGTTTGAAGGAGATTGGGGGGAAACAACTGCATTTTTGGGCAAGGTTTAAGTTCTTTGAATAGTTCAGACAATGCCAACACATGAGAAATGGTGTCTATAGAGATATGGTTCTACGCAAAATTGCCCCCAATTCCCAAATGAAAATAGACAGTGCACAATTTTGTAAAGAAGCATGCTTTACAAATTTCAAATTTACCATTTCTAGGCAAGGTCATTGAGTGAGTGGTGGCTAATCAGCTGTCGGCACACTTGGATGAAACGGATTATTTGGATCCATACCAATCGGGTTTCAGGACTGGACATGGAACTGAAACAGCCTTGGTCGCTCTGGTGGATGATATGAGGAGGGCATTAGATAGGGGAGAATTCACCTTTCTTGTCCTCCTCGATCTCTCAGCGGCTTTTGATACTGTCGACCACAGTATCCTTTTACATCGCCTGGAGGGACTGGGAATAGGAGGCACTGTACTGCAGTGGTTCCGTTCCTTTCTCTCCGATAGGCATCAACAAGGAGCATTGGGGGAGGAGGTTTCAGACCCTTGGCCTCTCAATTGTGGTGTGCCACAGGGCTCTATCCTCTCTCCCATGCTATTTAATATCTATATGAAGTCGCTGGGGACTATCATTAGGAGATTTGGGCTGCAGTGTCACCAGTATGCAGATGACACTCAGCTCTATCTCTCGTTTAAATCCTCACCAGAGTTGGCTGTGGAGACCATGTCCAAGTGCCTGGAATCCGTGAGTGGATGGATGGGAAGGAACAGGTTGAAGCTGAATCCTGATAAGACCGAGGTGCTACTCGTGGGGGACAAGGGAAGGTTGGGAGATATTGACTTGATGTTCAATGGGGTGAAACTGCCCCTAAAAGACCAAGTCCACAGCCTAGGGGTTGTCCTTGTTTCCAAGCTGTCCATGGAGGCTCAGATTTCGGCAGTGAGCCGGGCAGCTTGGTATCAATTACACCTCATACGTAGACTGCAACCCTACCTCCCTGTTCATCAGCTCCCATTGGTGGTACATGCCCTGGTCACCTCTCGTTTGGACTACTGTAATGCGCTCTATGTGGGGCTACCCTTGAAAACGGTCCGGAAACTACAACTTATACAAAATGCGGCGGCTCGACTACTTACAAACTGTCGTCGCCGGGATCACATCACCCCAGTGCTGCTCGATCTGCACTGGCTCCCAGTTGTTTTCCGGGCCCAATTCAAGGTGTTGGTATTAACCTTTAAAGCCCTACATGGTCTCGGCCCAGTTTATCTGATGGAGCGCCTCCAACGCCACCAATTATGCCGCCCAACAAGATCAGCCACACAGGGCCTTCTCTCAGTCCCACCAACTAAAACAGCTAGGCTGGTGGGGACTAGAGAGAGGGCCTTCTCAGTGGCGGCCCCCACTCTCTGGAACTCCCTCCCATATGATCTTCGACATGCCCCTTCCCTGAATGTATTCCGCCAGGCCTTGAAGACCTGGCTTTTCAGACAGGCCTTCGGGACTTCCGGGGAGGGTTAATCTTTTTGACTAATTGCCTGCTACTCTGAACTGTCACTGTTTTACTGTTTTATTGTTGTACTGTATTTATTATGATGTATTTTAATTGAGTTGTACGTCGCCTAGAGTGGCCATTGGCCAGATAGGCGACTTATAAATTAAAATTATTATTATTATTATTATTCCAGAGACCATGAGCTGTAAGAATCAGCTGTGTCCTTTTTGTTTGAGCAGGTTACAGAAAACCATTCTCACATAGCCACTTGGTAAACTGGTCATCTGAATTATCTTGCCAGGTGACAAGGAGAATCTTCCCGTTTTTCCAGATCTGATCAAGTCAAAATATATGGCAACATTTTTCCTTCCCATTTGAAGACTTTGGAAAACTGACTTATCAAGCGGTCTGATATACGCTGGGCTAAGTTACTTCTTGGCCAATGGTTGTCTTGGTGGTACAGCATTACTTAGTGGTATAGCATGGTGGAGTGGTTTTTGAAGCATTTAGTGAAAACACTTGTGCCCTTCAGTGCAGATCAGAAGGATCAGAAGGAACACAACCCTGTCCAGAACAGGTATCTCACTCACCCACAGGTCCCCTATCTTCTCATGGTCTTTGGGTGAGGGGTTACTCTACTCCTCTAAAATTACATTAAGGGGTGGCTGCCTATCTGCCATTGTCCTCTGGCCATTCTTGCAGGGAGAAGTTTCCTTATTTCTTTTACCAACCCACCCCAACTGAACAAACTTTGCAAGCTGTGAAAAGCATACAGATTGAGATTCTTTCTCTCACCTTGGAAGAGACTGCTGGGATGATGTGATGCAGACCAGAAATACCCTTGTGAATGTCCCAGGGTCAAGTACCATGGCCTTTTCTGTAGCAAGAGCTGCTTGCTTGTGCCCAAAAGTTCCAGATCAACATTAAAGTTGAGAACAAGCAGGGCCTAGTTCCAGGCTTGGAAATGTGGATGTAGGCTCACTGAAATTCATCCACTGAAATTATTTTCTTCCCCCCAGCCCATGCAACCTCCTTCTCCTTTCCTGCTCTCTCCTCATTACCTCCATACCAACCGTGAGGCTTGAGAAGCTCTGGCTTCTATGCTAATGAGAGGGCAGTGAGGTGGCACCACCAGAGGTGGGCACTGCTGCATGTCAGTTGAGAGGTATATAGTGGAGGTGGCATCTCGTGCAGTGCCCTGCACATTGAAAACCGTTTTATGATTGAAATTCCGTCAAGTTTCCCCTCAAAAAAGTAACAGCTGTCTGAAACATTTCCATTGATACTTATGTCATTTTTTTAAAAAAAAAACTTTCCCAAGTTGGGCATTAGAAAAACTGTACTGTTGAGTCCAGTCCTTCCCAAAAGTAATCTGCAGGGCAATCCAATGAAGGTCTACTAAGTCTCAGTGAATTAATTCAGACTTACTCTCAGGGAAATGTACATGTATCCATTTATCTGGGACTCAAGTAAGCCCTATTGAACTCAATGGGACTTATTTTTGAATAAGTCTGCAATCCCATATCCATTTGTCTGGGAGTAAGCCTAAGTGAACCCATGAGGACTTACTTGTGACTTGACATGTATAAGATTGAGCTATTTAAAACTGCCATTTTAATTTTTTAAAAATCAGGTAGACCTTCCTTCTCTTAGCCTGATACAATATGATCTCTCTCTCTCTCTCTCTCTCTCTCTCTCTCTCTCTCTCTCTCTCTCTCTTCTAAGTCCAATGAGTCATTTTGATAGATTTGGCAGATCTTAGCAGGCTTAAAGAGATACTGAAAGAAATCATACCATTTTAAAATTGAATCTACATTCTAACCAAAATGTAGGTTTCACATTTCTGTTACAGATATGGGGAAATGCTCTGATCAATGTGGGTGTCATTTGTGAAAATGGCCTCTGTCATTATGTTGTCTCCCATACCTATTTTTTAAAAAAACAGTGGCCAGTTGCACAGCAGTCCTAATATTTATGATACAAATGCAATTGTCCATACGATACAAATGCAGCATGTCCTCTCTACCCTTGCCCTTCTTGGCTTACTAAAGCTTGCCGAGGGGGTTTGACCAAGTGGATCCAGAGTGTGGTCAACGCATCATTGCGGGAGGGAGTGGTTCCAGCTGCCTTGATAGAGGCGGTGATCCGACCACTCCTGAAAAAGCCCACCCAGGACCCATTGGTTTGTGAAAACTACCGACTGGTTGCAAATACCCCCTATTTAGGGAAGGTGATTGAGAGGGTTGTGGCACACCAATTGAAAGTACTCTTGGATGAAACAGATTATCTTGACCTATCCCAGTCTGGATTCAGGCCTGGTTATGGGACTGAATCGGCCTTGGTTGCCCTGATGGATGACTTTTATCAGGAGAAGGACAGGGAAAGTGTGACCCTGTTATTCTTATTTACTCTCTCAGCAGCTTTTGATACCATTGACCATATCCTTCTGGGCCAACTTGGTGAGCTGGGTATTGGAGGCACTGTTTTACAGTGGTTCTGATCCTATCTCCAAGGTTGCTCTCAGAGAATAGCATTGGGTGACTGTCTTTCGGCCCCCTGGCAGTTGTGCTGTGGGGTGCCGCAGGGTACCATCTTGTCCCGCATGCTGTTTAACATCTATATGAAGCCCTTGGGAGCAGTCATCAGGAGATCTGGGGCAAGGTGTAAGCAGTATGCTGACGATACCCAGCTCTATTTCTCCATAACATCTGAATCAGGAGAGACAGTGCAATCCCTGGACCGGTGCTTGGACTTGGTGATGGGCTGGATGAGGGCCAATAAACTGAGTCTGAATCCTAGCAAGCCAGAGGCACTGTGGGTTGGTGGTCCCTGAGTTCAGATGATTGGTCATTTGCCTGCTTTGGATGCAGTTGTATTCCCTCTGAAAGAGGAGGTTTGTAGTCTGGGAGTGCTCCTGAATCCATCTTTGTCACTAGAGGCCCATGTGACCTCAGTGGCTAGGAGTGCCTTTTACCAGCTGCGGCTGATAAGACAGCTGCTGCCGTTTCTGGACCGGGATAGCCTGACCACTGTTGTCCATGCACTGGTAACCTCCAGGCTGGATTACCGTAATGCACACTATGTGGGGCTGCCCTTGAGGTTGGTCTGGAAGTTGCAGCTGGTGCAAAATGCTGTGGCGAGACTGCTCACTGGGGCAGGGTATTGCCAACATGTCACCCGCTGCTGAAAGAATTGCACTGGCTGCCCATTTGCTACTGGGCCAAGTTCAAGTTTCTAGTTCTGGTGTACAAAGCCCTATACAGCTTGGGACCAGGATACCTGAAAGACCGTCTTACCCCTTATATATCCAGTCGATCACTGAGCTCTGCAGCTGAGGGCCTCCTGCAGATACCATCTTATCCGGAGGTCCGTTCTGCACAACATAGGAAATGGACCTTTAGTGTGGCGGCACCTACCCTGTGGAATTCCCTCCCTTTGAATATTAGGCAGGCGCCATCTCTGTTATCTTTTTGGTGCCTGTTGAAGACTTTCCTCTTTCAACAAGCCTTTTAAGTTAAGACGTATCCCAGTCTGCGTCTGTGTTGGAATTACTTTTAATATGTTTTTTTAAAAAAAACAAAAAACACCACCTTTCCCTCCCTAAACAATATGTTTTTAACCCTTTTTATTTAAGATGTTTTTAAAGCTTTTTTAAAGAATGTTTTTAAAGATATTTTGTTTTAATGTATTTTAAGATCTGTTTTCATGATATTGTAAAGTGTTTATACTGCTTTTGTTTGCCACCCTGGGCTCCTGCTGGGAGGAAGGGTGGGATATAAATTAAATAATAATAATAATAATAATAGCTATTGAGTTTTCCTTAACAAACTAACATTAGAAAGACAAAGTAATTCCCTTTAGAGTGTCTGTTGTGGGGAAAACAACTCTCTACAAATGGCTGAATTCCTCACGCTCCCTAGCAGTTCTAATTGTTTGATGTAAGGTACAGATTGCCTTTGTTTTTCCCTAAATAGAATTAATGTTTGGAGGATTAGGTAGTGTCTCATAAACAAGGCAAAATGACTGAGCGCAAATGACTTCCAGCTAATGACTTTGGCAATATTAAGAGTGGTCGAGGGAAATATATACCCTAAATGGCTGAGCTATTCCTTTTGCCTGCCCATTTGGTTCAGGCCTTGGTTCTGAAAGGCTAATACTGTGTGAGTGAGCATAATTGCAGAGTATTTTCTTATTATCTCTGCTTAAATCTCTGTGTGGGCTCAACAGAGAGGCAAAATTCTAATGCTATTTCCTGTCCCCCTGAAAATACAAGCTGTAAATATACAGTGGCGATTATTACAAAGGAGCTACTGTATATTTCAGCATGCTCACTGGCTTGATGTATGAAGCTAACACTTCTCCAAGAGCAGGAAGAGGCAACATCTTTCATGCCTCCTCTCAGAAGCAATTTGTCAGGGGCTGCACACTGACAGTGGGCAATGCCGCAGGCAAAGCTGGGTAGAACAAGATACAAACACTTTCTAGATCAATTAGGCCAGAATAAAGACCACAGTCCTTCAGATTTCCTCATGGGTATCTCAGATTCAAATCCCGTGTCCAATTTAGGTCTATTCAGAAGCAGAAGTCTGGGTTTGATGCTGTTACTCTCAAATAAATATTCACTAATAGGCAAAAAAAATGCGGTTTAAGACCTATAGCCAACAGATATTTCTATCAAACTTTAAAAAGCAGGGAAATTGGGCAGCTATAGTGAATGCACCAGGAGAGCAGGAGACCTGACCTCCTCTCTGAGATATTGTACTGCCCTACAAATTGGTCAAAATGCAAACACCATTTGGGTTGGTCTTTCACAGTCCAATCCACTTGCTGTGTAGCTTGGAAGAATTTGGTAACATGTGCCTCTGAGCATATATGGTGAGTGGTGGCAACACCTGCCATCTCCAAAGATGGAGAATTATATTTTTGTATGTTTGTTGGTGTTCCTACTTTGCTTCTTTCCTGTGTTACTAACAGAGCTTGGAAAAGTTACTTTTTTGAACTACAACTCCCATCAGCCCAATCATGTAACTAAACTAAACACCTGCAATCAGCCCAAATAACAGAAACAAGACATGTGTTCTGCTGATCTTGTTTTAGCAGGGATGAAGCAACATGTCTTGTTTCTGTTATTTGGGCTGATTGCAGAAGATTGAGTGGGTGGGCACTGGGCAGAGGGGAAAACCCTTTCCTTTCCAAAAGGAAAACATTGTGAATAGTATCATTCTTCTTCAGGGTTTCCCCCATCTATTTATTCTACAGCAGGCACATGTAGCCTCCCACACAAATTTTAACCAAAACTGTCCCTGGTCACATCCACACCAGACCTTTATTTCACTTTAGACAGTCATGGCTTCTCCCAAAGAATCCTGCGAAGTGTAGTTAGTGAAGGGTGCTGAGAGTTGCTAGGAGATGTCCTGTTCCCCTCACAGAGCTTCAGTCAGAGCAGCTGACTGTTAAACCACTCTGGCCACTGGAGTTGTGTCAGGGTAATAGGAGTCTCCTCTCAGCACCCTTCACAAACTACACTTCCCAGGATTCTTTGAGGGAAGCCATGACTGTCTCAAGCAAAATCAAAGTCTGGTGTGGGTGTGGCCCCCTGATTAGGCAAGCCCAGTAGCTGTGAGTCTGGCTTTTAGAACACTGACAGTTGGTTCTGACTGAGCATGCCCGATGTAATCATTGAGTTCAATGCAAAATTTCTTAAATTAATTAAAAATCAAGCAGGCATTGTTTTAACTTTTAAACTGCAGAAGATGAAGGTCAGAGCATGGGGCAGAGTCAGTTATAGGATTACTATTGGCTGATTTTTACTTAATTTCAACAGATTATGAGAACTCTGATAGAAAAAAATCCAAAAAGGGTCTGGATTTTTTCTGTCTCTTTTTAGACTTTGAACTCTCGGTTCTCTCTGACTGTTTTGTGTGTCACCATGAAAATTTAGAGTGTTGCTAAGCAAGCAATTCTGAGTTCAGGACTATAAGTTTGTATGGTTTTGTTTTGAAATGAGCTTATGGGAAGCATCAGAATGGCATGGGGGGTATTTTGAATTTAACACTGCGGAATGCGAAAAATCCATGCTGACTATAGTATACAGCCACTCTCATGGCTGTATAATACAGAGAATTAGTACAACAGACCAGTACGCTCATGGTCTGGAAAGCAAGCAAAGGTAATTCCTCTCTGACTTCAATGTGTTATGTATATACACATGGCAGAGGCCTATTAATTTGTTTTTGGACAGTTGAGGGGGTGAGGGGAGCTGTTTCCCAAGCCACACAACCAGGAAATATGTTTTAAAAATCCCTTTATTTTTATCAAATATTTAATTAAAGGGATTTCCTGGCAGGTGAGTCAGAAATTCAGAAGTAAGTCAGACATGGTCTATGAAGACATCATTCTAATAATAAATTAATGTATCAGTTACATCAGTTGAGTGGAAAACAAAGCCTCAAAGTGTTTTTCATTCATCATAACTTCCTAAACTCTGCTCCTACCCTCCTGAAATTTTGCATGTTATTAACCCTGGAGCACCTCCACAATGCAGCCATTTTTCATACAAATCCCCCTCCCAAAATCACAATGTTGGATAAACATCTATCCATTTCCTACCCTGCCTCCAAATTTAAAGACT